>NC_048580.1:42261293-42602127 GCF_013265735.2 Oncorhynchus mykiss
GAGTTGTATGTTAAATATGAGAGCAGAAATATACTTAGTCTGTCACCATGATCCCTTTCTACCACCGTGATAGTGAACAGAGCTAAAGAGACGTCTAAATATTCCCACTCTCTTGACTCCTTCTCAGAGTTATCTGCTTGTCTCGTCTTTGCAATGTCGCCTGTGTTCGGTTTCCCCCCCAAAAAACATCTTAAGGCTAACATGCTGACCAGACCGTGTGCGCCATCGCGCGCAATTTGATTTTGTCCACCCACACCGGACGCGATCAGGACATACGGGTTGAAATATCAAAACAAACTCTGAACCAATTATATTAATTTGGGGACGGGTTGAAAAGTATTAAGCATGTATGGCAATTTAGCTAGCTAGCTTGCTGTAGCTAGCTCATTTGTCCTGGGATATAAACATTGGGTTGTTATTTTACCTAAAATGCACAAGGTCCTCTACTCCGACAATTAATCCACAGATAAAACGGCTTCCAGTCGTCTCTCCTTCCTTCAGGCTTCTTCATATTTTGAACTGTATATGGCGGTTGGCCACCAACTTTCGTGTGTTACCACAACTGACTGGAGTGTGGACCTCAGTTTTTTTTTTTACCTTTATTTAACTAGGCAAGTCAGTTAAGAAGAATTTCTTATTTACAATGACGGCCTACACCGGCCAAACCCGAATGATGCGGGGCCAATTGTGCGCCGCCCTATTGGACTCCCAATCACGGCCGGTTATGATACAGCCTGGATTCAAACCAGGGTGTCTGTAGTGAAGTCTCTAGCACTAAGATGCAGTGCCTTAGACTGCTGCGCCATTCGGAAACCTCAGTTCATCTTTCAATTACCCACGTGTGTATGTGCAACTAACAACCAATGAGGAGATGGGAGAGGCTGGACTTTCAGCGTGTTGAGCGTCACAAATAGAAGCAAATTCTATTTTAGTGCCTGGCCATGCAGACGCTCGTGAGCAGTGTGGGTGCAATGATTAAATAATATGTATGTGTGCATTTTATTTTGCAACGCGAGTGGTGTGGTCAGCATGTAAGTTGACCGTTAGAACCTTTCGTAGGAGCATCATTAAATCTCAGCTGTTTCCCAAAATCATCGGTATTAAAGGGAAATGTCAGTGTTTCAAATTCATCTCCAGCATCACCCCGACATCAACATATGTGAAAATGGAGCGTTCCTATGTTTTGTAGTAAAAAATATAGACGATAAGAGTTTCCAATGACATCGGTGTGCATCCTGTAATTTTAACCAATTATGAGTAGGTATCGCCTGTTAATTGCATACTAATTGCACTACAAAACATAGATGTGTCATTTTCACATGCAGTATGTTGATATTCAGGTAGTGCTGGAAATTATGAATATGAAGTTGACCATTTTTTTAAATTTCCCTTTATCGTTTCACTTGAAAATACTCGTAATCTTACGCCTGCCTCAGGCCACTCATAGAACAGCTGTGCGTCATTAGATGCTTATTTGCCCCCCCCCCCCCCCCCCCCCCCCCCGCATCACTTCATACACAGAAGATCTCTGCTAAACATAGAATCACATTTAGCCTTCTCTCTGTGACCTCTAACTTTAGAACGAAGTTGACTACAAACACACAGTTGCCAATGTCTTTGCAATTTATATAAACAAGAGCCATTTAAAGAGAAGCTTCAAATGAAATCCGATATGACTGCATTAAAATAAACGGTATTGGCCTTTTTCAATCATATTGAGATATATTTCATGTTCAATCACTATGTTGCTGCTTGTAGGCTACTGTCTGTAATTTGTCTCTATATTTTTCATGGTGTGTGTAGCCTAACGTGCGCAATGATGTGCCAAATCGGGGATTTTGTGCATTTTTATTGAGTAAGCATTAAAATAAGCCACCTCAATATTTGCAGCCGAAGGTGGCAATATCTCTCTAGGAGCTGATCCGTCATTAGTATTGTGAAAGAATTATAATGTTAAGGTAAGTTTTGAATAGAGAAAGCTGATCAGAGAGCAGCACTCCCTTTTCTTTCTGTCCTATCAGTAAGGTAACTTGGGGAAAACTGTCCCCCTTAAGGGAAATGTCTGTTGTCTGACAGGAAAAAAATTGCACATGTCACTATTAATATAGTTTGACATTGTTTTTGTCCAAATCATCCTAAAATATCTGTTGATTGTGTAGCTCAATGTTACTTAGATGATTTGGACATGATTTGGAAAATGCTAATATATGTACCATTTGACTTGTGTTGATTGCCCTGGGGGCATTTTGCCCCACTGAACAATGTTTTTTTTATATATATATATATATAGATTACATTTTTTTCTCTGACCATGTGGATTATTTATTTTAAGCTCCCATACTGATATATAAATAAAGATAAATAATCCACATGGTCAGATAATTTTTTTTATATATAAAAATGTTTATGATCTAATTTATTAGATTATATATATCCACCTATGACAAAATATTGTATAAATGTACCTCAAAATCGTTTTGTTTGAGTGACTTAAAAAGTTGAGATGAGACATTTTTAGTTGAACAAGACTAGTGAAAAATAATTAGTAACAAAGTGGTTTCTGCTGTTGAAGGGAAGATGCGTCATTAAAACACTCCTAAAATTGTTGTCGTGGAAACCCGGGCTCTGCTTGACACCTATACATGTGCATTCAGCTTAAAGTAACAAACGGGGATTATTGGTAAATGTTTGTAAAAAAAAAAAACATGTCATACTCAACTTTACTCTTGCACATGTTCAGCATTGTTAGGTAGGCCATATCATATTTCATTTGGCGGAAACAGATCTGTGTTTGTTTAGCAGGCTTAGAAAGATAGCACGATGACATTTACTCTAAAGAAAAGCAGCACAAATTGTACTTTCTGTCACGGTTGTTTTAGTCACTGTTGTTTTAGGAACATTTCTTCAGGAGAACTTCAGAGCTTTTTTCTCTTTCATATCAGAAACATTATCTTCTCCAGTGAGTTTCTGATCACATCCAAAATGGCACACTATTTCCCATTATAGTGCACTACTTTTGACCAGAGCCGTATGTGAAATAGATTGCCATTTCAGAAGCACCCCTGTGCCTCACCATATGGGTGTCCTGACTCGTTAGCTTTTTCCTATAAACTCATTCTGCACCAGAAAAGAGGAGAGTGTAAGTGTTTGTGCCTTTGCTTATCCAACCAGTCTGTCTCAAAAGGACATAAAAAAATGTTTTAATCCCCATTAAACATTTTGATTTACGATGGTAAATCGATGGTGATTTAGCAGCATGGGGGGGGGAGACCAGTTCCGATATGTATGCGGCTTTTCTATGACGTCCAGAGATGAGTGAGTTCTTTGGACTGTTAACATCAGCAGTTTTCCTCTAAAGCTGTTAACACCTGCTTCTGACTCAGCCTCAGCTGTGATTTGTGGCTGTCCTCCACACGCACACACGGACTGGGGAAGCCCCTTGCTGTATAGGTCTGGCAGGCCATGTTGCTACAGTACACTTATAGAGCTCGCCAGCTTGTAGTCCTAAAATAACTGAAGTACATTTGTATTTTCTACCTCTGGTTCGTTGGCTATTCCTGTGGGGGAAATTAATGGGGAAAAGAATAGTGTTTTGGGATATACGCCGAAAATAAGGTCTGAGGTTAACACAGGCTTAGAAGATCTTGTATGTTTTGTTCTATGAGATATCAGTCAGTTAACATGAACTTTTTATGAATTATGAAGCCTTTATGTGCTCAAGCTATTTACTAATTAGTCGCTAACGGCCAAAGATATGGAACTACAACATTAGTAGCGTCATTTTTCACGTTACAACGCGGACCACACAAACTAGTCTACGCTACACTAGTCTGACAAAAAGCTAGTTAGTTTAGTTAGCTTTCTGCTTACCAGCTTGAACGAAAACGCAAGGATAGTATGTTGATTTACTCCAGGCTGCAACCATATCTCTTCAGGGGGAAGGTGCTCGTTTTATCGCTTCCTGAACGATGTTGTCCAGACGAGACATTGGGTCCGTCTGATAAGGCAAGCGACGCCTGTTAGCTAGACGTGAAAGGCATGCAACCAGAATTATAGTTTTATTGTTTAAATGTTAGCACATCGTTAGCGTTTTAATTGTTTAGCTGACATTAGCCGATAAAGATTATTTTATAGAACTAAACTTATAAGATCTCCTAAGCCTGTGTTTACCACAGGCTTTATTTTAGTCATTTAACCAAAACATCCATTAATTTCCCCATAGGCTTTGGACACTGAGCCAGGGTGGAGTTAGCCTCGGTTAGTGCCTACACAAATACGCCATTACTGTTGCTCTCTGATCTGACGTGTCTGGCTGACAGGGTGGAGAAGGGTTATAGGGTGACCTACACACGTATCCCTCTAATGTATTCTGGAGAAGAGAATAGAAAAGCTTATTTAATTGTACAGCTCCTTTCTCCTCTCTATTTCCACTCATGGATGACATTCATTCACCAGAGGCACTATACACTTTCTGCTTTTGTGCTGCTTTGCCCTCAAGATGGAAGTCACTTTATTCCATTGTGGTCATGTGGTGTGGTTGCAGTGTGAGAAGACCAACCATTATGTATCTCCACGGGCCCTACATTGTTATAATGCATTAAGCCCGTGGTCCACAGGCACTGATATTGACCTAGCTTTCGGTAGCCTGTAACACACGGAACTAGGCCAACATAGAGAACAGAATGGCCTACTGTAAAGAATGTATTCTACCTGTATTGTGAGACTATTTTATTCTTGTTCATGACCTTATCTTTGCCTTCTGGTTTTGGGCATCGAGGAGGATTCTGAAATGCCTTGAAGAACCTATGAAGCAAGATGAATATTAAACTTTGTGTTAGTTTGACGTCCTCAGGATCTTTGGCCTACTAGGATTTTAAAAGATTCAAAAGGCTGTTTAGATGTTAATTAATGTATGAGTTTCCATGTCAGGCCTGCCATTGGTGTGTTACAGTAGATGATGTTGATTTTTATTCAGTGGGCCTGGGAGCAGCAAGTTTTTCAGGGAAGCTGTGTTAGTTGATTAGGCGCCTTGAGAATATGTGGAAGTTATGAAGGACTTCCTGAGATGTGGTGAGTCATGTGAGGGACGACGGGTGAAGCCCCAGTGATGTCATCCTCCAGCTGAAGGTCCTAAAGCAGAATGGTTGTGTTGTTTGAAACAGTCCCTTTGAAACAGTAAATTACCAGCTGAACTTGTCCAATAAGATCAAAGATTTTGTTTACTGTTGCAAAATGTTTTGCTACAGCGTGCGCTACTGAACACGAACCAGGCTGCCCACTAGGACTCCACATCCCCTGGGTCTCCTTGTCACTGTTACTCCCTCAGAGCACTGCTCAGCTCACCCCACCACTTATTGCCAACACACAATGATCCAAATGATCGTTCAAGAAATGCTAATTGGATATTGCCAATCAACATGGTTTCTTCAGCATCAAAAGAGGGAGAAAACAGATTGCATTAAGTAGTGTATTATCCCTTAATGATAGGCTAGATCTGTAGCTATGGGAACGATTTGGCTAGATTTACATAGGGATTTACATAGTGCGCCACAGGGAGCAATGAGGGCAACTGCAGTTGTGAGGTTCTGAAAAAACCCTTAGTTACTCTTCTAAATTAAACTTGGCAAAGATGTTGGAGCCTAAGCCTCCCTGTGTCAGTCAGGGAATTTGTTACTTCACAAATGCAAACTGCTGCAAGTTCTCCCTCAACTCACACCAGGCTATCTTTCTGATTTAACTTTTATACTTCTCACTACTACCAGGGGAAATTAAGTACTCGCACCAAAGTCCGGCGGTCTCATAAAAAGAGGAAGGATATACAGAGCAAATACTCGCCACCAGTTTTCAATAGACACTGTTTTATTAATTTTATTTATTTAAGAAACGGAAGCGCTGTGTAGAACAACAATGCTAACCCTGTTGCTGGAGGAAATACAACTCAGTGTTGTGGAATGGGCTGGTAGTCAACACAGGCAGGCAGTAGCTGCTGACAGAATGAGAACGGCCAGCACCCAGACTCCCAGTGTATCGGTGAAGCCCTGGCTCCGAGGAGGGGAAGGAGAGAGCCTCGATGGACTGCTGTCTGCTTTACACACACTGAGTTTGGAGTTCTAAAACTGGAGTTTGTGGTGCAGTGGTTAAGGGCGCTGTACTGCAGCGCCAGCTGTGCCACCAGAGACTCTGGGTTCGCGCCCAGGCTCTGTCGTAACCGGCCGCGACCGGGAGGTCCGTGGGGCGAGGCACAATTGGCCTAGCGTCGTCCGGGTTAGGGAGGGCTTGGCCGGTAGGGATATCCTTGTCTCATCACGCACCAGCGACTCCTGTGGCGGGCCGGGCGGAGTGCACGCTAACCAAGGTTGCCGGGTGCACAGTGTTTCCTCCGACACATTGGTGCGGCTGGCGGTTGGATGCGCGCTGTGTTACGAAGCAGTGCGGCTTGGTTGGGTTGTGTATTGGAGGACGCATGACTTTCAACCTTCGTCTCTCCCGAGCCCGTACGGGTAAAATTCAAAAACAAAATTATTATTTTTTTTTTCAGATTATTTTTGGTAAATTGTAGAACTTTATCTTTTTCTGTCTGAAAATTCTGAATGAATGTGGTTTGATTATAAAGGCTTTTTGGTGTTTGGCTGGACTTGGCATTCCTGTTTTAACAGGAATATTAGGGAAGTTGAGTGTCCTACTCAGCCTGTTGCACATGGTTTCCTATGGTTTCTCATCCCAATATCAGCAAATCATACCCTTTGTTCTGCTATTTAAAAGGGAAGGGCTCTTGTTTTGATCATTGTTATAGTCTAGCTAACATGTTTAGCCTATAATAATTACACCTTAATTTATTTTTTCTCCTTTACTCCTGCTTAAATATAATGAACAGATCCCCAAAGGAACCAGGCAGGAGCTAAGAATAGTCACAGAAGATTAGCTTGTTGCTATGAGAGAGTTGGATTAAGTCATGTGTAGCCTAGGCCTTCTCCCCTCTACTCAATAAATGCAGTGAAATAGTTGACGGACTTGAAATTGGGCAGGAGACTGCCCTAATGGGGTTTAGAAGACAGCGAGGCGGCTTTTCTTTGTGCAGGTTATTGCAGGTAATGTAGAGTTTATTACAGTGATCAGGCTTAAAAGGCTCCGGTGTGATTGGACCAGCATCTCTCCCTAATGGCCAGTGAAAGCACTATGGCCATTCTGCTGACTCATATCCATTCGGTTCCCTGGCTGATCTCACAGGCTACAATAACATCGGCTAAATATGTGTATGTGACCAATACAATTTAATTTAATTTGTTGATGATTATTGGTGCATGTGTGTGGTGGTGGTCCTATTACATCATGTTGTCTTGTCGGTGATGTTCATATACTGTAAACAAAGCCCTTCATTCAATCAAGAGCCTTCTCTCGCTCCAGCCTGGTTTCAAAGACGTAGCATAGTAAACGTAAACCCAGGACACTCAGACTGTATGTTACGTTTGGTAAGGGAAAGGGGGATACCTAGTCAGTTGTACAACTGAATGCCTTCAACTGAAATGTGTCTTGCATTTAACCGAACCCCTTTGAATCAGAGAGGTGCAGGGGGCTGCCTTGATCGACATCCACGGCGCCCGGGGAACAGTGGGTTAACTGCTTTTCTCAGGTGCAGAATGATAGATTTTGGCCTTGTCAGCTCGGGGATTCGACTAAGGTTACTTAAGGCCAAAACGAAAGTACGGTTGGTTGGCCGTATAACGCCAACATCTAGCAACCCAAACATTGCGTGTTCAAATCTCATCACAAACAACTTTAGCATTTTGTCTAATTAGCAACTTTGCAACAACTTCATCTTACTTTTTTAGTTATGTCGCAACTACTTAGCGTGTTAGCTAACTCTTCCCGTAACCTTAACCCTTTTACCTAACTCCTAATCTTAACCCCTAACCCAGCTAATGTTTGCCACCTAGCTAACAGCTTTAGCCACAACAAATTGGAATTCGTAACATATCATACGTTTAGCAAGTTTTGTAACATATTGTACACATTGCAATTCGTAACAAATACCATACGAAATGAACATCCACAAATTAATATATGCCATGCAAAATGTAACATGTACCAATTAGTCTCTCGGCTTTACGTTTACTATGTTACATCTACCCCTGATTCCAGGTTGCTCTCTCCCCCTCTCACAAATTCAACTAGTGATGTATTGTAAATGGAGCCAATGAAAGCTCCGCCTCTTGTTCCGAGAATCATAGCTTCCTCAGAGATTCACAGAACATTGTAAACACACATTAGTGTCTTGCAGTAGAGCGAGCACTGAGCTAAACTAACAGATCACACTGACTGTACTGCACTCTACAGTATTCGTTTCCCGTAGAGAGTTAAGGTCTTTTGTCTGGGCTGAAAGCACACATTTGACCTCTGGTAATGTTAAAAGCTGCAGCTGGGTACAGTTTCCTCTCCTCCCCTGCTCTACCCTTTCAGGACATAAAGAGAGCCCTTTAGGCTAATGTATTGAGTTACCATTGTGACTTTTAAACTGTGGCACTGGGAAAACAAACGGTTAAGCCATAGACTACAGTAAAAGTGAAGTGGCGAACTGAGGTAGAACTTGGTTACAGTAACAAACTGCTTGCCTCAAGCAGACAGTGCCATGCATTATAATAACACGTCTATGTATACTCTATGTAGATTATGCGCACACACACACACACACACACACACAGTATTTTCAATGAGATGCTGCAGCCTTCTTAAGCCTCCACAGCAGCGTTGGAACAGAGCAGAGTAAACGTGCTAAAGGGCAGAACATCAGAACATCCCTCCATGGAAACCAGCTTGTTAATGATCGTGTGTGTGTGAGGCTGAAAAGCAGCATGTGTGGGTAAGTCCTCATGAGACCACAAAAATGGCAATTAGATAAAGGTCCCAAATGCTGTTGTGAGGCAGACAACAACGGAACATCTTTCACCGAGAAAGTGCTGCATTAGCAAGTTTTCTAATGTTGATCTAAGGTACATTTTAAACACAATTTCTGTCTGCAGAGAAAATAGATTAGAGGAGGTATTTAGTTTTATTTTTGGATGTTTTTTGTGAGAAGCATGGTCATGGTACTAGCTGATGGGTGGATGATGAGTGCTCTGGATCAGCCCAGGGAAGCCCTACACTCAGTGACATTTCCTGGGGTGCTGTCCTCTCCTGGAGGGGAGGACGGATAAAACCTTTCAGACCATGACAATTTGACTAATAAGGTCACCGGTCCACCCATCACAGAGTGTTGACTTGAATGCAAATGTCTGTTCTAGTAATCTAATTCTATGCGGCTCTCTCTCTCTCCCCTGCAGCTCATTCCTCTTTTTTCAAGCAGCACAGACACAGCTGCCCTTGCCCCATACCGACGGACACTGGGTAATTATAATATTTATAATATCTGTAGAGAGGAAGCCGTTCTGAATGAGTTCCTCTGAGTGATACTAAAGGAATGTGAGTGGAGTGTTTGACAACCACCCGACCCAGGGTTACTGTGTCACTGCTAAAATGGAAGGAGAGAAGGCTGTTGCTGCCAACTTAGTTTTTCTCCAGGAATTCTTCAGGGTTCAATGTTTTGTTGAATCCGTTGACACGTTGTTGTTTTTTGGCAGGCAAAGTTGCTTATTTGTGGCGACCTGACCTTGACTATCAAACTATGTAGAACTTTGTTATGCTCGAGATTGACATTCAGCTCTCTTATCAACTCTTTGTAATGCTGTTTTGAGTGTCACTACAAGGCTCTTGACCATAGGCCAACCATGGCTGATTCTTAATGGTGGTTGGAGGAGGAGGGAAGTGTGGGAGTAGGAAAGGTCCACTCGTCCGGCTGCCTGTCATTGTCCGACACACCGGGCCAACAAATTCATAGCTTGGAGTCCACATTTTTTTTGCTACATGTCACAGTTGTTTCAAAATGGTGAGTGCAGCGTTCAGTCTGGTTTAACCAGCTCATAGATTCAGTCTCCATCTCTTTTCCAGAGGAAAGGCCCTTACTTCGAAAAGTAGATGATTGTCTTTTCTTTCTGGAGCAGCTTATTTTTCTCCTCCACCCTCCTTTTCTCCTAGGAACCACCAGTTGTACAGTGTTGTAGTCCCTGGCAGGATCCATGACCCAATTTAATATGGGCTAAGAAGAAAAAGACAGAGCAGGGAGGAATCGATAGCTGAGCTCAATACGCTCTTTACTTGAACTCATTATTTTCTTTTTTTCTCTCCCCCGGCCGACCTCCGCCCTTTTTGAATGGCTTTATAAGCACAGTCAGACACTTTGGTTCATATTGATCACTTCTCGTGTTTTTACTTCAATAAAAGCTCCTTATTTCCTATAAAGAGGAACTTCCTGCAAGCTTGCATTGTTTGTGTGAGTAGTTTTTAGACGGCCGAAGTGAGTGATGGGCTTGAAGGTTTGAGTCTCAGATCAGCGCTCCTGTTTTTTTTGTTTTTGTAATTAGGTTGGTGAGTTAACACTGACACCAGCTCCATTAGCCCCTGTGCAGAAATACAAATGGCAATAATGAACTCCTTCACTGTTGCTACAGAATGGCACAGACCTGTATGGCTCAACATTGACAGAGTCATACCCCTCAGACTAGTGTGTCAACCAGAACCAAACTGTTTATTTTCCGTTTTTACACAGTTCCAGCTGCTATGGTGGATGCATAACCAGGCTACTACTGTGTTTGGCACGGTAGTAGGACTTTGAAAAGCCCAAGTGTGTATTGATGTCCTTTGCATCATCTGTGTTCTCTCTCTCATTCCCACTTTATCCATCCCTCTCTCTGCAGGTGTAATGAGGTTTCTGGTCATGGACAGATGATGGATGTGGAGACAACAACGTCGTACTCTGACTTCATCAATTGTGATCGTACAGGCCGCAGGAACGCAGTACCTGACATCCAGGGACAGGGGGCAGCAGCCAGCACCAGTGAATTAACCAAAGGCATGGAAGGGATGGACCTGAAGGCTGCAGGTGAGCGTATATGCTATATAACCAGGAGGTGTCTTTATGGTTTATGATTTTATTAGGATCCCCGTTAGCCGACGCCAATGGCGACAGCTAGTCTTCCTGGGGTCCAACATATAATGAAAAATACATTAGACAAAAATACTTTACAATTGACATACCTGTAAAACATGAACATAGATATTAGACTTATAGGGTGCATTCGGAAAGTATTCAGACCTCGTCCCCTTTTCCACATTTTGTGACGTTACAGCCTTATTCTAAAATTGCAATACCCCATAATGACAAAAAGTGTTTTAGAATTTTGCACATGTATTATTATTTTTTAAACGATACCTTATTTGCTGTTCACTTGCGCCATATGAAACAGTTTATGTGGAAAAATATCCTTTGTGGTTGCTGTTTTTTTTTAATGGACCATGTTTCCTCTGTCTTTCAGAAGGAGAGACTGGTGCATCACCAGCCCCTGAGGGTGAAGGGTCAACCAGCCAAGAGGCCCAGGGAGTCAAGGGCCCATCGTAAACCACCTCACAGGAGAGGAGAGAGGGACACAGACAGGAAGGGACAGCAGGAGACACGGAGAGAGGGAAATCTACTGGTTGTCCTGCCTGCCTGAATCCTACTCCTCAACAGCAATGACATAATCTCTCACTGTGTAGCTCTGATGGAGCTTTGCTGGTCCAGTTGCATGATACTTCCTCTCCTTTATCAATTGGCATTGTGGGAAATGGAGTTGACAGAACTTGACAGTTGACAAGTAGGACTACATCTGATCCTGGCCTATAGTTGCTGCTGGAATACAGTGGTAAAGGAAATGTTCTCATATCACTATGAGAAAGCACAGAACTTTGGACCTAACTCCCATCAAGAAGAAGAGCTATACAGAATCTATAATCATTTGTTACTCCTTTTGTTATGTGTACGTTTGTGGCCCAGTTAAACATGTTTCTTAGTTTACCCTTTCTTTTACAAGAACACATGAAGTTGCAATTACAATGTACTGTAATGGAGGTCATATTTATTTCAAATGGTTCTCTGATATCTTTGTAATTGGAATTTCTTTGTGCAATAAAATGTGTAAGTGCTAGGCTATATGGAATTGTTTTAACAAAAAAAAATGTAATTTGTCTTTACTGCTAATAGCCCATACAAACTCATTGAATTACAGATTCACTACAAGGAACAACAGAACAAACTTCCTTTAGATTTTTTTGGGGGGGACTGAAGTGCCTATCCTATATCTGAGAGAGATGAAATATATATTTTAAAATATAATTTTTACATTGTATTTAACCCCTTATTTTGGGCACTAAACAGTCTCCATATATACTTCCATTCATTTTTTTCAACTGGTACTTAGGGACCTTCAGACAAGTCTTGTGTGCATCCTAGAACAAAACAACCGACATGTTCGTGAGAGTCTCACCTTTTCACAGAGGGGTCATATTGGTGTGTAGCCCAAACAGTTCGGACGCTACAGACAGAAGTTGGCAGATCAGCTGTACTGAATTCAGACGAGTCCCAATACGCTTGTGGGGGTCGTAGAGCAAAACGGAGAACCCCATCTTGTTCATGAGTCTCATCTTTCCATAGAAGGGTCATAATAGTTTTGCAGCTCTGTCACCTTTCACCCCAGATGCAGAAGTGTGACATCGGCGGATGCGGTGGATTGAGAGACATCCAATGCAAAAAAAAAACAGATGTACTACATGACCAAAAGTATGTGGACAACTACTCCTCGAACATCTGGTCCCCCCCCCCATTTGCCGCTATAACAGTCGCCACTCTTCTGGGGAGGCTTTCCACTAGATGTTGGAAAATTGCTGTGAGGACTTGCTTCCACTCAGCCATGAGCATTACTGAAGTTGGGCGATTAAGCCTGGCTCGCAGTCGGCCTTCCAATTCATCCCAAAGGTGTTCGATGGGGTTGAGGTCAGGCCCCTGTGCAGGCCAGTCAAGTTCTTCAACACCGATCTCGACAAAGCATTTCTGTAAGAACCTTGTTGTGCACGGGGAAATTGTCATGCTGAAACAGGAAATTGCCATCCCCAAACTTTTACCACAGAATGCTGTAGCATTAAAATTTCCCTTCACTGAACCATGAAAAAGCCCCAGGCCATTATTCCTCCTACACCTAACTTTACAGTTGGCACTATGCATTGGAGCAGGTAGCGTTCTCCTGGCATCCGCCAAACCCAGATTTCTCTGTCGGACAGATGGTGAAGCGTGATTCATCACTCCAGAGATTGAGTTTCCTACTGCTCCAGAGTCCAATGGCGGCAAGCTTTACACCACTGCAGCCGACGTTTGGCATTGCGCATGAGGATCTTAGGCTTGGGTGCGGCTGCTCGGCCATGGAAACCCATTTCATGGAGCTCCCAACGAAAAGTTATTGTGTTGACATTGCTTCCAGCGGCAGTTTGGAACTCCGTAGTAAGTGTTGCAACTGAGGACAGAAGATTTTTTACACGCTAAGCAATTCAGCCTTCGGAGATTCTGATCTGTGAGCTTGTGTGGGGTACCACTTCAGGCTGTTGTTGCTCCTAGATGTTTCCTCTTCACAACAACAGCACTTACAGCTGACCGAGGCAGCTCTAGCAGGGCAGAAATTTGACAAACTGACTTGATGGGAAGGTTGCATCCTATGACGGTGCCATGTTGAAAGTCACTGAGCTCTTCAGTAAGGCCATTCTATTGCCAATGTTTGAGCAGTGAGATTGCATGGCTGTGTGCTCGATTTTATATATCTTTCAGCAACTGGTGTGGCTGAAATAGCCGAATCCACTCATTTGAAGGGGTCTCCACATCTCTCTTAAATTGACAGATTTTTATGGGGACTTTTGTATTATGCTAATTATACTGAACAAAAATATAAACAACAATTGAAGACTTTAATGAGTTAGTTCATATAAGGAAATCAGCCAATTTAAGTTGTCATTAGGCCCTAAACTATGGATTTTACATGACTGGGAATACAGAAATGCATTTGTTTTTGAGATACCTTTAAAATAAATGGTAGGGGCGTGGATCAGAAAACCAGTCAGTATCTGGTGTGACCACCATTTTCCTCATGCAGCGCAATACATCTCATTCACATAGAGTTGATCAGGCTGTAGGTTGTGACTTGTGGAATGTTGTCCCACTCTTCAATGGCTGTGCAAAGTTGCTTGATATTGGAGGGAGCTGGAACACGCTGTCGTACACGTCGATCCACAGCATCCCAAACATGCCCCATGGGTGAAATGTCTGGGGGGTATGCAGGCCATGAAAAAAACGGGGACATTTTCAGCTACAAGGAATTGTGTACAGATCCTTGCGCCATGGGGCAGTACATTATAATGCTGAAACATGAGGTGATGCCAGTAGATGAATTGTACGACAATGGGCCCCCGTGTCTCATCATGGTATCTCTGTGCATTCCCATTGTCATTGATAAAATGCAATGGTGTTCATTGTCTGTAGCTTATGCCTGCCCATACCATAACCCCACCTCCACCATGGGGCACTTTGTTCACAAAGTTGACATCAGCAAACCACTTGCCCACACAACGCCATACGCTTTGTCTGAGGTTGTGAGGCTGGTTGGACGTACTGCCAAGTTCTCTAAAACAACGTTCGGAGCAGTTTTATCGAAGGGAAATGGAAATTCAATGATCTTGCAACCGCTCTGGTGGACATTCCTGCAGTCTGCATTCCAATTGCACGCTCCCTCAAAATGCAAAAACAAAATTTGAGTGGCCTTTTATTGTCCCCAGCACAAGGTGCACCAGTGTTATGAGCATGCTCTTTAATCAGCTTCTTGATATACCACACCTGTCAGATGGAGGGATTATCTTGGCAAAGGAAAAAGGCTCAGTAAGAGGGATGTAAACACATTTATGCACAGAATGAGAGAGATGTTTTAATTATGGAACATTTATGGGTTCTTTTATATCAAATCAAATTTATTTATATAGCCCTTCGCACATCACCTGATATCTCAAAGTGCTGTACAGAAATCAGCTCATGGATCATGGGAACACCACTTTACATGTTGCGTTTATATTTTTGTTTAGTGTATATTTAGGGTGTTCCACTCTACTTCTTTTTTTAAACAATGGCGTTAGCCCCTTCAAAGAAACACATGACTGGTGGAAGTTTAATATTTGCACTCATAATTATGACCATAAACAGCTTTGTGTGCATTGGAATGTTTACAGCCAATGTTTACATTTCGGCCAATAGGAAGGAGCACCTGAACTTCCATTTACAGTAAGTCTTTATTCGATAAAGGAGGAGAAGCACATTTTAGTGAAGTGTTACTCACCAGGAAGCTCTCTAAGTGCCTGGGTCCTGCTGATTCTCCATTCTATACGGAGGTTGCCATGAAATGTGGTTTTACATTTGAACTACATTGTGTATAGTGCGGTGATGTCCATCTTGTAGTTTTATTCTGATACGTTTCAAGAATGAAAATACCATTTGATGCAAAAGTGTTTAATTGTAGACATTGCTCGTATTTTAACGTCATTGTCCTCCACAGAAGAGATGTATAATACATTGAATTACTTTCAAATTAGTAAAAATGCAAAAATATATCAAATGTGTTACGCTATAAAATCAGAGAAAAACATATTACACAAGTTATTCTTAAAATTATAAAACCACTTTAGTAGGCCGTCTTACAATGAGATGGCTAGTAGATAGTTATAGTTGACCACTAGGTGGCGAACTATAACTACAACAACATTAAATGTTTAGAAAATATTTGGTATAGAGCTGGTAAACCCGATGCATCCCCACATTTAAAAAAATAAGTAAGTTGTGGGCATGGTGATTCAAACGGTCTATTGGCCTATCTCACTTGATCTAGGCACAACTCATATATAGTACACAATAGCTTTCCTTTACCACCAGTAGATGAAAAGTACTTACCTTTAAGCATAAATGGATAGTACATATC
Organism: Oncorhynchus mykiss; assembly: GCF_013265735.2. Classification (NCBI taxonomy): domain Eukaryota; kingdom Metazoa; phylum Chordata; class Actinopteri; order Salmoniformes; family Salmonidae; genus Oncorhynchus; species Oncorhynchus mykiss. Next base: position 42,277,202 of record NC_048580.1, read on the forward strand.
TATTACATTCAATTAATGATATATGATATATACCGGATGCAAAAAGTACTTTGAGAATTGACTGAGGCATATAAAGTGCTTGTTGTTTGATGAGGCAAGGTAAGTTGTTAGTTTCACTTTGAGAAAGACCAAACAGATCGTTGTACTGTTTACCATCAGGTTGAAATAAATCATTTAAGACCATCTTTATATCTCTGCACCAATTCCACAATAGGCTAAACAACTGCTTTATCAGTGGGATCCACAGTTAGATGGAATACTAATTAACCATTTTTTTTTCTCCATTGCAATGAGAGCGTTTAAGCTATGTACAGCAGTACAATAACACATTGCTAGTTCAATGTATGTACACATAGGAGCATAGACATTCCAGAGTGGAAGTAAGAGTTTAAAGTGGTTGGTTCCTGGTTTGTTGTGTTGCCATTTAAGCGGATCTGATCAGCGCTTCATTTCAAAAGACATGGTGTTCTTCACCATCCCATAGGCTTCATACAACTCGTTAACAAGATCCTTCTTCTCCTTCTCAGGCAAGAAGCTGGAGTTAGCCGAGTTTATGTTCTGGAAAACAAGGTGAGCGAGAGAGAAACATTCAACCATCCAAAGGTGAGTATACTGTAGTATTTGACACACATGGTATTATCAACAGTGGTAGATAGTATTTCACGGTATTAAACCACAATGCCAAATTGGAATAAGAGTTCAAATTTGCTTTGTACCAGTCTCTTGAATTCCTCCTCAGTGAAACCCATGTACTCCTGGGCAGTGCTGTAGTCTAAGTGCAGGGTGGAGTTGAAAATCAAAGGGTCATCTGTGTTCAGGGAGTAGTTGGCCTTATCCTTCCTGAATCTACACACACACACACACACACACACGTCATTCCGAGGTGATGAAGTAAACCTTAACGAAAATGAAACAAGCTGAGCCTGTAACTGCAATCTTCATGAATTGGTGAAAACGTGATCCAAAGACGTATCATTCAAATAATATAGGGAGTGAAAGACAGTTTACGTGATGACAGGATGCTCGGTGAAGTCTGGATGACAGGCTCCAGTCAGTCTGCTGGATATGGGACACACCTGAAATCACACAGCATTCCTTCATGTACCTATAGTCGCCAACCTTTTCCAGAAGTGTGCCCTTGCACACTCCCACTCATTGGTTAAAAAAAACAACAACATATGATTGGTGTAAGTTTCCACCATTGTTAAATCCATGCCAGAAAGTGTAGAAGTGCACACTTTAAAATAAGGAGTGGTGAATCAGGACGTAGTCAGATGTACGGCTAGCGGATGAGATGTGTGATGTCTCTCCGTGACCACCAGAGGTCCCTGTGCACTAGCTTGCCATACAGGCCTCCATGGCAGGATATACACAATTAGGAACATGACTGCTCTTTCCATGACAGACTGAGCAAGTGAATCCAAGTGAAGGCTATGATCCCTTATTGATGTCACTTGTTAATCCACTTCAATCAGTGTAGATGAGACAGTTTAAAGAAGGATGTTTAAGCCATGAGAAAATTGAGACATGAATTGTGTGTGTGTGTGTGCCATTCAGAGGGTGAATGGACAAGACAAAATATTTAAGTGCCTTTGAACAGGGTATGGTAGTAAGTGTCAGGCGCACCGGTTTGAGTGTCAAGAACTGCAACCCTGCTGGGTTTGTCACGCTCAACAGTTTCCTGTGTGTATCAACAATGGTCCCCCACCCAAAGGACATCTTGACAACTGTGGGAAGCATCGGAGTCAACATGGGCCAGCATACCTACGGAACACTTTCAACACCTTGTAGAGTCCACGCCCCAACGAATTGAGGCAAAAGGGGGTGCAACTCAATATTAAGGAAGGTTTCTAATGTTTTGTACACAGTGTGTATGGCTTGTTTTATGAGATAAAGTGAGTGATACATCATGTAATATACTGTGTCTACAAAGCTCAATGTGACTTTCATTACAGGTGAAAAGTAACGTGCACATTCTTACCTCAAAATGCATGTTCTGCTCCAGGAGCTGTTTGTACAACACTTGATCCTTCAGTGTGTTGTATCCATGTCCTACTCGCTCTGCTTTCAGGACCTCCACAGCCTGAAGAAGACATCAGATATGGGTCACCAAGCAGTTCAAAGGCATGGCAGAGAAATCACGTTAAAGATGTTTTGGGCTGGGGAGGGGTATTTCTCTCCCCGCTCTGCTCTCAAGGACATTTCTATCCGCTCATACGGGAGTAATAAAGACCTAGTGCCCAAATTGTGATTATATATTTTTTCTATCATTATTTTTCTATATATTTTTTTTTTCATTGTGATATATCAATGGGTGCTGCAGAACCCTCAGCACCCCTACTTTCCGCGGCTATGCACAAACAGGTAAAAATGTTTTCATTTACACGTTAACAGAACTACTGGCTGTTGGGTAAATCCATATGATTTAAACGAAACCTTCCTTCCAGACATGTTTGCCCATGGAAGAAGTGGTGAGAAAGGGACTTTTTGGACCTGAATTTCAAAACATAGAAGTGCCTAAAGTTGACCCATTTTTGCATACCCCACCCTACTAGGAGACATCCATGTCTTCATCACTGGAAAAGATCAATGGTTGAGTTTGATACAGTGCCTTCAGAAAGGATTCAAACCCCTTGACTTGTTCCACATTTCGTTGTGTTACAGCCTAAAATTAAAATGGATTAAATCGCGATTTTTTATTTGTTGTTTTTGATGTCATTGACCTACACACAAAACCCAATAATGTCAAAGTGAAATTATGTTTTTCAAAATTTTTACTAATGTATTTCAAATGAAAAGCTGAAATGTCTTGAGTCAATAAGTATTCAACCCCTTTGTTATGGCACGCCTACAGTAAATAAGTTCAGGAGAGAAAATGTGCATGGACGCACTGTGTGCAATAATAGTGTTTAACATGATTTTTGAATGACAATCTCATCTCTGTACCCCACACACATAATTATCTGTAAGGTCCCTCAGACTAGCATTGCATTTAAAACATAGATTCAACCACAAAGACCAGGGAGGTTTTCCAATGCCTTACAAAAAAGGACACCTATTGGTAGATGGGAGAAAAAAAGAAGCAGACAATGAATATTCCTTTGAGCATGGTGAAGTTATTAATTACACTTTGAATGGTTTATCAATACACCCAGTCACTACGAAGATACAGACGTCCTTCCTAACGCCGTTGTCGGAGAGGAAGTAAACCACTCAGGAATTTCACCATGAGGCCAATGGTGACTTTAAAACAGAGTTTAATGGCTGTGATAGGCGAACAATGACGATGGATCAACAACATTACAGTTACTCCACAATACTAACATAATTGACAGAGTGAAAAGAAGGAAGCCTGTACAGAGTAATAAATATTCCAAAACATGCATCCTGTTTGCAACAAGGTATTCCTAATTATCCTGGCATCTGGGAGACAGCACCAAAGGCAGATGACAACAGGATGAACCCAAAGTGGCTTAAGGTGCCCCCAATCTATACGGGGGGGGTTGAACCAGATATGACTGAGAAATCTTGGTATGAGGTATATAAGGAACAGCATTGTCTGTAAAGGGTAGGCTCTCGACTCAACAGTCAAGGCTGTTGAGTCGACGGTTTCATTATTGCAATAATTAAATCAATATTGAATAAAGATGATTGAAGAAATGACAAAGTCTCTCTCACTTGATTAGAAAATTCCACCAGAATATTTGGCGACCCAGATGGGACATCTAACTCCATCTGCTGACTGTTCCTGAGGACCGGGTTTTAACCGTGCACGGGGCCTGCCTAGGATCTGAAGGAGGGTGTCAGGCGGGTGGTTACGGTGTTCCGAACAGAGACAGATAAATAGGCTGAGACTGATATTTCTTAGAAACATTTTTTTTTGAGAGAGAGAGAAAACCGAGTTCAGAGGGGACTGCCAACTGACGTTAACATCCAAATCTGTGTGTATCGGATGATGACTAGGATCGGTATGACCAATTAACAATGGCATCCAAACCTGTGGGAGCTGGTTATGATCCAAATCTGTGTGTACCGGATGTATAGCTAGAACCTTGGGGGGGTCGAATGACGGTGGATGGAAACTAGACTTCCAAACTAGATTTCCTATGTGATAATATGAAAAAAAAACATGAATGAGAAAAAAAAGTGTGATTAATCGATCTAGTAATACTGGGAGTACATTGAGATGCAACTTAAACAACCCATATGTAGAAGTACGTACTGTAGTTTCAAGAATGGTCTCTTTATGGATAATTTGTTAGAGATTAGGTTAAAGCATTATATGACTGTCTACAGGATCTGGGAGATAGTCTCAGAAAAAGACTGGCATATATTAAAACCCTGAGGAGAGAGGAGAGGAGCGGAAATAAATTCATAGAAGAGAGGGACACGAACAAAGCCATAAAAACACTAATAGAAGCGCATAAGCATTCTAAAAATTCGGCCCTGCTGAAAGAAAATTCCAATCTTAGAGAATTCAGGGATGTAATTAGAGAATTCAGGGATGTAATTGTGAGTTGGCAGAAGAAGAATCATTAGCTCAATACACCAGTGTATTGATGTTAGAGTTCTATCAGCATAATCGCATTAGCTGTACTATTTGTGAAGTAATTTGAGTATGGACATTGTTAAATGGGGTACTTGGTAAATTCGCTCTGGCTATTGCTGGTTGAATATAGCCGGCATCAGTAAACGTTAGGGAAATAACGTCATTTAAATTACTGCCAGCAGCACAGTTAGTCACCAACGTTTCAAATAAACATGAAAAAAGCCTAACCAGCTCTGCTAGGTGAGTAGAATGGAGAGGGAAGATGTATTCTCTTGTTCGTGTCTGGAAGTGGCGTTAGCTAGCAAGCTAGCCAACATTAGCCAGTTAGCTTGGGTGTGAGGCAAGAAAAGTATTATATTTTGTGAGATGAGAAAGTTTGGATCAAACCTGCTCCTTAGCAGATTTTGGGGTTGAATAATCTTTGTTAGAATCAAGGAAAGTGGATATTACGTACCATATTAAAATTGGCAATATAAACTCAGCAAAAAAATATGTCCTCTCACTATCAACTGCGCTTATTTTCAGCAAACTTAAAATGTGTAAATATTTGTATGAACATAACAAGATTCAACAACTGAGGCATAAACTGAACAAGTTCCACAGACATGTGACTAACATAAATGGAATAATGTGTCCCTGAACAAAGGGGGGTCAAAATCAAAAGTAACAGTCAGTATCTGGTGTGGCCACCAGCTGCATTAAGTACTGCTGTGCGTCTTCTCCTCATGGACTGTACCAGATTTGCCAGTTCTTGCTGTGAGATGTTACCCCACTTTTCACCAAGGCACCTGCCAGTTCCCGGACATTTCTGGGGGGGAATGGCCCTAGCCCTCACCCGCCGATCCAACAGGTCCCAGACGTCCGGGCTCTTCGCTGGCCATGGCAGAACACTGACATTCCTGTCTTACAGGAAATCACACACAGAACAAGCAGTATGGCTGGTGGCATTGTCATGCTGGAGGGTCATGTCAGGATGAGCCTGCAGGAAGGGTACCACATGAGGGAGGAGGATGTCTTCCCTGTAACGGACAGCGTTGAGATTGCCTGCAATGACAACAAGCTCAGTCCGATGATGCTGTGACACACCGCCCCAGACCATGACGGACCCTCCACCTCCAAATCGATCCCTCTCCAGAGTACAGGCCTTCGTGTAATGCTTAATCCTTCAACAATAAACGCGAATCCGACATCACCCCTGGTGAGACAAAACCGCGACTCGTCAGTGAAGAGCACTTTTTGCCAGTCCTGTCTGGTCCAGCAACGGTGGGTTTGTGCCCATAGGCAACGTTGTTGCCGGTGATGTCTGGTGAGGACCTGCCTTACAACAGGCCTACAAGCCCTCAGTCCAGCTTCTCTCAGCCTATTGCGGACAGTCTGAGCACTGATGGAGGGATTGTGCATCCCTGGTGTAACTCGAGCAGTTGTTGTTGCCATCAAGTACCTGTCCCACAGGTGTGATGTTCGGGTGTACCGATCCTGTGCAGGTGTTGTTACACGTGGTCTGCCACTGCAAGGACGATCAGCTGTCCGTCCTATCTCCCTGTAGCGCTGTCTTAGGCGTCTCACAATACGGACATTGCAATTTATTTGCAGTCTTCATCTTTCCTTGCAGCATGCCTAAGGCACGTTCACGCAGATGAGCAGGGACCCTGAGCATATTTCTTTTGGTGTTTTTCAGAGTCAGTAGAAAGGCCTCTTTAGTGTCCTAAGTTTTCATAACTGTGACCTTAATTGCCTACCGTCTGTACGCTGTTAGTGTCTTAACGACCGTTCCACAGGTGCATGTTCATTAACTGTTTACTGAGCAGCTCATGTTAAAGACAGAAGCATGCTACAGGGCAGACCAATCCGAACTTCTCTCGGCAAGTCCAGCCCATCCATTATTTCAGACAATCATGGCTAGAGGGAAGGTTCCTGGCTTTTTCTGTGGCTAAACCAACTAGGCTCATAATTTTACAATTTTATTTTTATTTACAGATTGCATACAAGATTGTTATTAAGGCACATGAAAGTTAACATGTTCCACAAGGCATTTCTGCCCCCAAAAAACACATTTTCCTCAAATAAATAAATAAACTTGAAATGTCTCTCCTGTGCAGTAGTGACGTGCAACGTAAGCCTAGCTTATTGAAACGGGTCACATTTTTGTAAAAACAGTTTTACCACCCTGTTTCTAAGCTTTTAAATACCCATAGACTTCCAATCCTTGCGCTAATGTTAGTTAGCATTGCCTCGCAAAACTACCTCCAACTCCCTTCATTCTGGACACAGAGACATAAAAATGGTATCCACAAAATCATCTGACTCTGGGGAAGTAGATAAAGGGCCTCATTGCCAAAATTCCGAAGTAACCCTTTAAGAAAAAAAAAGTAACTTTCTGAGCACTTCTACGATGGGCAAATATGTATGGAAGGCTTCGTTCTAATCAAAAGGGGTGCTGTCAAAAAGGGATTGAATTCAAATGAGTTCACCCTATGCCTGGTAATATGCGGTCTTTGGTTGCACCATTTTAAAAGATGGCTTCCATAGAATGGAAGTCACATAGGCTAGCGAAGACTTTCCGGGAGACATGAAATTGGATAGTGTGCTGTGTGTACTTGTCACGTCCTGGTCTTAGTATTTTGTGTTTTCTTTATTATTTTGGTCAGGCCAGGGTGTGACATGGGTTATTTATGTGGTATGTTTTGTCTAGGTTTTTTTTCATAGGTTATGGGATTGTGGTTAGTGGGGTTGTCTAGAAAAGTCTATGGTTGCCTGGAGTGGTTCTCAATCAGAGGCAGGTGTTTATCGTTGTCTCTGATTGGGAACCATATTTAGGCAGCCATATTCTTTGAGTGTTTCTTAGGTGATTGTTCCTGTCTCTGTGTATGTTTGCACCAGATAGGGCTGTTTAGGTTTTTCACGTTTATTGTTTTTTATTGTTTGTTTTTCATCTTTATTAAAGATGTTTACTAATAACCACGCTGCAGTTTGGTCCTCCTCTCTTTCGACACAAGAAAACCTTAACAGTACTGAGTTGTTTCCATCTGAAATACATATTTAAGTTGTTATAAAAGGGGAGGGGATATGTTTTCACAACGCAATCACTTGTAACATAATAACACTGCTGTGTGTTGAGCAGTAGAGGAAGTCTTGGGTCAAGCTGAACAGCCATTGGACATGTCATTTAAAATGGACATATTTAGTGTTCCCCAAAGACTATAGAGGAAAGGAAAGCTCACCTCTTTCACCACCGAGGCAGGGCCCACCTCTCCTGCATGGACTGTTCTATGGATCCCACATCTCGCTGCTTCCTGTCAATCAAGGTCAATCAAGGTCAATGAAAAGCATCAACACCAAGTTAACCAGAGAACTATCTGGGTTTTACATTAGCAATGCAGTTAGTTCCCGACCTAAATACTTTTCATTGTCTTGAAACTATGTAATTATACATGGATGACCTACAGTCACAAGATTGTTCCAAGACCTCAGAGATTCCAAGAGCTTGTGCTGCTGTCACGAGTAGGGAGATATTTTTTATTTCTTTTTTTGCCAAGGGCTAGACTGAAAAGGACTATATCTCACCAACAACATTTGAGAAACATCAGATTTTGACAAACCCCAGCATCGCTTCTAAAATAAAAAAAAACATCTAGAGCTTGTTCAGTTATGTTAACAGTCTGTATTAGTGCAGTGCTCTCTTTTAATATTCTCTTAAGGCCAGTTGCCCAGATGCAGATGGAGCTTAGTCCTAGCCTAAAAGGCATCCTTATATTCAATGGAGATTCTCCATTGAAAGTGCCATTTAGTCCAGGACTAGGCTTAATCTGGCTCTGAGATACCAGCCCCTAGTATTTTGCCCTGGCATGTCCAAATGTATCACTCCAGCCTCTGGTCAAACTTACCACAGTGTTCCCAGATATTGTCCTGAGGGAATGATTTAACGGTCTCGTATTCATTTACACCACAAACATGGAAAATAGATCTATGCAAAGCAGTACGAACGAAATGCGTGTTGAAACGACGTGTGTCGACTTTTGGTCGGCTTGTTATTACCACATTTATTACCGACTTATGGTATTTCTAAAGTTGGCCCAACTTTACCACAGCGCGAATAGTTTTATTGCTGAAAGTCCTTTGTTATTCTTAAGAAAGTTTTTTGGTTTCAAGAAAATGGCTCACAAGAATGATCTCGCCATCAAATGGGTCTCTAAAGTGACCGTCATGCCTCTATGTACTGAATGGGTTCTGCTACAGAGCAACTCCATTCATTATAATGACAAGAAAGGTGCAAGTAATTGGCCCGTTAGGAAATACATCAACCAATTGCAGGACTTAAATGTCTGCGGTTCTGCAACATCTGTTCTGCAACAATCAAATGTGAATCATTCTTAGTGTTTTCAGTACACCTTCGCTCTATTCTCCCACTCCTTTAAGTTTTGAGCAAGTTGGAGTTTGAGCTCTCACCTTTAAACCATAAAACCTAGCATGGTATGCTGCATGATAGTAGGACCGTGGTTAACCTCATATCCTGCATACGATGTGCATACGATGTGCTAAAGACAACTCTAGTCCTTTAGCATTTCCGTTAACCATGCATGCTTGCACGACAATGATAAAACAGTTGACTAGAGCACATACAGTGTGCATTGGATAGGAGGGGTTCAAAGTTAGGCAGTTACCTCATAGGCCATCCTGTGTCCTGGGAAGGCCTCACAGTTGAGTGACTCGTCTCCTGCCAGATCAATAGCCACCACTCCGTTCTTCTTATACTTCTTACACAACTCCACCACGTCCATGGACCAGCCTGTGCAACGCAACACACACGTTTATTAGCAGTAGCGACCCAGTAAGGTCAAACAGATGAGATTTTTTTTTTTAAACGTATAATGTTTGATTTCTGGGGATGTTTCTGAAATGTTTTCATGCTAGATTTATGACCTAATGGTTATCTAAATGGTCTGCTGCAGTCCACGAATGTGTAATATGCCAAGCATCTCAGTAAATGCTAAAAGTAATAGTTGAAAAGGTCAAATTGTCCAGTTAAAAAATTTAAAAGCAGAATCAAAATCCCCAAAACTGACTACAGAGCACTGTTCACTGGAATGTCTGCCTAAAATAGCCACTGACATTTTGTTACATGTAATTTCAAATACAGATACTATGCTCTGGTAAGTCAGAAAGTTACATCAATCCAAATGACTTAACTAATACCTGCAGCGTTTCCCAAACTCAAGGGGTGCCCGTTTTGTTTTTTGCCCTAACACTACACAGCTAATTCAAGTAATAAACTAACCAGCAAGCTTTGGTCTTTTGAATCAGCTGTGTAGTGTTAGGGCCAAAACCAAAACGGGCACCCCTTGGGGTCCCGACGACCGAGTTTGGGAAGCCCTGAAAGGGGATCTTTTGTATGGGAGACAATGCTAGCTCCATTCTGTACTGTAACATAGGAGATGAGACTTGCAATTGTTCATTCAGTGATACAATACACAAACAAGAGCCCCTTTTTTTACTGTCTGCATTGGGTCAGCAAATGGTAATATCAGCTAAGGAGAAAAATAAATAAATGTGCACAGCATCACAACCATCGTCAAATATAGATCAACACAGTTGAGTGGGGATGGAATGAAACGAGAGACAGTCGGAAAATGACACAACAGGAAGTGTGGGAGGTGTTTTTAAATGTGAGATGTTTTGGCTTGCAACCTCCTACAGTGTGATAAGGATCACACACATTAACTACAGACAACGAGGAGGGGATGAGTCGTGCCAGACAGACAGGACAGGAGCATGAACAGGACAGTGAGGGCATTACTTGGCATGTGGCGCATGCAGCACAGAATGGACCTGGCTTTGATCTTGTACGTCTTCTCTCCCTCGGCCAGACCCTGGTTCACCAAGTGAACCACCTCATCCGGGCTCAGGTCACCTCTGGGAGAAGAGAGCAAGTGAAATCAAGACCGCGAGAATCCTTGAATGCATTTCTATGTTGAATGTTATACGTTTTGAGCTCTGAGGACAAGAACAGATACCTACAAATGACGTGAACAATACAAAACTCTGCCATTGGAGAGCACAAGGAACTCAAAGAAGTACTGTATTGCACATGTCCATATATTCAAGTGTGACAATCGCTAATGCGGTATGTTTCAAATTCACACTTTTCCGCCAGCTACCTTACCAACTCAGAAACATATCATATCCACTTACTCTTCTTGGTTCCATGGAATGGGTTCCACGTCAGTGTTAGCCAGCAAGTGTGGGCTGTATCTAACTTCAACGTAGATGACCCCTTCTTTGGCTTTGTCCTCCACAAACTCGTAAGCTATCCTCTTGATCGCCTCTCTGTCGCCACTGGAAAGGTAATACAAAATCAGTGGAAGGCCAAGAGAAACAACACGAATATTTACTCAACGATGGCAGGGAAAATGCTAATTGTTAGTCAGCAACAAAGGCCCTACATTGTTGGGGGATTTCCTCAAATTATGCTCATCCAGATACAAATACATTTTTAAAACAACTTGATTTAGGACACACATAAAACAAAGGAAATGTTCTAGGAACGGCCAACTATTCTTTCAGTCTTTTCCCTCTTTGCCTGCAGGGTTAGTAAAGGGTAGTTGTGTGTCTGAATGGCAGAAGGGTAATCTGATCGTACATCCTCAGCACACCACAGCAGGAGGACTATTACTGTCACAGAGTCAGAGCATAGCGAGCCGCTGAACCAACCCTCCACGTGACCTCTGAACTGCACTTGAACTTACACTGAGCAATTAGCTGCTACTGCCAATAGGACTGACTGTCTGGAGGAGAAAATGACTTATCATTATCCCTGTAATTATCATTATCCCTGCAATGACGATAAAGGACATAAGATCAGCCTGTGTACAGTATTTGAAGAATGACATAGGGGATAATAGAATATTATAGTTATTTGTAATAGTAGTTTCATTGGATTTTGAGTGCATATCATTCCGTTATATTGTGCACATTTCTGCAAAAGTCCCTGTGGAGTAATGGGTATGTTGGAGTGGGAGGAAATGTCTGCAAACTCACTCAGATGTTCCTAGTGTCGTTTCCCTCTCTGTTGCATTTTGACTTCACAACAGATTCTGTTTCACATCACATGATTGGTCTGAATGCGTGTTGTTCCCCCACCCCCATGCTTATCCATCCACCTACACACACAAAACTCCTGCATGAGCCAAACGCAGCTAGCAAGTTCCCCCATTTTGTTGTTGTCGCGTAGGGGGGGGGGGGGGGGGGGATGCTTTATTCAGCATAACCGCTAGCTAGCAGCTGCTCTGTCCTGGCTAGAGGCTACGACTACAAACCATTATTGTTTCTTTTGATAGTTGTGGGAGGTTGTTGGTTAGCCTGGCAGAGAATTAAAACATCACGTTAGTCTGAGCAGTGGGTGAGGTTTGAGTTTAGATTTTTACTAGGATTGTTGCTTTTTTTCAAAAGTACCATCTGGGGGGCCAAAATGTGAAATATGTTGGTACTGTAGATTTTGGGTTAAATATAAGGTAGTGTTGTAATGGGAGTGGAATACATAACAACCTTGACTCTGTCTGAGTTCAGTTGGTTGCCAAAGAAACACCTGCTGGCATCATGACGTGCTCCTCTGTGCTGCATGATCTGCATTTCAACTCACTGACCCCCTAGTCTGGCCACCAGAGGAAACATTGTATAATACTGTCTCTGTCTGCGTTACATTCACTCACTAACCAGGAAGAAGACCTATCAAGCACTGGTCTTAAAGTGAAGGTACCCCAATTGGGCTGCTATTTAACTCACACAATTCACAATCATTACAAATGACAGTCCCAATACAAAGCTCCCCCTCACTTTCATATTTTAGCCGTAATTTAACAAATTAGGTGATCACGTGTTCTTTAAAAGCTTGTTGATTGCATTGCGTGTCAGGCAAATACATTTAAACTCTTGACTCCTAACACACCGTACAGCAGTTATGATTCCTGTTGAAATAAAACAGGGAAGTAAACAGTACATACAGTACATGTCATCTCCCTGCCATGGCTCTCTACAGATTGAACTTTCATCTCCATCTAAGAGCCATCTGCAATAATAAAGCTGATTAAAGAGCTCGGTGGAGCACAACCTCCTGTAAACTGAACTTGACACGAACACAAATGAGTCGTGCAGCACCTTGACGCCATCTTGTGCTGTAACACTACCAGCATAAAACAAACTCACCCAAACACTCATTGATCAAGAGAATAATCGAACGGTCACTTTTGAGCAGTGGTCTAAAGTACGTAAGTAAAATGACTTTAAAGTAGTACTTAAGTAGATTTTTGGGGGGGTATCTGTACTTTGATTTACTATTTATATTTCTGCAACAGTCCCTGTGGAGTAATGGGTATGTTGGAGTGGTGGGAAATGTCTGCAAACTCACTCGGATGTTCCTAGTGTCGTTTCCCTCTCTGTTGCTTTTTGACTTCACAACAGATTCTGTTTCACATCACATGATTGGAAAAAAAAAAAAAGACTGCTTCCGGCTTTTACACTGGAAGTGAAAACGCGAACGCTTGTTGCTAACTGGCCTGGTCTGAATGTTTGTTGTTCCCCCACCCCCATGCTTATCCATCCATCTAAACACACAAAAATCCTGCATGAGCCAAACGCAGCTATCAAGTTCCCCATTTTGTTGTGTGTGTGTGTGTGTGTGTGTGTGTGTGTGGGGGGGGGGGGGGGGGGGGGGGGGGGTCGCGCCAGACAACAAAGTTTTCAAGGGAAGGACTTGATAAAGAATGCTTTATTCAGCATAACCGCTAGCTAGCAGCTGCTCTGTCCTGGCTAGAGGCTACGACTACAAACCATTATTGTTTCTTTTCATAGTTGTGGGAGGTTGTTGGTTAGTCTGGCAGAGAATAGAAACATCACGTGTTAAAATCAAATCAAATGTTATTTGTCACATGCGCCGAATACAACAACCTTACAGTGAAATGTTTACCCACAAGCCCTTAACCAACTATACTTTAAGACGTTAAGATGTTTTTTTTTTTTAAATAAGTGTTCAGGAAAAAGTTGAAAATAAAAGTAGAAATAATTAAACAGCAGCAGCAAAATAACAAGCAAGGCTATATACAGGGGGTACCGGTTCAGAGTCAATGTGCGGGGGCACCGGTTAGTTGAGGTAATATGTACATGTAGGTCGAGTTAAAGTGACTATGCATAGATTATAAACAAAGAGTAGCAGCAGCGTAAAAGAGGGGTCTGGGTAGCCCTTTGATTAGCTGTTCAGGAGTAGAAGCTCTTAAGAAGCCTTTTGGAACCTCGACTTGGCGCTCCGGTACCACCTGCCGTGAGGTAGCAGAAAGAACAGTCTATGACTAGGGTGGCTGGATTCTATGACAATTTTTAGGGCCTTCCTCTGACACCGCCTGATATAGAGGTCCTGGATGGCAGGAAGTTTGGCCCCAGTGATGTACTGGTTTGAGGTTAGATTTTTACTAGGATTGTTGCTTTTTTTCAAAAGTACCATCTGGGGCCCAAAATGTGAAATATGTTGGTACTGTAGATTTTGGGTTAAATATAAGGTAGTGTTGTAATGGGAGTGGAATACATAACAACCTTGACTCTGTCTGAGTTCAGTTGGTTGCCAAAGAAACACCTGCTGGCATCATGACGTGCTCCTCTGTGCTGCATGATCTGCATTTCAACTAACTGACCCTCTAGTCTGGCCACCAGAGGAAACATTGTATAATACTGTCTCTGTCTGTGTTACATTCACTCACTAACCAGGAAGAAGACCTATCAAGCACTGGTCTTAAAGTGAAGGTACCCCAATTGGGCTGCTATTTAACTCACACAATTCACAATCATTACAAATGACAGTCCCAATACAAAGCTCCCCCTCACTTTCATATTTTAGCCGTAATTTAACAAATTAGGTGATCACGTGTTCTTTAAAAGCTTGTTGATTGCATTGCGTGTCATGCAAATACATTTAAACTCTTGACTCCTAACACACCGTACAGCAGTTATGATTCCTGTTGAAATAAAACAGGGAAGTAAACAGTACATACAGTACATGTCATCTCCCTGCCATGGCTCTCTACAGATTGAACTTTCATCTCCATCTAAGAGCCATCTGCAATAATAAAGCTGATTAAAGAGCTCGGTGGAGCACAACCTCCTGTAAACTGAACTTGACACGAACACAAATGAGTCGTGCAGCACCTTGACGCCAACTTGTGCTGTAACACTACCAGCATAAAACAAACTCACCCTAACACTCATTGATCAAGAGATTAATCGAACGCTCACTTTTGAGCAGTGGTCTAAAGTACGTAAGTAAAATGACTTTAAAGTAGTACTTAAGTAGATTTTTGGGGGGGTATCTGTACTTTGATTTACTATTTATATTTCTGCAACAGTCCCTGTGGAGTAATGGGTATGTTGGAGTGGTGGGAAATGTCTGCAAACTCACTCGGATGTTCCTAGTGTCGTTTCCCTCTCTGTTGCTTTTTGACTTCACAACAGATTCTGTTTCACATCACATGATTGGAAAAAAAAAAAAAGACTGCTTCCGGCTTTTACACTGGAAGTGAAAACGCGAACGCTTGTTGCTAACTGGCCTGGTCTGAATGCTTTTTGTTCCCCCACCCCCATGCTTATCCATCCATCTAAACACACAACTCCTGCATGAGCCAAACGCAGCTATCAAGTTCCCCATTTTGTTGTGTGTGTGTGTGTGTGTGTGTGTGTGTGGTGGGGGGGGGTAATATGTACATGTAGGTCGAGTTAAAGTGACTATGCATAGATTATAAACAAAGAGTAGCAGCAGCGTAAAAGAGGGGTCTGGGTAGCCCTTTGATTAGCTGTTCAGGAGTAGAAGCTCTTAAGAAGCCTTTTGGAACCTCGACTTGGCGCTCCGGTACCACCTGCCGTGAGGTAGCAGAAAGAACAGTCTATGACTAGGGTGGCTGGATTCTATGACAATTTTTAGGGCCTTCCTCTGACACCGCCTGATATAGAGGTCCTGGATGGCAGGAAGTTTGGCCCCAGTGATGTACTGGTTTGAGGTTAGATTTTTACTAAGATTGTTGCTTTTTTTCAAAAGTACCATCTGGGGCCCAAAATGTGAAATATGTTGGTACTGTAGATTTTGGGTTAAATATAAGGTAGTGTTGTAATGGGAGTGGAATACATAACAACCTTGACTCTGTCTGAGTTCAGTTGGTTGCCAAAGAAACACCTGCTGGCATCATGACGTGCTCCTCTGTGCTGCATGATCTGCATTTCAACTAACTGACCCCCTAGTCTGGCCACCAGAGGAAACATTGCATAATACTAACCAGGAAGAAGACCTATCAAGCGCTGGTCTTAAAAGTGAAGGTACCTCAATTGGGCTGCTATTTAACTCACACAATTCACAATCATTACAAATGACAGTCCCAAATGACAGTCTTTAAAAGCTTGTTGATTGCATTGCGTGTCATGCAAACACATTTAAACTCTTAACTCCTAACACACTGTACAGCAGTTATGATTGGTAGTTTAGCCCCTTGACACCATTTTGTGCTGTAACACGTAATGTACTTAAGTAAAAACACTTTAAAGTACTACTTAAGTAGTTTTTTTTTTGTTATCTGTACTTTGCTTTACTATTTTTTGATTACTTTTACTACATTCCTAAAACAAACTATTAAAGTACTAGTTACATTTTGAATGCTTAGTAGGACAGGAAAATGGTCCAATTCATGCAATTATCAAGAGAACATTCCTGGTCATCCCTACTGCCTCTGATCTGGCGAACTCACTAAACACAAATAATTTGTTTGTAAATTATGTCTCAGTGTTGGATTGGGCCTCTGGCTATCCATACATTTTAAAACAAGAAAACCGTGCCTTTATATTTGCTAAATATAAAGGATTCAAAATGATTTTGATACTTAAGTATATTTTGGCAATTCCATTTACTTTTGATACTTAAGTATATTTAAAACCAAATACTTTTAGACTTGAACTCAATAAGTATTTTACTGGGTAACTTTCACTTTTACTTGAGTCATTTTCCATTATGGTATCTTTACTTTTTCTCAAGTATGACAATTGGTTACTTTTTCCACCACTGCTATTGAGTTTGACATCGTGAGACAACTTCTCCCGGTGATAACTACAGTATGAAACCAAAAGCTCAGGGGATTCGTGCAATAGTCAGCATCTCATTATCTCAGCCATCTTCATGTTCAGGGTACTTACGCAATAACGTGCATGTACTCTGCGAACTTGCCGAGGAACTCTGTGAGGGTGGCAGGCTGGTGTATCACACAGATTCGTCTCATGTCCTCCACTGTGTATGCAGGTAGGGGGATCCCACGTCGCCTGGTACAGACATACAGAAACAGAGGACTTTAAAAGTACAACCAGCAATAGGTAGCCACAGCTGCTCCATGTTCATTTCAATGAATTATATTAATGACTTAAAGGAAATTGCTAGTTTAAAAATAGCCTCATAAATAGGCCTACATGTTCCAAACGAAATATACTGAAAGAACAATGTGTCACATGAACCTAATAAACCATGTCACTTGAGTCTAATAGCCCTTTTACCAAAGGTAATTGACAGTTAATGTTTAAAGAGAACTTGCAAAACCTGTTATAAAACACACTATTTAATCAAAATACTAAGAATTCAACAGGTTTATAGACTTACTTGGCAACGTCTAGGATGGTCTCCACTCGGAGAGCGCCATCAAGATGCACATGCAGCTCAATCTGAAGATGAGACCAAATTCAAAATGTCATGTACTTTAACCTAAGGAGCTATAGAGTCATTTAGCCTGAATTAAAGTACAGACAATCAGGATGAACTCAAACAAATCAATAAACTAAACATTGGCAAATGAGAGAGCATGTGTTGTTGTGTGATGTGGTTCAATGCAATGTGTTGGCTGGACCACATCTATAATGAATGCAGTGTGCATGACTGGGCACCGTAGTTGTTGCAGTCTGTGAAAAGGCCAGGGATGCCAGAGAAGGTTCAAAGAAGAGCAACTGAGTGCTCGACCCTTATTCCATCAGAGCTGACAGAGGAAAGTGCTAAATCTTGCCCAGCTACTGTACACCAGCTGACTACAGGGCAGATTGACTGTGGTCACCCCCAAGCCTCAGTTACAACTAATAAAACATGACCAGAGGATTCGATTGTAAAGGGAAGGTATATAATGTATCGTTTTTGTTATCTTCTGACCGTCTGAGGCACATACTGGATGAGATTGAGAATATAGGTCATGTATTCCTAAGAAATAACAAATCTTCCAAGACGAGCAACAGGAAAGAACCTTGAAAAGTTCTAAGCCATCTTTATCATCTTACAATTTACAGGTGTAGGATCTTAATTTGATCACTCTGTTATCGCTGGGAATTTTCTCTGCACCATAGGATTTACTGAAAACCTGCACTAACAATTGGTTATTTTTACAGTATTGCACTGTTCATGTAGCTTAAATTTTGGCTAGCTAATAGCCTAACCACTGATCAAGCAACATTGCGTTGGCGGAAAGTACGTATGGACTAAACGTTAAAATCCTGTTGCTGCAGTACTATTTTGTTATGACAATACTGGTCAAATTAAGATCCTACGACCTCCCGGGTGGCGCAGTGGTTAAGGGCGCTGTACTGCAGCGCCAGCTGTGCCACCAGAGACTCTGGGTTCGCGCCCAGGCTCTGTCGTAACCGGCCGTGACCGGGAGGTCCGTGGGGCGACGCACAATTGGCCTAGTGTCGTCCGGGTTAGGGAGGGCTTGGCCGGTAGGGATATCCTTGTCTCATCACGCACCAGCGACTCCTTTGGCGGGCCGGGCGCAGTGCGCGCTAACCAAGGTTGCCAGGTGCACACATTGGTGCTTCTGGGTTGGATGTGCGCTGTGTTAAGAAGCAGTGTGGCTTGGTTGGGTTGTGTATCGGAGGACGCATGACTTTCAACCTTCGTCTCCCCGAGCCCGTACGGGAGTTGTAGCGATGAGACAAGATAGTAGCTACTAAACAATTGGATACCATGAAAAAGGGGTAAAATTCAACAATAAATTATTTATTTTTTAAATTAAGAACCTACGTGTCTGACAGGTTGGCTCTTGAAGGGAATACCATTACGGTTATTACATATTGAGTTTAGTATGAGTGTGATAATTATGGTCTGACATGATCCCGGCCACTAACAATGGTATGACAGGAAACCAACGCTTTGAAATACTAATATGTTTTCTATAGGTAATGTGAAGGTAGTCTACTTTAGTATAATTTAATGTTATGTAATTAACAGTGCGAAAATCACTGTGTCGTGACTTGACTTTAACATCAATCTGAAGACTGTTATTTATCTAATTAACTAACTATGTTTAAGTGTTACCCAATTTTTTATTCATCATGTAACAATTAACTCATTAGGATCTGGGGCACCACGAGAGTGGTTCTTTAAAGAGTTAGCATCTCCGGAATTAAACTCTAAAAAGGTCTTTACCCATCACATCTATAAACAGTCAACTTGTTAATCATAACCTTGTATCATATCATCATTCTGAACAGTTGTAGCCTCCTTGCATCTGCAAAAACCTGAGGCTTACTTATGATTCAGTATGACACAAATTGGTTTAATTATTTATTTACTAGCTAATTAAATGGGAACACAGGATAAACATACACACTTCGCACCGGTTATTGACTGGAGACGTAATACGCTGATAACAGGTCCATAGCGGAATGACAACAACATTGATGCTTGTTAAGATGGAGAGGAAGAGGGACAGAGACACTTAACATTGGTACATTCAGAAACTCCTCTCACCTAAAGTAACCATATACGTTGCACACAAACCGTCGCCCGCTTTGAGTAAGAAATCATTAATGTATATACGTGAAATTCTTGTGTTCGTCGGTGAACAGGGCAATATGAAATATGAAAAATCATGAAAGTGTTTTGGTTAAGAGAGGGATGTGCTTTATCTACACAAACAGTCTTCCCGCCGAAACCCTAACACGTCCTAAAGCGAATACTAGAACAATATTTCTAACAGACGAATGTGGGGAATGGTCAGTGGTGAACTAAAGAATAATCATCTCATATGGGTTGATATTTTGTGATGTCATTAAAAAGGTTATAAAGGAAATAAGGTAACTTGAAAAGTATATACACTACATCTATGAAGTCTCCATCCTTAACGTTGTATATGAAATAACAAAAATACTTTCATCATTTGTCATACGTTTTGAATGTGATTTTAGGAGCCATGAGAATTTGTCTCCTATAAACTTTACACATGGTAAGTAGCCACGCCCCGTGTGAGGTCAGAGAGTGTGTCAGCCTGATGGAACCGCCCCCTTCTACCAGAGTGCATAGAAGGATTGGTAAAGAAGTTAACATTAGACCAGAAAAACGTGAAGTGGTTGCTACACATTTGAAATGATTGGAACTTTGAACCTCAACACGAGGTGAAGAAAATAAACTCAACTCCCAGACCAGAAAAGCGTCGAGCTGCAGCTCACGCCAGAGTGGTTTGAACCCTGAATACCAACATGATTTGGAGAAGAAAACCCTCTCAGACAATCACTGGTACAGCTGATTATCTGTCCTAAAACAAATATCTAGAAAAGCGAATTGAAGTGGGACCATCCTACTACTCTTCAAACCATTCCACCGTACTACTCTTCTCAAATCACTGTAGTACCCTACTTTCATCACCATCGACACGGCTGGCTAGCCTATCTTCCAAGGAGCATCTTCCAGAGTGAACAACATTAGAAGACGGGAAAGGGGGTCCCCTTTCGGACAATCAGAGCCTTACAAGCGTGCCGCTGAAAGGCCAACCCAACACCCTTCCTAAGGAGGGCTGGTTCGGACAGAGATAAAAAAAAATGAACGAAGGCATTCACACATAAATACATTTATCTTACTCCAAACGGGCGGCAATTTGTGTGCAAAGTATATGATTACTGTGCGAATAGTTTCATAGTCTCTTTTTCCTCCCTCTCCATGTCGTTGTGTAACAAGCCGCCATATGTTGTTGTGTCAGTCCGCTAGGGACACTTTATAATGTATTAAGTAAGTGTGTATGTTATCCTGTGCTATTATTTAGTTAGCTAGTAAATAAATAATTACACCAATTTGTGTAGTACTGAATCATTAGTAAGGCTGGGGGTTTTGCAAATGCAAGCAGGTTACGACTGTTCAGAATGATGAAATGATAAGAGGTAATGATTAATAAAATAGCTGGCAAGTGACGCTCCCCAGCCAACCTGACAGAGCTTGAGAGGATCTGCAGAGAAGAATGGGAGAAATACCCCAAATACAGGTGTGCCAAGCCTGTAGTGTCATACCCAAGAAGACTCTACGCTGTAGTCGCTGCCAAAGGTGCTTCAACAAAGTACTGAGTAAAGGGTCTGAGTACTTATGTAAATGTGATATTTCTGTTTTTTATGCATTTACAAAAAAATAATCAAATAAACTGTTTTTGCTTTGTCATTATGGGTTATTGTTTGTAGATTGATGAGGGGGAAACAATATTTAAACCATTTCAGAATAAGGCTGTAACGTAACAAAATGTGGAAACTGTCAAGGAGTTTGAATATTTTTAGACTGCACTGTAAATACAAATATGTCTCCAACAGGGTATACTGTATGAAGGCTAAATCCTAACTAGTTGAACACAACAGCCATTTTTCTCTAGATGTAACCTTATGGAATATAGGGAAATAAATCAGTTCCTGAGAAACATTTCAATCATGTGACAAACTCTTTCCACGGAGGGCCGAGTGTCTGCGGGTCTTCGCTCCTCCCTTGTACTTGATTGATGAATTAAGGTCACTAATTATCTTAATTAAAAAGGAAAAAAACAAAAAACCCACAGACACTAGGCCATCCGTGGAATGAGTTTGACATCCCTGATTTACATGCTTAGAAAGAATGTGGAGCCTGTCTGAACACGCTATGACTCGGTAGACTTCACAGTGTACTACACACCCTAGTAAAACTACGTCAGAGTACACCAAAAGGCCTTCATGAAATCCATGCGTGCGAGCATGTGCCTGCGTATGTGTACATGCCTATGCGAGAAAGAAACAGACAAAAGGATGAGGGAATGTGTGCTTAGATAATGTGTCATGTGTATAATTTGAACAATGAGTTATACATTGCGGTTTTGAAGAAGACAGTGTTTCAATAACATTAGTGAGTTTTAAGGAGTACAGATATTCTCCGGTCTCTGTTGTTTAGGCCCATTACAGGTCTATCAAGGCTGGGAGACAAACAATCTCACAGAGACTTTCAAGCAGAGAGCTTCTCTACCTCAACAACAACATGGGCAATGATGTCAGAGCATCAATCCACTGTAGGCTACATAGACAGATCAGGTTTAAGACAGCTGTTTAAGTCATTTAGAGGTGAGGTCATCTTCTGGCATTGTAGTAACAACTTATTTCCTCATGGGCTATTCTTCTGTGCTTTCCTACTTTACTAACCATGAGCAAACGTCTCTAATTCTTCAATGTTTGAAGGGTGACCTCCACCAACTGCTGTTTTCAGAACTCGCCATAGGTTATGGATGTGATTCAGATCTGGCCACTCCAGAACCTATTCTTGAACCATTCATGGGTGTTTTTTTTTTATGTGTGTTTGGGGTCGTTGTCCTGCTGGAAGACCCACAACCTTCAACGGAGACCCAGTTTTTGGACACTGGGTTGAACATTGGTCTCCAAAACACCTGATAATCTGCTGATTTCATGTTGCCTTGCACATTTAAGGTTCCCAGTACCAGAGGCAGAAAAATCAACCAGCACAGCATTAGCAAACCTCCCCCATTTGATGTAGGGAGGGTATTATTTTCATTGAATGCTACATTTGGTTGTCAGTAAACACAGCGCTGATCTGTATTGCCAAAAAGCTCACATTTTGTTTCATTTGTCCACAGAACATTTCCCCCAGGATTTAGTCTTGTTTGATTGGGTTTTTGAGAAGTACAAATCAGGCTATCTTTTGTCTTCTTCAGCAGTGGGGTCTTCCTATGTTTTTCTAATGACCAAATAAGCCATTCATACACTCTCCCTACAATCAAACATGGGGAGGTTTGATAATGCTGTTTCAAAAGGGAGTACATTATGAAGATTGGAGAAGCAGTTTCTGCCTCTAGTTATCCCCGATCACGCTAGGCAATATCCTGGAGATGTTGGCTAGCTAAGCTCACGCGCAGGAACATGTCATCGGTCAAACGGTCGTCTCGCGCCAAACTGCACAGTTTGCAGGCCGTCAAATCAAAAGGCACTCCTTCAATATAAAAGTTGTTTTGACTAAAACACTTCCACAAGGTTGAAGTAATAACATGTTCAACTACTTAAGACATTGGCTCCAATCTAGGTTCTGCTTTTAGATTTACAGAACATGAACAACTTAAGGAAGAATGTTTCACTTCTCAAATCCCAAACCCCGGCCACATCTGCTTAGTCTGCTTCGCAAGCATTTCTGGAAATCTTGCACCTGGTTTTTAGAAACTCTGTGGCTGTTGGGTCACATGGCTGCCTCTGTCACTGGAGGCCTTGAACGTGTGCAGGATATCATGAACTCGGCAGATTATCAAGGTGTTTTGGAGTGCAATGTTCAGGAATTTTTTAGGAAAAGTGCAAGGGTGACAATATATTTGGCCGCAATTGTACATGCAGTGGAAAAGATAGTTATTTATAATCTGTGCTCTTGCCGCTTACATAGATACAGGAACTGAAAGAAAATGTCTATTTCAACTTTATTTTGTTAGCATGTGTAACAGGCAGGCATGGCAGTAACAGAATACATAATCAAGACTTATCAAACGACGCAACATGTTATGTAATGCACAGTATATGCTTATGTCACATGGATAGTTGACCTGTGGTCGATAAGAGAAAGAGTGAATGTGTCAATGTGCCTATATCTAATAATGGTATACCGGTGTAAAAAACTATTGGGTTGCTAAATCTGGCGGAATGAAGGACCATGTAAAAAACTGTTGGTAGCTAAATCCGTCTAGAAGGACCATGTTGAAACGGTTGGCTGGTATGCCCTCACCTTCTGAGCAGTCGGCTATGAATGCCCCCATATTGGTTTGGTTCTGCCCACTATAGTACTGTCTGGTCAGAACATGATGTTGAGGCCCATACTGAACACTTGGAAACAGCTATGTGTGTTGGGGACCATTTGAATATGTTTATACACTACAATCACCAAAGGTATGTGGACACCTGCTCATTGAACAGCTCATTCCAAAGTCATGGGCATTAAGATGCAGCCCCCTTTGCTGCTATAACACCACAAGTGCATTAGTGAGGTCAGGGCTCTGTGCAGGCCAGTGTAGTTCTTCCACAAAGATCTCGACAAACCATTTCTGCATGGACCTCATTTTGTGTTCGTGGGAATTGTCATGCTGAAACAGGAAAGGGCATTCCCTAAACTGTTGCCACAAAGTTGGAAGCACAGAATTGTCTAGAATGTCATTGTATGCTGTAGCGTTAATTTCCCTCCACTGGAATTATGGGGCCTAGCCCAAACCATGAAAGACAGTCCCAGACCATTATTACTCCTCCACCTAACTTTACAGTTGGCACTATGCATGCGGGCAGGTAGCATTCTCCTGGCATCCGCCAGACACAGATTCGTCCCTCAAACTGCCAGATGGTGAAGCGTGATTCATCACTCCAGAGAACGTGTTTCCACTACTCTATAGTCCAATGGCGGTGAGCTTTACACGACTCCAGCCGACGCTTGGCATTGAGCATGGTGATCTTATGCTTGTGTGGCTGCTCGGCCATGGAAACTCATTTCATGAAGCTCCCTACAAATGGTTGTACTGCGGATGTTGCTTCCAGAGGCAGTTTGGAACTTGGTAAAGAGCGTTGCAACCTGAGGACAGACGATTTTTACACGCTCCAGCACTCGGTGGTCCCATTCTGTGAGCTTGTGTGGCCTACCACTTCGCGGCTGAGCCGTTGTTGCTCGTAGGTAGCATCCTATGACGGTCCCAGGTTGAGTCACTGAGCTCTTCAGTAAGGTCATTCTACTGCCAATGTTTGTCAATGGCGATTGCATGGCTGTGTGCTGGATTTTGATACACCTATCAGCAACGGGTGTGGCTGACATAGCCGAATCCATCAATTTGAAGGGTTGTCCACATACTTTGGTATATGTATGATTGTGGTAAATCGAATTACTTGGAATATTATTGTTGTGGTTCTAGAAGACAAATATCTGCACTAATGTAAATAGTATTAGTTAAGGGTTATAACTATGCAATATACATACAGTACCAGTCAAAAGTTTGGACACACCTACTCATTCATGGGTTTTTCTTTATTTGTACTATTTTCTACATTGTAGAATAATACTGAAGACAAACTACAAAATAACACATCTGGAATAATGTACAGTGGTAAGCAAAAGTATTTTATATTTGAGATTCTTCAAAGTAGCCATCCTTTGACAACTTTGCATACTCTTGGCATTCTCTCAACCAACTTCACCTGGAATGCTTTTCCAACCGTCTTGAAGGAGTTCCCACATATGCTGAGCACTTGTTGGCCGCTTTTCCTTCACTCTGCGGTCCAACTCATCCCAAACCATCTCAATTGGGTTAAGGTCCGGTGATTGTGGAGGCCAGATCTGATGAGGCACTCCATCGCTCTCATTCTTGGTCAATTAGCACTTACACAGCCTGGAGGTGTGTTGGGTCATTGTCCTGTTGAAAAACAAAGCGCAAACCAGGTGGGATGGCATATTGCTGCAGAATGTGCCATGAATTCGAAATAAATCACTGACAGTGTCACCAACAAAGCACCCACACACCATAACACCTCCATGCTTCACGGTGGGAACCACACATGCGGAGATCATCTGTAAACCTACTATGCGTCTCACGAAGACACAGCAGTTGGAACCAAAAATCTCAAAGTTGGACTCATCAGACCAAAGGACAGATTTCCACCGGTCTAATGTCCATTGCTCATGTTTCTTGGCCCAAGCAAGTCTCTTCTTCTTCTTCTTCTTCTTGTCCTTTAGTAGTGTTTTTTTTGCAGCAATTTGACCATGAAGGCATGACTCACACAGTCTCCTCTGAACAATTGATGTTGAGATGTATTTGTTACTTGAACTCCATGAAGCATTTATTGGGCTGCAATTTCTGAGGCTGGTAGCTCTAATGAATTTATCCTCTGCAGAGGTAAATCTGGGTCTTTCTTTCCTGTGCTGGTCCTCATGAGAGCCAGTTTCAACTTTCAAAGTTCTTGAAATGTTCCAGATTGACTGACCTTCATGTCTTAAAGTAACGATGGACTGTCGTTTCTCTTTGCTTATTTGAGCTGTTCTTGCCATAATATGGTCTTTGTATTTTACCAAACAGGGCTATCTTCTGTATACCACCCCTACTATGACAACTGATTGGCTCAAACACATTAAGGAAATAAATTCCGCAAATTAACTTTTAACAAGGCACACCTATTCATTTCAAATGGATTCCAGGTGACTACCTCATGAAGCTGGTTGAGAGAATGCCAAGAGTGTACAAAGCTGTCATCAAGGCAAAGGGTGTCTACTTTGAAGAATCTCAAATATAAAATACAATGTAGAAAATAGTAAAAATTAAGAAGAACCCTTGAATGAGTAGGTGCATCCAAACTTTTGACTGGTACTGTACATGTAGATGAATAATTGACAAACAGCATTAAGTTTACAACATGTCTATAAAGGGCGATAAACACAGCATCAACATAAACATTCACTCTTGGAGAGAGAGAGAAAAACAAATTACTTGGATTGACAACCTCTCTCCAGCCTGGTGGGAGAATCTGCAATTTTATCAGATCTGGCAAGGTGCCACAGGGTCATAAATTACTCAGAGCATGAGCAAGCGCCAAGAACAGTCTGTGATGAATTTAGAAGCTCATCCAAGGCAATAAACCTCCTCATTTTTTAAAATTAACTAGGCAAGTCAGATAAGAACAAATTGTTATTTACAATGACAGCCTACGGCGGCCAAACGCGGACGATGCTGGGCCAATTGTGGGCCAATTGTGCGCCGCTTTATGGGACGACTCCCAATCATGGCCAGATGTGTTACAGCCTGGATAATAAAAGGCAACTATGGAAAAAGCTGAGATAGCATGTGCATGCCAAAGACTGTTTATTAGGGGTGAAACGGTTTGTGTATTCTTATCGAACCGTTCGGAACAGGGTCCAGGGTGCACGGTACACACTGCGAACCGAACAATACATTAATCATATAGCTAGGAAAATATATACATATTCAATTGTAAAAAAATCACCCAAAAGTGCCAATCTGTGGGGTTTGGCGAAACACAGCGATAGCAAAATTCATAGCGGCAGATATGAGACCCTTCTCTGTGGTAGAGAATGCAGGGTTCAGAAACATGTTTAAAGTGTATTAATCTAGCATCTCAAAAAGCAATGTAATTGAATCCATTATCTTGCCTTCTAGCAAAGATCAGGAGGGTGGTATCCTTCTTTCATAACAGCACAACTGTTGCACATGTTTTCAAGACACAACAGGAGATGCTGGAGCTGCCAAACTACAAACTAATTCAAGATGTCCCTACTAGATGGATTTCAAGCCATGACATGGTTGAGAGATACCTTGAGCAGAAAGTTGCAGTGTGTTCTTACACTGACTGATCAAGCTGTGAGGAATAATGTCAAAGATATTGTGACTTTGTCTGAAAATGACATAAGACTAGCAGAGGAAGTTATCAAAGTGGGCAAACGTCTCAAAACAGTCACAACACTGATATGCACCAAGAGCATTTCATCGGTTTCCATGGTCCTGCCTATGAAAAACAATGATCCTGAACTCAATGGTGGCATCCGATGAAGATGAACCTGCAGTAAGGGATGTCAAGACTGCGATCAGAGTTAACCTGGAGCCTAGATATGCTGACCCTGGTGTCCAAGACTTCTTACACAAGAGCACCGCTTTGGACCCCCGGTTCAAGTCCCTGCTGCACCTGGATGCTGCTGCTCGTCTGAGAGTCGACAATGAACTCACAACAGAGATTGTGACCAATATACAACAGGTATTGTATTTATTTTGTTCACGTGACACTTATTATTTGATTAATTAGTGTTTAACAATTAATTACAAAGTAACAATTAATTACAAAGTAATAATTGTAATTGTCATAATAGTGTCTGATATATATTTCTAACAACAAAATCATATTTTTAAAGCCACTTCAAAGATAGTAATTTTCATCTAATTTAATTCTGCAGGGTCAAGATACAGATACCACACGAGCCAACCCCTCTCCAGAGACGGCAGACGTTCTCCTCCAGAAAATAAGTCTACCATGGCGGAGCTTTTTGGGGAGTTGTTCACAACCCAGGAGCAGGGAACCAAGTCAAAGGTCAAGGTCATAGAGGAGGAGGTGACCTCATACAGGGAAGTGTACTGTATTCCCCTGGATGCTGATCCACTTACATGGTGGAAGACCAAAGGGTTAACATGTTGCCATGTTAGCAAGGCACTACCTGGCTGTGCCTGGGACCTCTGTCCCTAGCGAGAGGGTATTCTCCACAGCCCCTCTGACATTGTCACAGCAAGCTGATCTGTGCTCACTGCAGATAATGTGGATAGACTAATCTTCTTAAAGAAAATCTTGAAAATCTGATAGAAATGTTGTTATTTTTTCCAAGTAACCAGTCTCAAGTGGTCCTATTTTGTTTAAGACACTGCTATGGGACTTCATTTTGATATATGCTGCTGGACTATGCACTCTTGTTGAAGTTCTGTTTTAAATGACTATTTCATTTCATGTTATAAGGCAGGCACTGCTGGTTTTTGTTGTCCCTTTGTTTCCACATGCTCCTGGGAATTCAAGCTACCCATGTTTACTATTATAATCAATGGAAAATCTAAATACAAATGACATATTTCTCAGGCATTTATTTTGGCGATGTATCGAAACCGTACCGAACCTTGACACCACTGTACCGTATCGTACCGAACCTTGACACCACTGTACCGTATCGTACCGAACCTTGACACCACTGTACCGTATCGTACCGAACCTTGACACCACTGTACCGTATCGTACCGAACCTTGACACCACTGTACCGTATCGTACCGAACCTTGACACCACTGTACCGTATCGTACCGAACCTTGAATTTTGAGAAACATTTTACCCCTAATGTTTTTACTAATAGAACAATTAAACCACTTCTACAAAAGTACTTGTGCAATCAATGCAATAAAGACACTTATGGCAATACAAAATAATACTATATACAATAAACAATACACAAACCAGTATTGGCAACTCTAACATTCAAATAAATGTTACAGCCATCCAGTAGAACATATGGTTGAAACTTATCAAAGTAACATTAAGTAATTAGTGGTAATTATTAGAAAGCATGCAACACCCCCATTAAACCCCCCCTGCAACTTAAATTTCAATGCAAGCACATCATTCAGAGACATTCGTGTCACTGTCGACAATAAAAAGTTATCTGAAACATGAGTCTTCTCCCTTCGGTAGACGATAACACTGACCTGAATGGGCGGGTGCAAGTGTCTAGATGAGCATTTCCAAGCGCTCTAATTGGTTGGGAATAGCAGGGCTAGGATAACTAAGGTAGGCTGAGCAGCCAACCTAACGGGATTTAAGGGAAACTGAAGGGCCTGTGAGGGGAAGTTAGGTAGAGGGGAAAGGAAGGCCTTTTTTATTGATTTTTTACTGGTGTTATATTTTGTTTATGTTAAACTCTACATAAACAGTACATTTCCTACTGCCTAACACATTAATCAGTCTGATTCCACCAGTAAAGCACATACCAATTCAAACATCCATCACCACAGTGGCATGTTACCTAATACTCATTATAAACTGGGTGGTTCGAACCCTGAATGCTCGTTGGCTGAAAGACCTGATTTCAGACCATATACCATGGGTATGACAAAAAAGTGTACTGGTCTAATTACATTGGTAATCTGATAATATTTGTGGAATATAAAAATACTTGCTTGATATATGTTTTACAGTTTCTTTAAATACTTTGAAAATGCAACGTATTTCTATGTGAAAACTGAAATGGTCTGTCTATTCATTGTTTTTCCATTTTAGTAGACACTCTTTATCCAGAGCAACTTACAGTAGTGAGTGCATAATTTTTCATCCTGGTCCCCTGTGGGAATCAAACTGTCACGGATCCCTCCGGAACTTTCATTACGCACACCTGTCCCTTATTCACACTGATTAGTACTTGTATAAGTGTGCCATTTAGTTTCCATTGGGTGGTCGATTATTGTTACAATGTTCGTTGGTGAGTGCGAGTACCTGTTTTTGTGCCATTGAGGATTGCGCAGATGATTACGGGTCTTGTCCCTTGTGTTAATCATTGTGCTCGTGTGTTATTTATTCGAGCATACACAAAACAGCCCTTATTGTAAGTGTTTCTAAAATCCCCGATGGGAGAAATGAATAGTGGAAAAACGATTGGAACCATTTCCCTGTTTGCGCAATGGGTTTTATTGGTACAATGACTCATACTGTGGTACTCGATTGCTTAAGTATATTGCATGCTATGTAAAACCTCAGTAAGTGACTGACAAAATATATCAATAGAAAATGTAGACCATCTAGGCCAGTGGTAGTCATTGCACGGCCCGGCCCGCAGGCCGAGCAATTAATTTGTGGCTCGCTCTGATTGACCTATTTTCCATTCATAATATATAACAATGATGCAATTTCAATTAAATGTGTTTAATGCAGGCCTGAATCACTTTTGTTGAATATATCTATTGTTCCTTGGACGGCCGATAGATAGCAGTATAGCACAGCTGTTGAACATAAAGGCCGAAATAGAACACAACTGCTCGGCTACAGCGACTGACACATATCAGTTTGCTACTAGCTAATTTTGCAGTCTGGTCGACGTGGATCGATTTATTGTAAAAAAAGAAACGTAAATCTATTGACAATGAAAATGAGGGGGAAGCTATGAACGAACAACCGCCGGAGAACCAGGAAAACCAGGAAGATGGCAGCGGGGAAATGAAGCTAGCTAATGCAGCTAACGTAGCTAAGAGTAGTATGCGGTCGATTCAAGAAGAACACAGAAAGTTCCAAGAGAAATGGACAGACAAGTATTGTTTTGTACTGCATGATGGGACTAGCTCACTGTCTTATTTGCCAGAAGGCAGTCAATTGTTTTAAACAAGCACATTTAGAGAGTGACATTTCCAGTCACATCATGCCCGCTTTGACAAAACATGTCCACCGGAAATTCTGTGAGTTGCTGGAGGAATACCAGACAGGATACGGCGACTTGATATTTCACAATGAGGTGAAATGGCTGTCTCCTGGCAGAATTTTGGATAGATTTCTCTCTCCTCCCTCAAATCTGTGAATTTGTTGCCAGAAAGAGGAGAGGAACTAAAGTGGATGATCCACAGTTGATATTAAAGCTGGCTTTTTTAACTGACATCACCTGCTACCTGAACATGGTGAATCTCCAGCTCCAAGGGAAAGATAAAACTCTGGACAAAATGCTGCGTGTGGTCACAGCATTTCAAAATAAAAACCACCACACTGTTCATACCTGACAGACAGTTTGTTAATTTCCCAAAACTCAGAGCAGTCACCACATCCAACAAAACCCAGACATACCGCAACATTTTAGCTATGATGCATTTGTGCGTGTGTTGGAAGAGTTGAAGTTGGAGTTTGCGTCAAGATTCAAGGATATGATGGAGTACAAGGAGTTTTTCAACTTCATTGAGAACCCCTTCCATGCGCCAGTGGCATCTCTGACCCCAGTCATCACAGCCCTCTGTCCTGACCGTGCTGGCATAGAGAGTGAGATAGTGGAGCTGCAGGCAAACGACACATTTCAAAGTGAACTAAGATCAGGTGTTACCCATTTCTGGAGCCTTGTGTAAGACACAGAGTATCCACTTCTGAAGCAGTGTGTGCAAAAGGTACCATTTTTTGTCAGCACTTATTTATGTGAAGCAAAATGTTCAACAATGTACATTGTGAAACAAAACAGAGAAACAGACTGACCAATGCACACCTGGATTGCCTCACAAGAATAGCAGCAACAGACTATACATTTAGAATGAATTCAGTCAAGGAGCAGAAGGGACATTTTCACTCATCCAACTACTGAGGTAACCCTTAATATGGGTCTTATACATGTGATGTAGCCTATTATATATGTGTATGTGTGTGTGTGTGTGTAAAGTCCCTTTATCAGGACCCTGTCTTTCAAAGATAATCCGTAAAAATCCAAATAACTTCACAGATCTTCATTGTAAAGTGTTTAAACACTGTTTCCCATGCTTGTTCAATGAACCATAAACAATTAATGAACATGCACCTGTGGAACGGTCGTTAAGACAATAACAGCGTACAGAGGGTAGGCAATTAAGGTTACAGTTAATAAAACTTAGGACACTAAAGAGGCCTTTCTACTGACTGAAAAACACCAAAAGAATGATGCACAGTGTCCCTGCTCATCTGCATGAACGTGCCTTAGTTATGCTGCAGGGAGGCATGAGGACTGCAGATGTGGCCATGGCAATAAATTGCAATGTACTGTGAGACACCTAAGACAGGTAGACAGGACGGACAGCTGATCGTCCTCGCAGTGGCAGACCATGTGTAAACAACACCTGCACAGGATCGGTACATCCAAAAATCACACCTGCAGGACAGGTACAGGATGGCAACAACTGCCCGAGTTACACCAGGAACGCACAATCCCTCCATCAGTGCTCAGACAGTCCGCAATAGGCTGAGTGAGGCTGGGCTGAGGGCTTGTAGGCCTGTTGTAAGGCAGGTCCTCACCAGACATCACCGGCAACAACGTCGCCTATGGGCACAAACCCACCATCACTGGACCAGACAGGACTGGCAAAAGTGCTCTTCACTGACGAGTCACGGTTCCAGATTTGCGTTTATCGTCGAAGGAATGAGCGTTACACTGAGGCCTGTACTCTGGAGCGGGATTGATTTGGTCTGGGGCGGTGTGTCACAGCATCATCAGACTGAGCTTGTTGTCATTGCAGGCAATCTGAACGCTCTGCATTACAGGGAAGACATCCTCCTCCCTCATGTGGTACCCTTCCTGCAGGCTTATCCTGACATGACCCTCCAGCATGACAATGCCACTAGCCATACTGCTCATTCTGTGCATGATTTCCTGTAAGAAGAGAATGTCAGTGTTCTGCCATGGCCAGCAAAGAGCCCGGATCTCAATCCCATTGAGCATGTCTGGGACCTGTTGGATCGGAGGTTGAGGGCTAAGGCCATTCCCCCCAGAAATGTCCGGGAACTTGGAGGTGTCTTGGTGAAAAGTGGGGTAACATCTCACAGCAAGAACTGGCAAATCTGGTACAGTCCATGAGGAGAAGACGCATAGCAGTTCTTAATGCAGCTGGTGGACACACCAGATACTGACTGTTACTTTTGATATGGACCCCCCCCTGTTCAGGGTCACATTCCATTTCTGTTAGTCACACATCTGTTTAACTTGTTCAGTTTATGTCTCAGTTGTTGAATCTTGTTGTTCATACAAATATTTACACATGTTAGGACTGCTGAAAATAACGCAGTTGACAGTGGGGACGTGTTTTTTTTTTTACTGAGTTTATATATTTGCGATGTGCTGTAAATCAAATCAATTGCATGTGCTCTATTGCTCCGAATTTGCTCTCAATTGATAATATTGGAAGAGAACGTACAACAAATGTAAGTTCTGTGCCGGCCTCTGAATGATTGTCTCAACCCAAAGTGCCCCCTTACAAAAAATAGTGAGTAACACCGATCTAGGCTATGCATTCTCCATTTAACGTGTTGCTCGGCGAGGCTTGTGCAAATTAATAGGTTAATTGCGCAAGGACGGCAGTTCTGCTGTAGTAGTAGACTGGGACTCCTTAAAAACATACCACTTTGTCCGAAGTGATTTTCGTAGCAGTGTTAGGAAAGCATTTTCGCTAACCTTAAACTAATTCTCCTAACCTGCTGCGTGATTTCTCCTAACCTGTAGACTACCTTTCGTTTCTTCTAACCATGTGCATCCGGGGTTTTAGAATCAAACAGATGAATTAACGAAGTGAAACCTTACCATATAAACAAAGTAGCTGAGTGAACTGGTATATTTCCTAAATACAAGAACGTGGTTGAGTAATACGAGTGAATAATTTACTGCAAAATTCGCTTTGCCTGATACATTATGTTCTTCATTTGTAACTTACCTTTGGTTTGTTAAATACTATTTGCTCTGTAAAGTGTTCTGCCATTGTGAAAGCTCTCCTGTGACTGCCGATGAATGTGAAACTGCTGATAGCACAGAATGAGTGGCGCGAGTTCAAGCTTCTCCCGGCAGGGCTAACATTCCC
The DNA here is from genome assembly GCF_013265735.2 of Oncorhynchus mykiss. Classification (NCBI taxonomy): domain Eukaryota; kingdom Metazoa; phylum Chordata; class Actinopteri; order Salmoniformes; family Salmonidae; genus Oncorhynchus; species Oncorhynchus mykiss. The sequence continues at coordinate 42,311,135 of NC_048580.1, forward strand.
ATTATATAGGCAGGCCTACATGGCTAGCGCGACACGCCTTGATCCAACCCACCACAACACTGAGCACAGACGTGAATTCAACAGCTATTCCACGTTCCAGTCGGTATTTGGCATAAACGCGCTCGTAAATCGAGTTTCTCCACCTCTATACATCTATTAAGACCTATGGATATTTCATGGTTACAATATTTCCACGATGTAACCAGTAGAATAGTTGTGGTGTGTAAGATTAGCAGCACAGGTTAATCCTATGCTTAGAGGGTTAACAATGACCTGATTAGGCCTATATCCTGTCCAGAGCTACTATAGCCAGGACTGTACTTCTGGTAAGGAAACACATAAAGGCCTAATGATGATGATAAATGTTACATCAAAACCATTACATTTGTATTGGTGGTGCCACACTGTGGTGTAAGGAAATGGGGACATCCATGGGACCCATGTGTCAGGTCCTCTTACAGGAGCTTGTGGGGTCTGCCCTGGGGCCACTATTGAATGTGCTCTTCTTTGTGTTAAAGTTCAGCATGATGAGTATATTATGACAGGTTCCATGTTTGTCAGTCTTAACTGTGAGTTGTGCTTGATAAACTGACTGAGATGTCCATCAAGTGCTGGGCCACTTCCTGTCACTGGGCAGGAAATAGGTGCATCCTACAGTCAACATTACAAACGGACATCTTTCTAACAGCATTGCCATCAGGTACAGTAGGCTATTAATGCCATACAGACAGTATACACCCTTGCAGTATACACACTGTTAAATTAGTTCTGCCTGCATGGCTCGTTTATATTAATTTGTTTGTTTGTTTTATTTTGTAACCTTTATTTAACTGAGCAAGTCAGTTAAGAACACATTCTTGTTTTACAATGACGTCGTACTCCGACCAAACCTGGAAGATGCTGGGCCAATTGTGCGCCGCCCAATGGGACTCCTGATCACTGCCGGTTGTGATACTGGGATCGAACCAGGGTCTGTAGTGACAACTCTAGCACTGAGATGCAATGCCTTAGACCGCTGTGCCACTCGGGGAAAAAACAGTTGCAGTTGCATATTTTTTTGTATAATGCCTATTCTTTGACACAGATTATTTAGGTTCTAAAAATCAAGTGAAACAGTGTGGCGTTAGGGTAACCCACTAACAGGTTGTTGAAATTCACAACACTATTAGGATGTAGCACCCCCCTGTGGTTGTAATCTGAAGGTATGCATAAGTGGGAGAACTTGCACAATTGGTGGCTGACTAAATACTTTTTTGCCCCACTGTTCAGGTAGCCTACTGTATCACATGTTGTCAACATGAACTGATCATCATAGGCTTCATATTCACAGTACATGTTTAACCAGTGTTGTGTGTGATAAATCAAAGTGGCAGTTGTATATGTCTCATGTTGTTTTTGTTCTACACAAAACAGAGAATTGTTTTGTGTTCAAGTTGATTGAGTCTGGTCATGTGTGTGATAGTGGTTGTAAATGTGGACAAATCGTAAGATTTTTTAAAACCGTTTTTTTTTTTTACCCACAATAAAAAATCTAAAATAAACTTTAAAGAAGTGAACTGTCCCTTTAAATAAAAAATGTCACACTTTACAACATGTACACATGTTCTCCTCCCTGGAGTGAGGGCTGAGACAAGAAAGAGCCAAAACCGCAAATAATCGGGATATTTAAGTATTATGGTTGTTGATACTAGTTCTGACAATGGTTTTGCCAAATCAAATTGAACAATTTTATGACAAAAGAACTCAAAACATGGCAAGAGACAAGGAACGTCACCTGACCTGGAATTATACTGGGTACTATATTAACTTGAAAGCATTGACTGGCTGTGTCATAGCCTGTTCAGAGTAATAAAACCTTCATAACACAGTGATGTGGCCCTCATTGAATGTGTATCCTCATTGAGTTCAAATTCACAGTGAATGATTGACAATGCCATTCAAATTGTGAGTTACAAGTTGTATTCAATGCCAGTTTGTGTCATTCTGGGACCCTCAGCAACGAAAAGAGGTGTGATCCATCACACACGTTCCCGAGCTGAGCTTCTCTCACAGCAACTTTGTTGGCTTAAACATTCCCATAACATTCCATGTGCATTGTGTCACACAATATGTCATGCATTTTCACAGCAGCCCACTACCATTCACATCTGTCATCACATATTCATTCATTTTAGCAGTGGTTTGCATTGTAATAAAGGCTAAATCTCAGTTGAATTCTCAGTGGTTTCAGTGTGTTAGATGTCTTCAGTATGCTGTATGCAGTACAGTACATCTCCACCACTGTAGTAAAGGGCACAGTCTCAGCTAAAAAATATTGACACACTTCACCACATGTTAGGAAGTGGTCTCACAGATGAATTTGGTCCTTGGACCGTATTTATTTGTTCTCCAGTTATTTGTAGTAACTGCGGCTAGAAATGGATCTGTTGTTGGTTTAGGTGTGTCTGAATGCATTGCACATGGCTATTTCTACAGTATGTTACCTTTCCATAAACAGATGTAATTATCTTTCCATAAACAGATACCTTTGTGTACTGAAGGTTATTTGCGTAACCCCGGTTCTCTGATATTATGAGTGAGATATCTCACAGTGGGATTCACCGAATCTCTAAGCAGCTTGAAGAATCAATCATACATGTCTGTCAGAGACAGACAAGTCAAGTGGCGAATCAGGGAGTCCCTCACCTCATACTAAAGAGCCACTCTTGTGAGTAGGGGAATGTGGTGGGGATATCTCACTCATAATATCATAATATTCTCTTTCAATTATTTCTTTCAATATCTCACATATGGGATATATGGCCAACTCCCGTATCGCACATGCTTTCTGAAGCCAGGTATTCTCAAGGTTTCAATCCTCAAAGGACACTGAGGACACTGCGCCAAAGACTGTGTAGTGATGTCTAGCCGGTAGAACCTCAGAAAAGTATGAGGGAATGCCCAACAATCTGCATCGCAAATCTCCTGCAAGGAAATGCCCTTAAACAGGTGAGGCAATGGCAATTGTAATTGCTGCTGACCTTAGGCATAAATGCAGGTACCAACGGTGAGGTGAGCTGACAGTGCGTGTTGCTCACACACTCACATTGCGGATGGAAGGGCAACCAGTAAAACAGTCTTAAAGAATAGATATGTAAGCAAAGCTCTCCCTTCACGTAATGACATAACAAGGGGTGTTTACCCACAGTCTTATTGTCGAAGTCGATATGACAGGCCGTGATAGCGACTATGTAGACTTTAACAGTGGAGAACACCCTCCATCTGTACAAAATGTCCTGCAGAAAGCATTTAACCTCAGACACAAAGCATTGGAAAGGAATTATCTGTTTTTGGTCACACCGCTTCTCAAAAACACACCAACTTTTTCCATACAGTGAGCTTGGCGAAGTAACCCTTAGCACTCTGGAAAGTCTACATGACAGAGAGACAGGCCTGTCGCATCCAGCATTAAAATCCCCCCTATCCAGAGCTTGCTGTATCATTGTGGGGCTACCAAGATGAGGGATGAGCATTCGTCCCTCACTCTGGCTACAGTGGGGAGTGTGAGGCAGAGGGGAGGAAAAGCGTAAAGCAATACCCTCAGGCAAGGGTGTGCCAGTGCATCCACCCCCAGAGGTGTGTCTCTTTCTAGCTCGAAGAACAACGGGAAGTGCACGTTTTCTTTGCAATGTGAAGAGATCTATTGATTCTTGTCCATATCTCTCCCAGATTTGTTTCACCACTTGAGGATGGAATCTCCATTCCCCTTGTTGGAGATTCCCTGTGGACAATAAGTCCACTCCTACGTTAAGTATGCCTGGGACATGAGTCGCGCAGTGTAGTGACAGTAGGTGTGCTTTTCTCAGCAGAATAATTCTGATTGATGGTCTGTGTAAGCGCAGGGAGAGAGTGCCACCCTGGCGGTTAATGTATGCCACCACAGTGGTATTGTCTGTTTTGATCAAGGCGTGATAATTCCGAAGGGAGGGTCGAAAGTGTCTCAGAGTAGGAAACACTGTCAGCAATTCAAGGTAGTTTATATGAGAAATTCAGCATTGTGGGATCCACAGTCCGTTTATTGCATTCCCCTCTTGAACGGCACCCCAGCCCGTAAGTAACTCGTCACCACTATCCCCGTTGCCACTACCCCTAGGGGAGTGCCCAAAACAAAGACCAAGGGGCTCTTCCAGTGACAGAGAGCTGAAAGACAAGCAGAGGTCACCTCTATCTGACGGTTGAGGTGATGCTGTGTACACAGATGCTGGGCAGCACTGGAAGTCTCTCATCCTCAGTAGGCCAAGGGGTACTACTGAGATGGAGGACACAATCAACCCCAGCACTCAGACGCAAGTACTGAATGTGACCCGAGCTCCCCCTGTGGAACAGGGAGAGGAAACGCCGGGACGACCCGATGCGGTCGCCAGAGGGTGTTGCCTGATTAGAGAGAGAATCCAGCATCACGCCTAGGTCTTCTATTCCCTGTTTTGGCACAAAACACTTATTTTTCAGATTGATATTGAACACTGGCTCGGAGACGTGGGATAGTCGTGTCTCGTAACACTTGCTCCCACATGGAGACTCTCAGCCCCTTGTTTCTCAGTGGTGTGAGAGCTGCCTCTATACACTTGATGAACATTCGGGGAGCTAGCGCCAGCCCGAATTGGACAGCGAGGTATTTGTTGGCTGTGCCTTGAAAAGCAAACCTTAAAAATCTAATGTGTGCTGGCAGGATGCTTATGTGAATTGTCCCACAGGTCAACTGAGAGGAAACAGTTGCTTTGACAAATAGAGAGAGACAGCATGTTAAACGTAAGAGAACCCCTCCTCCCTTTTTGGGAACCAGGAAGTACCGGGAGTAGAAGCCGAGGTGGCTCTCGGCGGCTGGTATCACCCTGATAGCCCCTTTGTGTAATAAAGAGGAGCCATCCTGCTCTAGTATGCGTGTCAAGTCGCCAGTTGCTACTGAAAGCGGGTGGACTCAGAGCAAACTGCTGTCTCTACACCCTTCATGACCGTGGACCAGATCCAGGACTGGACTGCACATGAGCGCCAGTTCCCAGCTCTGGTGGTGAGTAGCCCACAGGTCGACAGACTCTCGCTTACTAGTGGTGCCGCAGCACCCTCTGTATTTTTGCTCGGTGTCCTTGGCAATACGCTTGAATACAACAGAGGTGTAGCCATGATTCCCGGGTCTACAGGGCAGCCAGAAGTTGAAGGGGTCAACCTCCTTCTTTCGAAGTTTGCACTTTTTTTTTTTTTTTTTTTTTGAATTTTTACCCCTTTTTCTCCCCAATTTCGTAGTATCCAATTGTTGTAGTAGCTACTATCTTGTCTCATCGCTACAACTCCCGTACGGGCTCGGGAGAGACGAAGGTTGAAAGTCATGCGTCCTCCGATACACAACCAACCAAGCCGCTGCTTCTTTAACACAGCGCACATCCAACCCGGAAGCCAGCCGCACCAATGCGCCGGAGGAAACACCGTGCACCTGGCCACCTTGGTTTAGCGTACACTGCGCCCAGCCCGCCACAGGAGTCGCTGGTGCGCGATGAGACAAGGACACCCCTACCGACCAAGCCCTCCCTAACCCGGGCGACGCTAGGCCAATTGTGCGTCGCCCCACGGACCTCCCGGTCGCGGCCGGTTACGACAGAGCCTGGGCGCGAACCCAGGGACTCTGATGGCACAGCTGGCGCTGCAGTACAGCGCCCTTAACCACTGCGCCACCCGGGAGGCCCTCGAAGTTTGCACTTCTGACGCAATGGCGGCGACAGCTGGCCCAAACAGTTCCTTTGGCTCAACAGGAGCGTCAAGGAAGTCTGCTTTCTCCTTGTCAGACAGGCTGGACAAGTGGAGCCACAAGGTTCTCTCCCCTGACACCGCAAGGCTCATGGCACGGCCAAAGCCTTGAATGGCACCACTGGAGGCTCTGAGGTTGAGATCTGTGATGACACAGATCTCATCCCAAATGTCTGTGTTAGGCTTGCCGACAACTAGGAGATTGTGAAGGACCCGCGTCCTTCTACCAAAAAGTCAACATTTCTGCTGCACGTTCTGTACGGCTGTCGAATGTTACATCCCTGCTGCTGGCTTACCAGGCTGATTTAATGCTAGAGATTCACAATCTCCTAGTTGTCGGCAAGCCTAACCCAGACATTTGGGATGAGATCTGTGTCATCACACCAATTTCCTGATAAGCGATCCGTCTTATCAGGGCGAGAATTGCCTGTCGGTGACAAGGCACTAGGGTTGAGGTGGCTGACCAGTGACAGCTCGACCACCGTTGGCTTGCCGTGGCCCAGCTCCTCCATGTCTTTGACATTCATGCTGTCAAAAAGTCTGGTTTGGATCTTGCCAGTTAAGGGTTTGTCCCAATTAGGTTTGGCACAATCTGGAATAGCTGAGAGGAGTTGTTTGCCTGGGAGGGTGCCAGAGGGGAGTTACCTCCCATCATACCAGTCCCTCTCTGCACTGCCACCCCCCATGGGTTCAGGTCACTCGACGCTGTCTGGCGGCTGCTCGTTTGCAGACATCGATAAGTGAATATCTGTCATCTGCCAAAGGTGCCCCGCTAAGGGCAGAAGAGGGTATAGAGGTAATGGCTTGCGCCTCCTCGTCATCTTCCTCCTCCGCTGCCTGGAGGGAGTCTTTCATGCCATCGTCATCGTTGAGGTCCCCTTCCCCTTTGACACATGAGCTAATAGCCTAGCTAGTTAGCACAGTGCTAGCCAGAGAAGCTAGCACCATGTGGGTCTTGAGGGGGGTGGCTCCCTCATTTGACACTCGACTCAACAGACTTGTGTGATTGGTTCTTCGAGCTGCTTAGAGATTCTGTGAATCCCACTGAAAAATGTTAAAATGAATAATTGAGAACCCTGGCTGCCCAAAATGACTAGTTTGTTGGTTGGCGTCCAAGTTATTTGTCCTGGTTTTGTTCTAACCGTCCTGTTTCTATATACTCCCTATATATTACAGGACAAATCATAGTTTACACAGATTGTCATTCACAGGCCTGGACAAAAATATTTCCATCCATGTTGCTGCTCAGACCATGCCAGATGAGACAGACAGTGTTGCCTTCCTACCTTCCTAGCTAATAAACCTGCCACTTGACACTCGACTCAACAGACTTGTGTGATTGGTTCTTCGAGCTGCTTAGAGATTCTGTGAATCCCACTGAAAAATGTTAAAATGAATAATTGAGAACCCTGGCTGCCCAAAATGACTAGTTTGTTGGTTGGCGTCCAAGTTATTTGTCCTGGTTTTGTTCTAACCATCCTGTTTCTATATACTCCCTATATATTACAGGACAAATCATAGTTTACACAGATTGTCATTCACAGGCCTGGACAAAAATATTTCCATCCATGTTGCTGCTCAGACCATGCCAGATGAGACAGACAGTGTTGCCTTCCTACCTTCCTAGCTAATAAACCTGCCACTGCGGCTATCAAGGTGGGTGGGCGGGAGCTTCCCGGTAGTCGACAGGAGTTTCCTAGCAGACAGACTAGGACTGCGTCCCAAATGTCAACCTATTTCCTATGTAATGGGCTACTTTTGACAGGGGCCTGTAGTAGTGCACTAAATAGGGAATAGGGTGCCATTTGGGACAACGCCTGGGAGAGAGTGTAGTGCCCCACCCTACTGACGTCACCAGGTGACCTCCTGGTCAGGACACTGTCCTTATCAGAATGTTTAGCTGTTCCGGAGTGTCTGTGACAGGCCTATGTGATTTTCACACATTGAACTGGAATGCCTGGAATCTAGGTGTCATTTCCTTCAATAGCAAAACATCTTGGCTGCCCGGAGACTATCCCTCCGTGTTGGAGAGTTGGAGAGCTCTCTGTGTCTACATAGCTGAACTGTCTAAGCACATCTGGACCACAGCTGGGATTAAAGATGTGGCTTTATTAAACCTGTTTTGATACTGTATCATTGCTTGTTTTGTTTTCCCTCTTCTTAGTTAATTGTCAGTTACCAGAAAAGTATTTATTTGGGTTTTCTGACAGTACTGTGCAAATTTCAGACAATATACAGACAATATAGCATGATGTAACAAATATGCAACTGTAGCATTTCCTATAGATTTCAAGAGGTCAGGAAGCAATCTTCACGCAGGAACACATGTCCAGGGCCACACTTGTAGTACAGTACACCCCGAACTTAAAATAGTATTTCTCTCCAGCTGGTGTGCATTACTTTATGCTAATGTTAGAGCACTTTCTGGCCTGCCAAACTTTGCACCTGCAACCTCCTTATCCTCCTCCTTGCAAGATTCCTAACCAGGCTGTTCAAGTCCATGTGCAGACTGAGACCTCCACCTTTCCTGCTGATGCTCTGTTTGGTGCACCTTTTAGCTCGGTGGAAAGACATAAAGAGAGGCTTCATGCATTGCAGTAATCATGTATACTACAAACTCTTGGTCGACAGTGATTTAGGCATAGTCATTTGGTAACATTTCAGAGCTTAAACAGTTAAGAAAGAACACATTGTTTCAATGTTGAAGTTGGATGAATTTACAGTAAACCTTGGGAGGAAAACACATCTTTCACATCGTTCATTGGGCTTTATTCTTCCAGACTGAGTGAGGAATGTGGAAGAGCTAAGGCTTATGTTCAATGAATCAGGAATACTCGGCCTGTGAGTTTCTCTTTAGTTTAGAAGTTGTCAGTAAGAGCGCGATGTCGGGCATCATCTCTGCCATGAGCTTTACTGGAATAATGAGTCAATGTACAGTACCAGTCAAAAGTTTGGGCACAGCTACTCATTCAAGGGTTTTTCTTGATTTTTTACTATTTTCTACATTTTAGCATAATAGTGAAGACATCAAAACATATATGGAATCATGTAGTAACCAAAAATGGTTAAACAAATCTAAATATATTTTATATTTTATATTACTCAGAGTAGCCACCATTTGCCTTGATGACAGTTTTGCACACTCTTAGCATTCTCTAACGTGAAGCTGGACCACTTTTGCTATTTCTGAACTAATATTACCTCACACACACACACACACACACACACACACACACACACACACACACACACACACACAGAGGCAATGTGTCTTCCGAATCTTGAAGATACAAGCATATCTGCCAGTCTTGTAAGCTTAAACATGGCACTGCTCGGAAGCCTGAGGCTGTTGTTTCAGAGATGCACCTGTGCCAAAACCTTAGACACCAACTTCAGAGTGCACTTGGCACTGTGTGTGTGTGTGTGTGTGTGTTTGTGTGCGTGTGTGTCAGATACTGCCCTGGGGGAGAGGTGAGATGTATTATTTGTGACTGTTGCTGGCCACAGCTTATTGACTTTCATTCACATTCAGATCCCTCAGAGCACACCAACTAAGTGCCACCCAAACCCACTAACCATAAAGCTGGCAGACCTCAACTCGCTTGGTTAGCTGATGAGAGAAATATGAGAGGTGAGAACATTTGATTTACGGTGGAATAAATTGATGCAATTATGGCTTCCGCAACTCTCTTTTTCATCTACTTTGTATGTCTAGTTTGTATGTCTACTTTGTATGTCTACTTTGTATGTTACAGTGTTTTTATGTTTGACCATTATTGAATATTTAATGCCGTTTTTAGATATTTACTGAACGTTGGATGAACCTTTTCCTTGAACATATGTTGGCCATTCTAGCTCCATAGTGGCAGATTTGGTACAGTAGGCTAGATTCGCTTATATTTCTCAACACTTTGATCAATGCTTTCTTTTCTACATTGATAGGAGCCATAATATTTTCATAGCATTGCCCTACAGTCCATGTGTGATTGAATCAACATTTAATCAAATAGGGCTCCTGTATACCATTACGTAGCAAAACAATATCACTCTTAAACTGAATGGGGTCATTGTATTGAGCCCTGAGGGACTCAGTCACAGTAATACTTTATTATCCTTTAGCTTTCCAACCAAACCCTGTGGGTTTTGGAAAGATTGATTGATTGTAGGGCATACTTGGCTTTCACAATCCTTTGGTATTTGTAGATATACATTTTACTTAAGTATATCATTGATGATTTGATGCTCACGATGGCATTGTTTTGCTCCTTTGATTGTATTTTTTTTTAAAGCAAGTATTTTTTGTCATCACTTTAATTCATCCTTTTATTACCGCATACATTAAGACAAATAATGACATTTCCAATCAACTTAAATGTAAACTTGAACATTGTAATATCTTTGCTACACCTGTATGTTTGAACAAGCATTGTTTGAAATATACATACTTTATTACAAAACAAAACAATATTCAGGGTTGGGTAGGTTACTTTCGGAATGTAGTCCGTTAGAGTTACTAGCTACCTGTCCAAAATTGGAATCAATAACGTAACTTTTGGATTACCCAAACTCAGTAATGTAATACGATTAAGTAATTGGACTACTTTACATGTAATCAGTTACTCCCCAACCCTGACACTATTGCCACAAGTTGAATACTGTAGGCCCTTTGTTTTCTGCCCCTGAAGCAAGGTCTCCTCCAAATGTCCAATGTGCGCTGTGTATTACAACAGGGCTTTTGCCTTGCCTATATGCTTGTTCCAAATCCTGTATTTCTTGGACAGTATGAAAAGTAAATAAAAATGTGGGGAGAACAAAGTTTAGAGCAAACTGGCGATCAGTTCACATCTGGTCTGCTTTAACTGGCTAACCACCTGGCTCCCACCTGTATTGGACATGCATACTTTCATCTGTCTCATTCTATTTTTAAACCATCTCTTTTCCTTTCTTTTCATTCCCTAGTCCCTTCTTTCTCCATGTGAACTGTTATAATGAATTCTCATGATTGAGAATGGACCAAGGAATTCATCCTGAATACTCATGCCCAAGTAGTACTCAATATATTATCAGATCTATTTCTTTACCAAAAATATTTCAGTGGTATACCGTGTTGTGGAAGCTACTCTGAAATCATAGTTGACCAAAGTACCAATTACTTCACACTGGAAGAAGCTTCACTAAATCTACCCTTAAGAAAAACATAGTTTATATAACTGAAGTTACTTTGGAAAAGTAGTTACATCCAAGCTACTTCGTAAACAAATTATCATATCTAAATCTGAAATGTCATAGATAGATCACTCTGGCATCAGATGTTAACAGAATGTGTATTAAACACAAATTGTATTTAATTTATGCAAAAAAATAAGTGTGTAGTTCCAGTAATTAGCTACACTGCTACATGGCAAAAAACAAATTAACTACTGAAAATACCAATATTTGAATTTAGTTCAACTACCACCAAGTTACTGGAAAACGTAGTTGAATAACTACATGTAGTTCACTACTCCCCAACGCTAATGGTAAGTAATGGTAGGCCTATTTCATTGATAAAAGAAGCAAATAATCTAGACTTTTACAGAAATAATTTTCACCCGCCCCAAGTATTCTCTCCAGTCATAATAACAGCCTCTAATTTAGGCTAAATGTTAGTGTTTTCTGCTTCTTTGTGCTTCTTTGCTGTGGTTGCTGGGCAATTCTACTTAGCATGTGTCCTCAGGTGCTTCCCGAAATGGCACCCTATTCCCTATATAGTACTCTACTTTTAAGTAGTGCACTCTATAGTGAATTAGGGTGTCATTTCAGAAGCACATTTTGTGTCCTCATGGTCTCTGAGGATGGAACTCTCGGACAGTGTTTACTTTCACTTTACTTTACTCTAGTGTTTCTGTTTTGAGTTCCTCTCTTTCACAATGGGACTGGTCACATCGACTCAAGTTCAGCCTCACATCAGACATGCTGCTGCAGCACCATGGCAACCAGAGGACGACGAGGTTGGAATTATAAGAGGCTCATTATTACAACTGCAGGTTGACTTAGAACATGTCATTGAATTCAGTTGCATCTGATACGGTTTTGAAATGAGGAAATAACGAACAAACTCCCTGTTTCAATCTATAACAGCTAGAGGGGGAGAGAGATGGGAGGGAGGTAGGAGGAGAAAAAGGTCTGGAAGTAGAAATGGGCAACAGGGAGTAGGAATGTGAAGCATTTCTGCTCCTGCTACAGTGACTGTTTACACGGCGGTCAGCCTGTGACATCACAGCAGAGACTCGATAAATGTCAGCCATGCAGAGGAATGAGCAGTCAGCAAACAGCAAGCAGCACTGGTAGCTAGCTAGCACCACTACCATCACACTTAAGAGGTTAGACAGACAGACAAACAGAGCAGTTCAATCAACCTACAGACGTTCCAATGGACATTTCAAGACAACTCAGTGACAATGTGATAGCCTTGGCTTTGCTGCTCTGTATGGGTTCACTGCAGGTGAGGCCAAACTACTATTCTGCTCTTTTATTTGTGTACCTGGAGGTGAACTGCACCTGTAGCTTACACCTGTTGCTCAGGATGTGAACTGTCTGTGGAAATCAACGAAACTGCATTCCATTGATCGATTCCATTGATTCCACGGAAAGATCTATCAGAAGCTTTCAGGTGGCTGTGGTTGAAGATTATTTTGATATAACTGATTTTGTTTTGATGTTATTGCTGTTGTTTTTTATTTGTAACTTACTCTATAGTCAATTTACCATATTTGTAACTTACTGCATAGCCAATATGTAATATATGTACAAGTAGCTAGCTATTCATGGCATGATGTAACATAACAGTATTGTACACTGCTAAGTACTTTATTATTTTGTGTTTTATCATTTAGAAATGGGCTTTTAAAAAAATATATATTATTACACTTTATACAGATCATCATGAATATTAATGATACATGTTTAGAAATATTGATGAATGAGGAATATTGTGAATGTTTGATGTTGCATTGCATAGTTGCGGTAGAGACGACAAATTATGTTTTTGAGTCCATGGGGGCATGACATTGCTCCACCAGTGAATAATTGAGGCCAGTATGTCCATAGGCTGCCTGCTGTGGCTTGGCTCCATTAACTGTATGTAATTGAAGACAGGACTATTTTGACCAGACAGTGTTGGACATAGTGTTCCCCAAACAAAGTACTTCTACCAAATATTAATGTGCTTACGATTGGTCAAGGAAAGGCTGTTTTATTTCAGAACATAACGGCAGCATTTTTCAACTATGGTGATGAGGATGATTATGATGACGATGACGATAATAGTCGTAATGATGAAGACTATGATGACAATGACAACAACAACAACCAATTGACCTCTTACTCCTCTTGCTCTAACCTCAGCCTGCTTTAACCTCTAACCTCTGCTCCCTGTGTTACTCTAGGTGTGGTGTCAGCTGTGCCCGGGACCATGCCAGTGCCCCAACCCCGTGCCCCAGTGCCCAGCAGGAGTCCCTCTGGTCCTGGACGGCTGCCAGTGCTGCCAGGTGTGTGCCCGGCAACAGGGCGAGGCCTGCAGCGACCTGTATGTGTGTGACAGCCAGAGAGGACTGCAGTGTGACTACAGCGCCAGCTTCCCCGGTGACCCTGGAGAGTGTGTCAGTGAGTGCCAACCTTTTCCTCCTGTTTTTTTAGGCTTTATTACTGACAGTAATGTAAACAGAAGGGGGGAGGGAGGGGGTAGATGAGAATGATAAACAGTGGGAAGGGTGTACACAGGGATTGAATCCTGCCTGGTCTCCAGGGTCATAACACATGTGCTTGTGCCGGAAGTGTTGCCACTGGACCACAGGCTCTGCACAGTGATCACCCTTTTCTAAACAACCAGGCTAGCAGACAAAAAACACAGAAAGGGGTGGCACATGGAACTGAAGTCTATGTCTGACTGTTTGTATGAGAGGGACAAACAGACAATCTGTTCAGGGCATATACTGATCCAGACAGCCGCAGAGAGCAGGGGCTTGAGTTTGACTGTACTCCAAAACATCTGAACCTCTATTTTCAGTGGTGGTGTTGGCACATTTCCTCTGATGACTGCCCATCGAGAATGATACATTGCCGAGACAACACACACGGATTGGAAAACAGACTCCTCAGTCTCCTCAGGACTGGGCTGCATCCCAAATGGCGCTCTATTCCCTGCATAGTGCACTACTTTTGACCAGAAGTAGTGCACTAAATAGGGGAAAGGGTTCCATTTGGGAACGCATGGTTTCCCATAACATCACATAACAACCCAGAGGCTTGGCAGTAGACATTATCCTCTTGTGTCCTTACCTCACTCTTACACAAGCTCTGTCACTCTCTCTCTCTCTCTCTCTCTCTCTCTCAATCTCTCTCTCTCTCTCTCTCTCTCAATCTCTCTCTCTCTCTCTCTCTCTCAATCTCTCTCTCTCTCTCTCTCTCAATCTCTCTCTCTCTCTCTCTCAATATCTCTCTCTCTCTCTCCCTCTCTCTCTCTCTCTCTCTCTTTCCCTCTTTCTCTCTTTCTGTGAGTAATTGTATTTTTTTCCAGAGTCCAGAACAGAGCAGGGTCCATGGTGCAGGGTATGTGTATGGGTTAGGGTTAAGGATAGGGTGGGGCTGCCAGTCCAGGGTAAAGAGCCTCTAAGAGGGTATCTCTGTCCTGTTCCCAGACCTGGGTTCAAATAATAGTTTAAATCATTTCAAATATCTGTGCTTGATTGAGTTTGCATGGTTTGATGAAGTAATCCAATAGTCCCAAAATGCAAACCCTACCCATCTGGCACTCCAGGCAGGCAAATCGTTTTTGAAACCAGGTCTGTTCTGTTTCCACCCTTCCAGGTCAGGAGGAGTTGGGCTGTGAGCTGAACGGGGTCTCCTATCAGGATGGCCAGGTATTCCAGCCCTCCTGTGCCACTCAGTGCCGCTGCCTGGGGGGAGGGTTGACATGCGTGCCCCTGTGCCCTGAGGACGTCAATCTTCCAAACCCAGACTGCCCACACCCCCAAAGGGTACAGCTGCCTGGGAGGTGCTGCAAGGAGTGGGTCTGTGAGAACATGGACAACACAGTCGTTCAGGATGCCATCACAGGTAACTGAGACATCAGTCTAGTTTAACAGTCATATTCTAGCCTGATTCCAGATATGTTTGTGCTGTATAGCCAACTCCCTATGGTGGTTGGCATTAGTTACTATATGCAGATCTGGTACCAGGCTAGTCATCCTCTGTTCTGACACAGGTTTCTGCTACGTATTTCGATTGGACCATCTTGAGAGGGAACCAATAAAATGCTTCCCTGTGGATCCTAAACCATTATTTTTGGTGTTAGCTTGACATTCATGAAGGATATGGTGTTTGTCCAGCTTAGATGTTAGCTAACTATACATAGCACTTTTACACACAATTGAATATAAAAATGACAAATGTTGTTCCGTCGATCAAGCTGTAGGGCAATATTTAGCTCCCCACGTTTACATGAGCTCTGCCACTGACGCTCATAGTCTGAGGTCTTTTATTGAGGGATCTTTTGCATTTTATTGTGGTGAGTCTGGCCAAATGAAAAGGCACAATGTCCAAATATAACCCCCGCATTTCATTGGAAAAGTCTGGCCAGATGAAAATGCACATTATTGTCAAAATAACAAGCCCGGTTCCAACACCGACCCTGTTTCCAAAGCTGCGTCCCAGATGGTCCCCTATTCCATATGTAGTGCACTACTTTTGACCAAGTAGTGAATTAAATAGGGAATATGGTGCCATTTTGGGACCAATGCCTAGTTTCATAACAAGACCCATGACTAGGCGACGCAACAATTAAACACAATAAGCCCAAGGAGTCTGAAATAGTCCCAAAAACGGGTTAGGAAAATAAAACCGCTAAGGAAAAAAAGAACATCTGGAATTTCTGACACTGTCACACAGTCAAGCTATGTCAATAGCAATGGAACATTTTGTTCAAAGTGTTCTTGAATTCAAAGCCTAGACGTTTTTTTTTTTTTTCGTGCTGTGTTACAGAAACAATGCCAAAGAAACTGCTGATTATTATGACTCAGATCCGACCGGAGATGCTATCTTAGGGATTGATCTCCATCCAGATAGCACTGCTTTTCTGTGCTACGAAAAGACAGGAAGTTCCTGTACAAGTTTAGGCCAATTGAGTCATTAAGAGACATGACATCTGAGACACTCTGATAAAAACCTATTAACCAGGGAAGTCATGGCAGATGAGTTAGCTTGGCTCTGATTGAGTTGTTAACAGCTGGATCTCGTGACAAGTCACTCATTCCTCATTGTCCCATTAGTGTGTTTGCTCGAAGCACACTACTGTTATTCCCCGTACTTATTATTCTTATTTTAGACAGTTGAAGGAAGTACTCAAGTTTTCTTCAGGAAATTCACCATTCGGTCTCATTTTTATCCTGGCCTCCTCTCTCCAGCCTCCAGTTTGTGGCCAGGCCTGTCGGGTCCCTCTAACTGTATAGACCAGAGTACAGAGTGGAGTGCATGTTCCCAAACCTGTGGCGCTGGGGTCTCCACTCGGGTCTCCAACAAGAACCCAGCCTGTCGGCTCGAGATGCAGAGCCGTCTTTGTAAGGTCCGGCCCTGTCAGGCACTCCAGCCACACAGGAACACCATGGTGAGTTAATATCTTCCCAGACTCTCTGCCCCACGTCTTTACCCCCCTGCCCTAACTCCACGTCTACCCCACCCTTAAGTGTAATTTGGGGTTAATAGGTTATGTTAACAGGAGCCATACGTAAGCCTCATGTATGTGTTAAAATGTGTGTTCCTGTCACCTAGACTCTACTATATTGGTGTAAAGTGCCCATTGCTCAGTCTGTGAAATGGTCATACTGGAAAATGCTTGAGGTGGAAAAAATATCTCTCACAGATATAAGAATGTGTACAGTAGATGTATTAGGGTAAATGTGTTTTTCTTCAATAAGTACATTTGAGTTCATTCCGAGTCTAATAATACATACATGAACCTCTACTCTCAGCAACCATGAGCTCATCTAGCAGCCTAACGTTGATGATCTGTTTTCCCAGTGGGCCCGGCATTGTGAGCCCAGCTACAGGTCAGTGGTGCCAGTGAGACTGGTGCACCAGGGCTGCTACAGCACACGGGTCTACCGGCCCCGGTACTGCGGCCAGTGCACCGACGCCCGCTGCTGTACCCCCTACCAGATCAGCACGGCCATGGTGGCCTTCCGTTGCCCCACCGGCAGGCGTCTTCACCGGGCAGTCATGATGATCCAGTCCTGTGTCTGTCACTACAACTGCCCCTACTCCGCTACAGGACCCTATGCAGCTGCACCCTACTCAGGCTCCGCACGCTCTCACCGGAGCCCTGCCGTGTGGGGGTAGACTTGACGTTCGAGTCAATCCTCTGGGCCCTATGCCTCCTTGAGAACCTGGAGCGTCCACTATGGCTCTCCACCTCCTATCCTACCCCTCTCCATGTACTGACACGCTCATACTGAGACCTGTCCAGACAGGACCTGCGAGCAACACCTTTGCTGTGTTCCAATGTCCATACAAGTGCACTCCTTCTAAGTGGTATACCAGTATGATTATTTGAACGGAGCCTCTGTCTATCATGGCTTGATCCGGCAGGTGTAGCCCACTTCATAGGATAGATAGGGGAAGTGAAAAGATCTTCCAGGTGATAAACTGTGACTGAGTCGGGGGAAGGAAGCCCTGATATGAATGGACAAGCTCCGTCTGCACTAAGACCTCCCACTCTATTCCACTCTTATCACATCTCATAAGGTGACCTCATGGGGAAAAGAATAGGTCAGGGAACCCTAGTTAGCTACCCTGACCACAGATATTAGCCTGGTTTCTCTCCACAACAGAGTCATTGTCAAGCCAAACATTAGGCATGGCAATTCCACAAGGAGTTGGCAAGAGTGCAGAAAAATACTAGCCTCTATCTAGCATATGTAAGTTAAATACTGTAACACAACAAATGCATTTATGACTAATTGACCAACTGTAGTCTTATGCTGTATGTAGAAGACCAGATGACAGTCATTTGTTGTCTTTCTTGACTCCTTTTAGGCCCCAGATTTTCTCCTGACCACTTGACCTGACTTAGTTGAGTGGATAAGACTCAAGTGTTGTTACTTTGATTTGAGTGCATTTATTTTGCAGAGTGACACCAACCTTTGAGTTGATATTTACTGCATCTTGACATGCAAATGCCATCTGTTATATCAGTTTGTTTGTTTGTTTGTTTATAAATGTGTCTATTTTGTGTTCTTAGTCAGATGAAATTGCACTTATTTCCAATGTTGCTGTAAATATAAACTATTCGAATGCTTTTTGAAATATTGTACAATTGTATCACTGATTTTATACTTTGTCCAAACTGTTTTCCATTCACAATGCCTTTTTATGTAAAGCTTGAGCTCCTTTGTATATTGCATATTATTCATTAATGATATTACTACATTGAGATTCGATTTGTGATGTAACTTTCCCTTAAAACTCCTTATGACTTATTAGTGATTTGGGTGCTGATATTTGATAGCTTTCAACATCCACAATATACGCCGTAGCTTTCAGAAAGCCATGTACAGTATCTTCTTATTTGCAGTATCTAATGACTTCCATTGGACTCACAGTATCAGTGCAAATATAGTTACAATGAGATATGAGTTTTTAAAAAAAAGCAATCTACGACTTTGGTGGCTGTAGTCTTTGACAATTTGCATGGTATAGAGGTCCTGGATGGCAGGGAGCTCGGCCCCAGTGATGTACTGGGTTGTATGCACTACCCTCTGTCGCGCCTTGCGGTCAGATGCCAAGCGGTTGCCATACCAGGCGGTGATGCAGCCAGTCAAGATGCTCTCAAGGGTGCAGCTGTAGAACTCTTTGAGGATCTGAGGGCCCATGACAAATATTTTCAGCCTCCTGAGGGGAAAGAGGCGTTGTCGTGCCCTCTTCACAACTGTGTTGGTGTGTGTTGGACCATGATAGATCCTTAGTGATGTGGACACTGAGGAACTTGAAGCTCTCGACCCTCTCCACTACAGCCCTGTCAATGTGAATGGGGGCGTGCTCGGCCCTCCGTTTCCTGCAGTCCACGATCAGCTCCTGTGTCTTGCTGACGTTGAGGGAGAGGTTGTTGTCTCTGACCTCCCTATAGGCTGTCTTATCATTGTGTGTGTGTGTGTGTGTGTGTGTGCGTGCGTGCGTGCGTGTGTGTAGACGTACATGGGTTTCCTGTGTGTAGTTGGGTGTGTCTGCTCTTCTGCATGCCTACCGAGAAACAGGAAAGCAACCCCTATTGATCTCATAATTCTAATGTATGAGTCAGTGATACAGTTTGTCACATAGACCACAAGGAAATGTCAAACAAGTTTAAATAGAAAACACTGAGGCGGAGCACTGAGAAGAACGGAGGAGTACTAGAAAACCGAGAATCTGACTTCATTCAACTTGACCTTTATTTATACAGGTTATACTCATCCAGATATAATATCTTTGGCAAGACCGACCTGTTTATAATCAAATATTTTGTTGCGGAAAGAAAATGAAGACAAACATTTCCTGTGGACACATTAACATGGACTTTACTCACACGTTCTTACCTACAGTGTATATGTCCGTGTTTATTGTCGGCCTTGTTGGTAACTGCTGGGGACTAAAATCCTTGTTTGCGAACTGGAAGAAATTCGGAAATATCAACATTTTTGTTCTGAACCTTGGAGTTGCAGATATTCTGTATTTGCTCACTCTTCCATTTCTGTTTGCGTACTACTCAGCAGGCAGTCACTGGGCCTTTGGACAAGTCTTCTGCAAGATGACAAGATTCTGCTTCAATTTGAACTTGTATGGCAGTATTGGTTTCCTCACATGTATTAGTGTATACAGGTACCTGAGCATCGTCCACCCACTGAGAGTGATGGGCAGGATAACAAGGGGCCACTCTGTAGTCATCACAGCTGTAGTTTGGGGTTTAGTCTGCATTGAGATTATTCCTGATCTGTTCTTTGACAAAACATTACTCAACTCTTCTTCGGGGAAAGTCAAATGCGTTGACACCACCTTCAACTTCTCTACCAAGGAATACCTGGACTACAGTATTGCGTGGACAGTATCTGGATTTTTTATCCCTCTGCTCATCATATTGGGTTGCTATGGACACGTGGCTGTGGTCCTCTTTAACAACCCCAACATTGACCAAGTGATGAAGCAGAGATGCCTAAAACTGGTGATCATTGTGACTTTACTCTTCTCAGTTTGCTACATACCGTATCACATATTCAGAAATCTAAACCTGAAGACTAGGATTTTGAAAAGCAAAGGCACGTGTGAGGATTGGTTTGCTGGCATCTACATTGCTCACCAAGTCAGCCGATCACTTGTGTGTCTAAACAGTGCCATCAACCCATTGGTTTACATCCACAGTAATGAAAACCTGCTCGTACATATCACCAGGCTTTGGGAACGAGCTCGTCGGTCTGTGCCTCTGCTATTCAACCATCGCATCCAGACACAAACCCCACCGTTATGAACTCACATTGAAATAGCAGTGTAGCTTTGTTTGCTTTCTTGAGAGTCGTTCTGCTTTTCTTTCAGCAATTTCTAATGTGTTTATTACTGTGCATATTATTGTTTGAATAGGGAAGTTGTAAGGGATTTCCTCCTCTTCTTCCGAAGAGGAGAGGCGAAAAGGATCAGAGGACCAATATGCGGCGTGGTAAGTGTCCATGGTTCTTTTAATAAGTAAATGTACACATGAACAACTGAATACAAAAACAAGAAACGTGAAAACCCCAAACAGTCCTATCTGGTGCAAACACAGAGACAGGAACAATCACCCACAAACACACAGTGAAACCCAGGCTACCTAAGTATGATTCTCAATCAGAGACAACAGAGACACCTGCCTCTGATTGAGAACCATACTAGGCCGAAACATAGAAATACCCAAATCATAGAAAAACAAACATAGACTGCCCACCCAACTCACGCCCTGACCAAACTAAATAAATACAAAACAAAGGAAATAAAGGTCAGAACGTGACAGAAGTTCAAAGTACAGTTCCCAGATTTCTATAGGTCTCTTGTGTGTTTGCTGTGTTTACTGAGCTGTACTATAAATATGCTGATATGGAAAGTACATTGTATTCCTTGCATGGTCATCTGCATGAATGTACATTCCTGGTTATTCATTGTATCTAAGAGATGTAAATATATTGTAAATATACAGTATATTCAACAGATGTTGTAAATGTATAATATTTGCCAGACAGTTGCAACTAAGCACACAGTAGGCTGTATTGGTTTATGATGCCTTGTATTAAGGATACAATAAGAGCCATGTGAAAACACAAAGTGCTGTGAATGCATTTGCAGAAGAACAGGAAATGTTGTTTTCACAAAAGGTGTAAATCTGCTTTCAAGATGTAGAGTTATCACCACGTGAGGATTTCATGTGTGGTGATCTGATGCATACCTGACCATAAGGTTTTAAAAAGTGGCTTGTGAAGTATTGACGTGAAAATGCAAAGTTATCAAGAAGACTTTCGCTGTTTATTCCGCATCATTTGAACGTATTCTCATTTTATTCAAAACCCAAAAATTGTCACCATTTACACTGTATATTACACAATTGAGTGAAACATGAGTGAAAATACATGGCAAATGTAGGATTGCATCATAATAACCCAATAAAACCTTGATTCAAAAAGTGCATGTAATAAATATTTACAACCTATATCTTTGATATATTAGGAAGGTTCTCTACATAAAATACCAGAGACAGACACACTTTGGAAATCCCATTATAACAACCTTCAGTTTTTTTGCAATTGCTTTCCCCATATCTATCTACTGTATGCTTGGATTGTAAGCTGTGTAATAACTAAGTAAGTAGGCCATAAGTAACATAATCACTCCAACTTGGACTTTATCCTCTTTCGTAATCCTCTTACCAAGCACATACAGGAAACCACAAGCAACACCAAAACAAGCAGAGCAGAGCCCAGCAGCAGTGCTAGAACATCCACATTATGATAGACATACCATGGCATCTTATAGGACTCTGTACGTAGGTGAGCTGCCCCCTTGTGTCTCATAACAAACTCCAGCCAGAAGATGGCGCTGTCCAAAGGTTCTATAGGCCGGTCGTGGTGCAACCGTGATAGTCTTCTCATATTCTCTCTGTAGGGCTTCTCTTCGTCCAGAATGCCCATCAGAGTCTGTGTTAAGGATTCCACCTCTAACGTTGTAACCTCTATAACCTCCGCCACTCCTCTGGCCTTCATGCGCACCATGTTATCAAACTGGTCAAAGATGAGAGGGATACCCAACAATGGGACTCCGTGATAGATGGCCTCGTAGATCCCGTTGGTGCCCCCGTGTGTGACGAACACTTTGGTTTTGGGGTGACCCAGGAGGTCGTTCTGAGGCAGCCATTTCACTAGCAGGGTGTTGTTGCCTAGAGACAAAGGCCTCTCTCCCAGGTGTCTCCACACCACCTTCTGGGGCAGCCGGGCGAAGGCTGAGGCTATGACCTCTGTCATCTCTGGATCCAGTCCACCCAACAGAGTCCCCAGTGACATCACCACCACCCCGTGTTCTCCAGAACTCTGGACAAACTCCTCTAAAGCTGCAGGTAAAGGCTTGGAGGGTTTGCACTGGAACCCACCAGTGTAGACCACGTTCGGCATGGTGGGTCTAGGGAACTCAAAGACGAAGTCCACCCTCATCAGCCACAGATCAGCTCCCTGGATAAGGGATATGACGTCCACCTCATCATTGGCAAAGTAGCGGTCGCACACGGCCTGGTAAGGCGGGTTGGAGACGTAACGATACATGTAGTAGCTGAGACAGTGGTAGAATATGTTACTCAGCCTCTGTGCAAAGTTCATCAGGTCAGAGTTGCGGGAGAATATTTGAGGGACGTAGGATAGTGGCGAGGGAGCGATGGCAAAGTGTCCCTCCCCGCTGAGGTGCCAGCGCACATTGAGAACCAGGGGGAGCTGGAGGTAGTGGGCCACCAGGACCCCGGCAGGGAACACTGGGTCAGTCAGGACCAGGTCATACTCAGCCTCTTTCAGATCTGTCATCAGAGTCTGGTTCTCAAACATGGTGACGACCAGCTCAGCCACCATCTCCTGGTTCTGCCTCAGCATGCTGAACAGATTAGATCAATCAAAGTAAACAGACAAAAACACAATTTAAACATCAGGCATGTATCAGCATTAAACAATGAACTAGCTTGTGCAAAAATGCAAATTGGCATCAATTCCATTGCTTTGGGGAGGAATGTGGTTTTGGCTCTGTTAGTTCTGCCTTTGGGCAGGGTGTGTCCTCGGATGGGGCCACAGTGTCTCCTGACCCCTCCTGTCTCAGCCTCCAATATTTATGCTGCAGTAGTTTATGTGTCGGGGGGCTAGGGTCAGTTTGTTATATCTGGAGTACTTCTCCTGTCCTATTCGGTGTCCTGTGTGAATCTAAGTGTGCGTTCTCTAATTCTCTCCTTCTCTCTTTCTTTCTCTCTCTCGGAGGACCTGAGCCCTAGGACCATGCCCCAGGACTACCTGACATGATGACTCCTTGTTGTCCCCAGTCCACCTGGCCGTGCTGCTGCTCCAGTTTCAACTGTTCTGCCTTATTATTATTCGACTATGCTGGTCATTTATGAACATTTGAACATCTTGGCCATGTTCTGTTATAATCTCCACCCGGCACAGCCAGAAGGGGACTGGCCACCCCACATATGCTCTCTCTAATTCTCTCTTTCTTTCTCTCTCTCTCTGAGGACCTGAGCCCTAGGACCATGCCCCAGTACTACCTGACATGATGACTCCTTGCTGTCCCCAGTCCACCTGACCGTGCTGCTGCTCCAGTTTCAACTGTTCTGCCTTATTATTATTCGACCATGCTGGTAATTTATGAACATTTGAACATCTTGCCCATGTTCTGTTATAATCTCCACCTGGCACAGCCAGAAGAGGACTGGCCACCCCACATAGCCTGGTTCCTCTCTAGGTTTCTTCCTAGGTTTTGGCCTTTCTAGGGAGTTTTTCCTAGCCACCGTGCTTCTACACCCGCATTGCTTGCTGTTTGGTGTTTTAGGCTGGGTTTTTGTACAGCACTTTGAGATATCAGCTGATGTACGAAGGGCTATATAAATACATTTGATTTGATTTTGATTTGGCTATATTTGTACCTGAAGAGGTTCCCACAGAACTGCAGGAAGGCCCAGGGTGAGCCCCTGCCCCGCTGGATCTCCAGCGACCTCTTCAGGAAGTGGGCCATGAACTCCTGACTCTCGATGTTCTGGGGCTGAGCCTGGGGCACAGTGATGGAGGTGTAGTGGGGGGAGTGTTCAGCCACGTACCAGCTGGTGGAGGAGCGCAGAATGGTCACCTGTAAGGGAAAGACAGTACACTCAGCTCTTGGTTCGGTACATTCCTCTGCATTTGTATTTTTATTTGAACAACATTTCAAAGGTTTCTCAATGATGGCAAATCATAAATCCTAATATTAATTCAACTGTATTCTTTATGGGCAGTCATGTGATAAATAGTATTGCAGTACATTTAAAAAAAAAAGTCCAATGTACATATTGTTTTGTTCTCATATCATGAGATTGTCTCATGCTTAATGACCTGGTGACCCTGGGTGTGAAGCGCCTCCACCAGTATCCTCATGTTGAGCCAGTGGCTGCCGTCGACAGGGTAGACCAGGACCCTTCCAGCCTCACTGGTGTGCTGCAGGGAGGACAGGAGCAGAAGGACAGGCACCAAGGCCACACAGGACCCCATCACTGTGGAGAGAGACAGTGGGGTAAGTAGACTGACATACACTGAGATACACTGTAAATACACTAAAATACTGTACATTGTAAAGACACTGAAATACACTTAACTGGGACACAACAGTAAAAATGAGTAAATTGACATCCATAAACTAAGAATGTACTTTAAACACCATAGTTATTTTTCACATTTTGCTTACAATAGTCAGTGAGTCTTAGATCAGGGCATGCTCTGGCAAAAGCGACATAAACTGTTTTTTTTATAAAAAAAATATAGACATATTAGGAATTCAGTCGTAGACTCAACTTACTGTTGAGTGTTAGAGTCGTAGAATACACAAGGTGCAATTTCGAAATTTGGTAGCGCGTCAGCAGTTTTTCTCTTGTAATGTCTTGCCCATGTCAGCTCACACTTTTTAAATTGGTAAGTTAGTCTTGCTAGCTAAATACACCTTGCAGTATTCTTGGCAGAATTACTGATCAGGCACGCAGTGCATGTTCCCAGGGGCCCTGACCTTCAGGGTGCCCCCATTGATTTTGTTAGTCACTCTGACTCAGATATCTATGATCAAGGAATAAGTCATGGCAAAATGTGTAGAATTGCTTAAAACTGCATATTTTTTTCCCCGCCTCAAGGAAAAAATGAGTAGAATTGCACGAAAAATGTTCTAAAAACTGCTAAGTTCTATCCACCCCATGGAAAATGTTCTAGAATTGTAGAAAATTTGCTTTAAAACTGAAACGGTTTCTGCCTGTTGCATGGCAAAATGTGTAGAATTGCAGAAAATGTGCTTTAAAACTTCAATTTCGTCTCTCTGACCTCAAGAGGGGGACCATTCAAAATGTTTTACCCGTGAGGTGGGTGGCCCCCAAGCAAAACTTTGCTGAGGGCCCCCAAAAAAACTAAGACCAGCCCAGCCTTAGATCAAATATTAAATTAATTTGATGTGACACAGTTGTTCTGCCAAGAAGAGTTTTGTAAGTCCTCAGTAAGTACTATGTAAAGTACACCCCACTCTATTCCTTACCAGTCATTCAGCAGCAGACCTCTTTATGCATGACCTCTTTATGCTGCAGGATGTGTCCTTACCCCAAACTATTTCTAATGACTCACAGTATTACTGTACAGGACACTATGATTTAGTTTAAACACAAACCTCCTGATTTAGAGAGAGATGTGCAGGATCAGATACAAGCAACATTTTAGTAAAATGATTGACATTTTAAACAAATAATTGGCTCTAATACATTTCAAAATGTAATGTAATGTACAAAGAACTTTGATCTCGCCTTCCGAGAGGCGCATCGGTCTACGGCACTGCGTCGCAGTGCTAAAGGTGTTACTACAGACCCGGGTTCAATCCCAGGCTGTGCCACAGCCTGCCGCGAACCAGGTAGACCTATGAGGCGGCGTACAATTGGCCCAGCGTCGTCAGGATTAGGGGAGGGTTTGGCGGTCGGGCACATGCACGCTGACTTGTGTCGCCAGTTGTACGATGTGTCCTCCCTCCAACACATTGGTGTGGCCTCCGGGTTAGGCGAGCAGGGTCAGGAAGCAGTGCGGCTTGGCAGGGTCGTGTTTCGGATGACGCATTGCTCCACACAGGAGTTACAGTGGTGGGACAAGACTGTAACTACCGATTGGATATCACAAAAAAGATCTCGCTAAAATATTACATGACCCAAACTACATGGTCAACAGGACTTACCATCAGTCATTCAAGCATCATCAGCCATTCAAGTATTTGGATGAATATTATTTGGCCTTGGAAATAATGGAATTCCAATGGAAACGATCATTTACAAATACAGAACAGCAAAGTAAATCCTTACCTCTAAAATCCGTCTTTTTGCTTCTTCTCCACCATACAGCTATCCTGTCTGAGCCTCACTCACAGTGAATGAGTAACTACACTGAAAGGGAATATGTAATCTATGAATTCCCCTAAGAATACTTTAACTGTATCATTGCACTTCGTTCAGGCCAGTCAAGTCCGTCACTGATGAGGGTACTCCCAGTCAGTAGATCCGACGGTCAGAGAGCACATAGCAGCCCATCAGTTGTTCTCTCCCTTTCCCTTCTCCTCTGCCTTTCTTTCTGTCTTGTACTCTCATTTCCTCTCTTGGATGGATGTTGTTTTGAAAAGGTTTCACTCTAATCTTCAGACTTCAACATTTCCAAACCCAGGCCTCTTCTCAGTTTCTCTGTTGATATATATTTCAGACCCCAGGAAGACTCGCGGTCGCCAATGTGTCTGCTAATGGGGATCCAAACAAAGAATAAAGAATATCTTTCCATCGCCTCAAACCCTCGCCAAATGGAATTGAATCAAATCTAATGTCAATACTTGTGTGGTGGCCCAAGGGATCATTACAGTACAGTAACACATTGTGCAGCCAGCAAGTCATTACAACATAATACACCTAACTGTCTTATTGAGATTAGGGAGGCAAATTCCTGAGTGAGTACTGAGTGTAACTGGGATTAAAATCAAACAAATTATGTTCTGTTACATAGCTGCATGTCTGATCAACAGAAAGTTTTCTTGGAAAACCAGAGGAGCTATGATGATACGCTTTAGTTTTCCTGGCTACCATCCAAGGCTGTGTGGGAGGTGAGGATGTTGGTAGATGTGATGTTGACAAACGAAGACAGACATGTTTAGTGAAGAAAAAGGTCTGTTCTTAATCCAAAAGGCTAACATAACGCAAAGCCAATACTTTACTAAATTATTTACAATAGGAGCAGCATATTTGGGTCTTGGTTATAAAGCTAGGCACGGCTCGATGTTTTGCTTTCCTGCAAAACTAAACCACCCGTACCTTGCTCTCTGCATTACCACTGCATTTCGGTAAGATTTCACTGGATTATTTTGGGGCCTCACATCAAGAATATAGCTTGTGCATAATACTTGCTGCAGAAATACCATTGCTTTTGTGGAAGACGTTACACATGCAGCTAATGGTAGCCTATGCATTTCAATGTGCATGCAGTAATATGCTGTATAACGCAGTAATATGCTGTATAACGCAGTAATATGCTGTATAACGCAGTATGACATACACTGATTTCACAACACATCAAGGACACCTGCTCTCTCTATGACATAGACTGACTAGGTGAATCCAAGTAATTGATGTCACTTGGTAAATCCACTTCAATCAGTTTAGATAAAGGGGAGGAGACAGGTTAACCCCTAGAGCCGATTGGTGCAGCAATGCAGTCAATCTAAGTTACATAAGAAAGAAATCACCATCAAAATCCATCAGTTTAAACTAGAGAAATCTTATTTTTTGCATTGGATGCGTCTGAATCCACCAGTGTCACATTTCTGTGGTGAAATGTGGCAGAGCTAGAGCTGAGTTTGTCAGACCACAAGACATCCCGAAAATCGGTCTTCTCACGTAAAGGTCTGTAGCATCCGAACAGTTTGACCTACAAATTATTACCACTCTATGGAAAGGGGAGACTCTCACGAAAAACAATGGTGTTCTCCGTTTTGCTCTACGACCCCCACAAGTGTTGTCTTCTGGTAACGGGTACCGTTTTTTTTTTTAACAAATGGAAGTATGAAGGTAGTTTTGTGCCTACCAAAAAAAGGGGTTAAATATGTATCGAAAAATGATATACAGTGCATTCAGAAAGTTTTCATTGTTTTTTCCCCTCCCCACAAAGCAAAAACAGTTTTTTTTTATTCTCAAAATTAAAAACAGCATTGACATAATTATTTGGACCCTTTACTCAGTACTTTGTTGAAGCATGTTACGAATCCCTTTTGACCCGACAGTCTAGGGGGGGGGGGGGGGGGGGGGGGGATGGTAACGAGACCCATAACATAACTCATGCAAATTATAGTGAAAAAGTAAGAGTGAGAACGGAATAACCACAGACAATTAAATTACCGTCAAACACTCATGGTTTATTTGATAACACACGGTAATGAGGGGAGCAGGAAAAGGGGCTGAGCTGGACCCAAGGAAAGAAACAAATATCCCAAAATACCCCTAAGCTAGACTAGCCTACTACTATACAGCTAACTAACCAAAAATACAGTGGGTGGTCCGCCCAGTTCTACCTAGTGTTCTTAGACAAAGTAATCCTACGGGTAGTGTATCCCCATGGGCAACTTGTGTTCTTGGGGAGCTTCAATGCTGCAGAAATGTTTTGTTACACTTCCATAGATCTGTGCCTCCACAATCCTGTCTTGGAGCTCTACGGGCAATTCCTTCAACCTCATAGCTTGGTTTTTGCTCTGACATGCACTGTCAACTGTGGGACCTTATATAGACAGATGTTTGCCTTTCCAAATCATGTTCAATCAATTGAATTTACCACAGGTGGACTCCAATCAAGTTGTAGAAACATTTCAAAGATGATCGATGGAAACAGAATGTACCTGAGCTCAATTTCAAGTCTCATAGCAAAGGGTCTGAATGCTTAAATAAGATACACAGGTAAAAAAAAAATTACATTTAGATTTGAATTTTTTTCTAAAAACCTGTTTTCACTTTTGTCCTTATGTGGTATTATGTGTAGATTGATGAGGACATGTTTTTATTTAATTCATTTTAGAATAAGGCTGTAATGTAACAAAATGTGGAAAAAGGGAAGGGGTCTGAATCATTTCCGAATGCACTGTATATATATTTTCCTGAGTACATTTTTTAAACCTAAATAGCTAAATGATCCATAGTATGACCATCTTAAAACAATTCCATATGTCAGCTAGCTGGGCTTGATTGAGCTTGCCTGGTGCAATGGAACCAAAAGAATAGTCACGGAACTGTAAACCCCTCCCACTGTCACGCCCTGATCTTAGAGAGCTTTTCAGGGTCAGGGTGTGATTTGGGTGGGCATTCTATGTTCTTTTTTCTATGTTTTTCAATTTCTTTGTTTTGGCCGGTATGGTTCTCAATCAGAGACAGCTGTCTATCGTTGTATCTGATTGGGAACCATACTTAAGTAGCTTTTCCCCCACATGGTTTTTGTGCGTAGTTATTTTCTGTTTAGTGTTTTCTGCACCTGGCAGGACTGTTTCGGTTTCGGCTATTCCCTTTGTTATTTTGTTATAGTGGTCAGTTTCAATAAAAAGCATAAACACTTACCATGCTGCGCTTTAGTACGATTATTCCTCTTCAGACGACGACACACGTTACACCCACCTGGCACTACAGGCAGGCTGAAGCAAACGCTAATAGTATTTAAAAGATCTCAACTATTATTTCAACTCAGGTCAGAATGATAAATGGAGCGACAGAGTTGAAAAGGTTAAAACCCCCTTGGTGACCTTTGCCCCTGTTATGAGCTCACTCCCCTGGCTGTGTGTATGTGTCTGTATTTGTAGGTTGTATTTGTAGCCCAGTGCCACTATCATATGTCCATGTGTCGTAGAAAGAGGGAGGAGGGGGTGAAGGGGGAGAAAAGGCTTTGGCAGAGAGGTTTGGTTACATTGAGAAGAGCATCTGGCAGCAGCTCCATAGCCACCCGCTAGTCTTCTTCAGACCGTGCACTCTGCTCTTAGACACACTGAGAATATTGGCAGGGATGGAACTGCCCAATATGGAATACATGATGAGGCGCCGCTGTGACAGTGCAGGTGAGACCGATCATTGAAAAACAAGCAATATCTCTTTTGAGAGAGAGAGGAGTAGTAAAAGCTCTGAGATAGTATAGTAAAGTCCAACTTTACTCTGCTGGTTTAGTGCTTTCTATGCACATGTTATGAGCACATGTTGTTCAGGGGATTGAGTCCAGCAGCACAGAAGTGCATGCGAGTAAAATTAGACTTGGTGCAACCTGTGATGCAGACAGGACAACGTGTTCTCTGGGTTTCAAGTTGAGCCGCCTGAATTGAAAAAGAATGGACACACAGACCAAATGGGAAAGGACTTGGGACGGTCTATCCCTCTGGTAACTCTTAACTTCTGTTGTTTCCCCAAGGGTTGTTCCACCAATTCGGTGCCGTTTGAGAAGTGTAACTTGATTCCACCTGACTTTAACATTCTGCCATTAAGAGCACATGTTTAACTTCATAAAAAAAAACGTTTTTCCATCTCAAGAGGTTAAATTTAAAAAAAATTAAACCACGGGTTACTGTCATCATTGTAACCAATTGTCAACATAAACAAACCTATAAAATATGTTTAATTTTCACCTTTGAAACAACGTCAGAGCTTCAACGTTATATCCACTGTATAAAAGCAGCCCTGCTTAGCTTTTATATTTGTCACTGACTACTATCAATGCACTATTGTGAGAATCATTATTGACAGATCTCTTAATAACTAAACATATTCACTGTTGCTATCGAAGTCATTCCAAAGTGTAGGTTTAACAGAGCAAATGAAATGCAACCATACTTTATAAGTAATCATCAGTAATACTATTTAGGCCTATATAGCATTTGTAAAGTCATCAACAGGTATTTTTTCAGTTCAACCCAGGCTTCAACTAAAAATAGACAATAAAAGCCTAGGTTTTCAAGCTTTGGTTAATTTCAAATGTAATCTTCAAGTTAATCATTAATATGTTGGATTCACATCTTCATTTCAACCAAAAATGTAAGTTAAAGAATAATACTAAACTAAATCAAATCAAACTTTATTTAAAGTTAATTTAAAGTTGGAATAGATTTAGTCCTATTCATTAACTTAAATTTTTTGGTTGAGATGGAGATGTGAATCCAACATATTGATTATTAATTTGTAGGCAAACTGGATATTGAATTGTGTTTGGTTGTCAACGCAACCAAATATCAACATTTGAAGGAGATCTTCTGCTTGGATTATTCCATATGTGTCTCTGACTTAGTCTGGCTTTAATTCCCATTTGTCTACAAATTAATAATTGATATGTTGGATACACTTCTCCATTGCAACCATTTGTTTTTGCTAAAGAATAGGACTAAATTAAATCAAACTTTGAACGGACTTTAAATAAAGTTTGGTTTGATTTACTCACATTCTTTAACTTAGATTTTTGGTTGTGATGGAGAAGTGAATCCAACATAAATGATTTATTAGACTAAGTCACATTGAGGTTAGCCCACTGTAACTACTTATGTAATCATGGAAATCGTGCATGTTCAAGATAGCATGCAAAGGTCGCAGGTCTTCGGAGATCTTCACAATTGCTATCTGCCAGAAGCTTGAACATCATTGGTCACTTGCACCATGCATTTTTGATGTTATCTCAACTGCATTCCAGGTCATTTGGTTCTGCTATTAGACAGTAACACAGTAAGTTGTTAAATACGGTAAGTACAAAATATCTGACGTTGTATTCACATTTGAACTTTGTTGTGCTTTTAAATGGTTGAAAGCGCTGTGATAACACATTTGGTAATTCAACAAATTTCTGTCTGTATTTTGAGTGGGTGAATAAAAGTTGAAATCTCATTGATCAACGTCTCAACCAAATTTTACCCAAATTTCCACATTGAAGTGACTTGGTGTGCCCAGTGGGTACTAAG
This sequence comes from Oncorhynchus mykiss, assembly GCF_013265735.2. Classification (NCBI taxonomy): domain Eukaryota; kingdom Metazoa; phylum Chordata; class Actinopteri; order Salmoniformes; family Salmonidae; genus Oncorhynchus; species Oncorhynchus mykiss. Next base: position 42,343,172 of record NC_048580.1, read on the forward strand.
TGCCAAATAAAGTAACAAGGTTGACCGTAACAGGGTTGACGATTTCATCTTATATAAGCCATGGGGGAATGGAAGTTTGTTGTGTGCAACAGGGAGTGGCAATTAAATGCAAGCTTCACACAAAAAAAACTGTAATTGTTAAAATATTTCTAGCCTGTGTACGTACAGTATGGGTTAACAGGGTTGACGTGTTATGCCCGACCCGCTCAGTTTTCCACCACAACACAAAATGGCCAAAAAGAGTAGAACCAGCTCACCTGCTTTTACACTATGACCTGACTATGTCACAGAGGGTTGTTGAATTTTGGCATTTTAACGAGTCAAGATTCATATTAAAAAGCTGATTGATTAAATTCTCCATGTGGTCAATATTAAAGGGAACTTCATTCAATGTAACAGGCTTTTAAAATGCAATATTGGTGCACAACTTCTACTCAAAATATCAAAGGGATGCAAAATGCACTAATTTCACTGAACTACCCAGTAGTATTAGTTTTGGTCCTGTGCTCTGTTGACATACAGTATGCTTAACATGGTCCGGGACCGGTATAGTATGCTAGTAGACTATCTGTGAATGAATGGAGCTTGTCAGCAGCACTTGGCCAGTTGCCCAACCAGGACCCTTCAAGCTCACTGGAGACATGTTTATGCTTCCCCGTATGGAACCTGATCAGATCATTGGGGCCTGTCCTGGGACGGTCTGTCTTGCTCAACCAACTGCAAAATGTCATGAACCCTCTTGCCATCCTTATACCTCGTGCCATCATATGGAATGGAACCTCAACCACCTTAAGTACATTATGTTCCAAGTAAACATTTTGTAGAGAGAGAGAGAGAGAGAGAGAGAGAGAGAGAGAGAGAGAGAGAGAGAGAGAGAGATCAGCCCCACACCAAGCAGCTCAGCCTGCAGTCTGTCATAGGCAACACATGTGAGAAGGGAGAGCAACACAGCAGCAGAATATCTTTCAGGACTGAATAGATGTGAAATTCATGTCGGAACCCCTTCTAGCAATATCCAACGGTTATGATGACAACTCAGTATGGGACACAGAAATGTGAGACGCAAGATGGGAACAGAACGTTGTGACCCCATGTTGCCTCAGCAGGCAGCTGCCCCAATGAGACTTTTCCGCTGTGGGTACCAGCTCTGAATCCAGAGCATGAGGCAGGCTGCCTCTGGGCTAGGGAGAGGGGGACGGGGGGACGGGGGGGGGGGGGGGGGGCGGGGGACGACGGGGACGGGCGTGGTGAATGGTCAGGTCTGGACGCCACAGAGGAGATATTGACACCTGCCTGTCTCCTCTTTAGAGACCTGGGATGAACACGTGTCTGTGCACACAAACACACACACGCACACACTTTGCACACAGAGACAGACACACACACATATTTGCAAATATTAGAGCAAATACACCAGAGACGTATGTAAAGTCATATCCCAGCAAGCTGGCTGTAATGTCATTACAACCAGAAACCAGGTTGCTTTGATGTCATTGCGACCAGTTTTTCTCACTGGGAAAGAGATATGAACATGCAACATTATACAGACATACTTTTCCTCTATCCACATGGACCGGTGTGTTGCTACACTTTTCTCTGTGCCACAGTGTCTGTCCAACGTGTGGAAATGATGGTTCCTCTCTATGGCTCTAATCTTGGGTTCTCTTTTTTTTTAGCTAGGTAAGCCAGTTAAGAACAAAATCTTATTTACAATGGTGGCCTACTGGGGAACAGTGGGTTAACTGCCTTGTTCAGGGGCAGAACTACAGATTGTTTTATACCTTGTCAGCTCGGGGATTCAATCCAGCAACATTTCGGTTACTGGCCCAACGCTCTAACCACTAGGCTTCCTGCCACCCCAGGCTAGGATTGTTTCTGTCAGCCTCTGAAACTCCAGCACTGGCAAAATGTGAGAGTTTATCCACAGGATTTAGTGAAGTCAGCTCTGGTAAATATCAAAGAGTTGAAGTGCATTAAAACATCATGATGGATACTTAAGCATTCTTTCTCAATCTCACCCTTATGGCTCCATCCTCCTCTCTCCCCTCTCTCTCTCCACTCGAAGATACACTTTTCAATGGTGGTCCTTCAGAACAGTGTGTTGTGAAAGGCTTTCTAAGACAGCAGAGAGAGAGAGAGAGCGAGAGGTCCCAGTGTTTCCAGGAACACACTTGCACTTAGCTTTGGTTTACAGCTGCTGCCCAATCATAGCTCAGCTGCTACAGTAATGTCTATCCCTGTCACTCTATTTGGAGCAGGGAGGCCAGACTAAATTCCTAATAGGCCAAACTCTCAGCCGGCAAGGATAGCATGTTCCTCTCTCTCCTGGGCTCTACTAACAAAAACAGATCTAGACACTGTGATCATTACTGAAAGGCATAAACACTGTCTGTAGGCTACTGCAGAATATTACGTTTGCTACATACCCTTTTTTAACATGCCAACTGACAATAGGCATACAATTCTATTTGCCCAGAATGTAGCCGACTAGGAAAATCGGTAACAGTTGGTATGAGGTCTGACACTAAAGATACAAGAATGTCCAGCTGTGTTACGGGCACTGATTCCAGAGGCTGACCCAAAACAACATTGCTGCAGAAGAGGTAGACAGAGCGGCCTTCTGGTCAGACTTCGGAGGCGAGCACACACCACCCACCGATTCCGAGTATATTACCCGCTGATTTCCTGTCTCTAGATAACAAGGTAGACGAAATTAGGGCCAGGGTTGCTTTCCAGAGAGACATTAGGGATTGCAACATACTCTGTTTCACAGAAACATGGCTCTCTCGTGATATGCTGCCGGAGTCAGGACAGCCACCGGGATTCTTTGTGCGTCACGATGACAGAAATGAACATCTCTCTGGGAAGAAGAAGGGCTGGGGTGTATGTTTCATGATTAACGACTCATGGTGTAATTGTAACAACATACAGGAACTCAAGTCCTTTTGTTCACCTGACCTAGAATTCCTAAAAATCAAATGCTGACCATAATATCTCCCAAGAGAATTCTCGTTATTGTTGTCACAGCCGTGTATATCCCCCCTCAAGCAGATACCACGACGGCCCTCAAGGAACTTCACTGGACTTTATGCAAACTGGAAACCATATATCCCGAGGCTGCATTTATTGTAGCTGAGGATTTTAACAAAGCAAATTTGAGAACAAGGCTACCTAAATTCTATCAGTATATTGATTGCAGCACTCACGCTGCTACTCTAACTTCCGCGATGCATACAAGACCCTCCTCCGCCCCCCCTCGGCAAATCTGACCACCACTCCATTTTGCTCCTCCCTTCCTATAGGCAGAAACTTAAACAGGATGTACCTGTGACAAGAACTATTCAACACTGGTCTGACCAATCGGAATCCTCGCTTCAAGACTGTTTTGATCACGCGGACTAGGACATGTTCCGGGTAGCTTCAGAGAATAATATTGATGTATACGCTGTTTCGGGGGTGAGTTTATAAGGAAGTGGATAGGAGATGTTGTACCCACTGTGACTATTAAACCCTACCAAAACGAGAAACCGTGGATAGATGGCGGCATTTGCGCAAAACTGAAAGCGCAAACCACTACATTTAACCATGGAAAGTTGACAGGGAATATGGCCGAATACAAACAGTGTAGTTATTCCCTCCACAAGGAAATCAAATAAGCGAAATGTCAGTATAGAGACAAAGTGGAGTCGCAATTCAATGGCTCAGAAACTAGACCTATATGGCAGGGTCTACAGACAATCACAGACTACTAAAAGAAAACCAGCCACGTCACGGATACCGACGTCTTGCTTCCACAATAACTAAACACCTTCTTTGCCCTCTTTGAGGATAATACAGTGCAACCGACGCGGCCCGCTAACAAAGACTGTGGGCTCTCCTTCGCCGTGGATGACTCTCGCCCAGACGACATCCCTAGCCGCGTCCTCAGAGCATGCGCAGACCAGCTGTCGTGTTTACGGACATATTCAATCTCTCCCTATCCCAGTCTGCTGTCCCCAAATGCTTCAAGGTGGCCACCATTGTTCCTGTATCCAAGAAGGCTTATATAACTGAACTAAATAACTGTTACCCCGTAGCACTCACTTCTGTCATCTGGAAGTGCTTTGAGAGACTAGTCAAGGATCATATCACCTCCAACTTACCTTTCACACTAGACCCACTTCAATTTGCGTACCTCCCCAATAGGTCCACAGACCATGTAGGGCCGCCCCTAGGTGGTGAAGATAGGAAACAACATCTCCACTAGGGTGCGTACTCAGCCCCTTCCTGTATTCCCTGTTCACCCATGACTACGTGGCCTTGCACGCCTCCAATTCAATCATCAAATTTGCAGACGACACAACAGTAGTAGGCTTGATTACCAACAACGACGAGACAGTCTACAGGGAGGAGGTGAAGCACGCGGAGTGTGGTGTCAGGAAAACAACCTCTCACTCAACGCCAAAACAAAAAAGATGATCGTGGACTTCAGGAAACACCAGAGGGAGCACCACACTATCCACATCAATGGGACCGCAGTGGAGAAGGTGGAAAGTTTTAAGTTCCTCGGCATACACATCACGGACAAACTGAAATGGTCCACCCACACAGACAGTGTGGTGAAGAAGGTGCAACAGCGCCTCTTCAACCTCAGGAGGCTGAAGAAATTTGGCTTTTCACCTAAAACACTCAAACTTTTACAGATGCACAATTGAGAGCATCCTATCAGGAATCATCACCGCCCGGTACGGAAACTACTCCCTCCAGGACACCTACAGTACCTGATGTCGCAGGAAGGCCAAAAAGATCATCAAGGACAACAACCACCCGAGCCACTGCCTGTTAACCCCGTTAACATCCAGAAGGCGAGGTCAGTACAGGTGCATCAAAGCTGGGACTGAAAAATAGCTTCTATCTCAAGGCCATCAGACTGTTAAACAGCCATCACTAACACAGTGAGGCTGCTGCCTACATACAGACTTGAAATCATTGGGCACTTCAATAAATTGATCACTAGTCACTTTAGTAATGCCACTTTAATAATGTCTCATCACATATGTATATAATGTATTTTATACCATCTTTTGCGTCTTGCCTATGCAGCTCGGTCATTGCTCATCCATATATTTATAGGTGTGGATTAGGTAGTTGTTGTGGTATTGTTAGATTACATGTTAGATATTGCTGCAATGTCAGAACTAGAGGCACAAGCATTTCACTACACCAGCAATAACATCTGCTAACCATGTGCATGTGACCAATAAAATTTTATTTGATTTGGCATTACCTGTTTGGGAGTACTGGCACAGGCCAAGATGCTGTCAGACTAATTTACAAACTAATTGTCTGTCTGTCTCTGTTAGAATTTGACCACAACATTTTATTGAAAAGTATCCTGTTGTTATGCCCATTTCAGCCTTGATAAGTTGTAAGTCAAAATTGTTACAGCAAACCCCACAGTGGAAATGATCCAAATAATGTTGCCACTGAATGTAAGACTAAAAAACTGTCAGGTGTAAGATACTGTATATATAAGCAGCCAGAGGATATAGGCAAAGCTGGTTGAAAATGTCAGTTTACAACTGGTTGTAATCTTGTTGTCATGAAGTCATTTCAAACAGTTTTCCCTGCCTGTTGGCAGGATATATGATCTATTTATCACATGATCTAATCCATAATCCTTCTTCCCTTTAAAAGTCCACTGGATGAAATTAAATCAAGTGTTATTGGTTGCATACACTTCTTTAGCAGATGTTATTGCGGGTGTAGCGTAGCAAAATGCTTGTAAATTAGTAATTGAGTTGTAATGAGATCAGATCAGGGACTGCACATGTCTCATATAAGGCTGTCAGCTGTCTAATTCTTTAATCTGGTTAGTACCTTATTCAGGCAGATCACCCATGATACTGGCAGGGCATTGTGGACGGGCATGGTGGATGGGCGCAAGCATCTGGCTCTGGTTCAAAAGGTTGCATGTTTGAATCTAGCGATAGAAAGTTGTTTTTGGTATTTTTGTTTTAAGCCTATCCCAAACCTTAACCCTTACCTTAACCATTCGGAGTTAATGCCTAAACTTAATCTTAAACACTTCGAAATTTGACACTTGGAACAACTTCGAAGTGTGTCATTTGAGAAACATGGGTGAACGTCAAATTCTAACGTGAGACTGTGAGAGCGTGTTGCCTTATTACCTTAGCAACTTGTTGAACTACTGTCAACAAATCCAGATATTGTCTGAATGAGAATGACTGCACCAGAGCTGAAAGACAGCAGCAAACATATTGTCTGTTTCTTTTGCTGCTGCAGGCTACAGACAAGTGAGAGTCAGTAACCATAGAGCCAGTTTATCTTTGAACTCAGACTTTCACCTGCCACCTTGTGGCATAATTAATGAACACCACACTGTTTCGAAATGTAATTATGAACTGGGTGGTTCGAGCCCTGAATGCTGATTGGCTGACAGCCGTGGTATATCAGTGTTTTTACTGCACTAATTACGTTGGTAACCAGTTTGTAATAGCAATAAGGCACCTCCGGGATTTGTAATATATGGCCAATACACCCTGGCTAAGGGCTGTGTCCCAGCACTCTGTGTTGCGTGACGCCTAAGAACAGCCCTTAGCCGTGTATATTGGCCATATACCACACTGCCTCATTGCTTAAATATACCAGTGCACTACTTTTGACCATGGCCCATAGGGCTCTCAGGTAGTGCACTGTTTAGGGAATATGTTGCCATTCGGGTTGTACACTAGCTCTGTACCTTAGCCACGCTGTTTCACTGCTCCTCAGCAGTTAGTGAGGAACAGGGCCAGAGGGCACTACTTTAGAGGAAACTACAAACTCCAGCCAATAGAGAGGAGGAATCACACATCTGGTGACATGGCACTATCAGGAACCGAGCCAGTTGATCATTCCTCTACTTTAGATCAACGTTTCCAAGTCAGTTGCTGACTTCCAACTGCCACCTTGTGGCATAATTGAGTAACACCGCACTGTCTCTAAACGCAAGTGATATATATATACAGAATGTTGTCAAGTGAAATAGATCAACCATAGCATCACGACATAAAATGTTCTGATCAGTTCATTATACAGTGAGAGTTAACTTTGGTTAACTTGGTTTTTCAGGAGCTTGTTCTCAAAAGGGCTGATATATTTAATGCTTTAGTGCCATGTCACCACCACAACACAGATGTGTGTGACTGTGTGATTCCTCCTCCCTACTGGCTGGAGATTTGAGTTTCCTCTGGACATGTACCTCACTAACAGCTGAGTAGCAGTGAAACAGCAAGGCTAAACTACAGAGCTATATATCATGTCCCAACATCCCCCATGTTCCCTACATAGTGCACTACTTCAGGGAACCTTTGTCATGGCAAAAAACGGTGCACTATTGAGAATCGGGTGCCATTTGGGGCGTTATCCTAGAGGTCCTCCCCTTCCCACTTCCCCTCGTTCTCCTTGGCAACAGTCAGGTGACCGTGCAAGAATTCATTGAAACAAGCTTCTGTCTTGTTCCTCTTGTCTCTCTCGCTCACAGTCGCTCCGCTGCACAGGGCCGGGAGGACTGTGCTGTGTTGCATGACTGTCTGTGCTTTGCCGAATGCCTACATGACCACAGACCAGGAGAAGAATGAGCTCACGCAGACTCCGCTGCTCAAGATCTGGGTGCCATGGTTGGGGATGGGAGGCTGCAAGCTAAATCGCGGGAGAGGCTGTAAGTGAGAAGAACCACTCAGCCTGGCTTTTGGTCTCTCTCGATTTCCCTCTCTCTTCTGTCTGTTTTCTCTCGCTTCTTTCCTCTCAACTTCTTAATTCATTCATTAGTACAAGTCATGGGAAAGTTATCTGAAACAACAGGTGGATGACTGTTTAAGTGTTGCTCTTGTTGCCAAGTTAAGACTGATTGTTTTATATTGTGAAACTCATAGATCTATTATATGGCTTCCTTCTCTCCTCCCCATGCCCTGTGCGTGAGAATAAACTTCATCACGCCGATGGCAGGCATCTGTCTCTCAATGGAATAAGTGGGCCTTGGGATTACAGTGCTGCTCTCTGCTGTCCTACTTTAACACTGTCCTGTGACTTGCATGGATACTGTCAGTGGTGGGAAAAGTACTAAAATGGTCAAAATAAAGATACCTTAATAGAAAAAGACTCGAGTGAAAGTCACACAGTAAAATACTACTCGAGTAAAAGTCTAATAAAAGTATTTGGTTTTAAATATACTTAAGTATCAAAAGTAAATGGAATTGCTCAAATATACTTAAGTGTCAAGAGTAAAAGTAGGAATAATTTCAAATTCCTTATATTATGCAAACCAGACAGCACACATTTTGTTCAAATTTTATTTACAGATAGCCAGAGGCATACTCCAACATTCAAGACATTAATTTACAAATGAAGCGTTTGCGTTTAGGTAGTCCACCAGATCAGAGGCAGTAGGGATGACCAGGAATGTTCTCTTGATAAGTGCACGACTGGGACAATTTTTTACTTGGGTGTCAGGGAAATGTATGTAAAAAGTAGAAAGTACATTTTTTTTCAATTACAGATACATTATGCGTATTCTGACCTTGAATTTAAGCATGAGAATAGCATGCTATTCACCCGCTATTCGTTCGGGGTGGAGATCTAAGAAATGAAGGCGTGGCAGAGATGTGTATTCTGACCTTGAATTAATTCCCTAAGAATTCCACCACCTTTCTGCGAGAGGAAATAATGAATGTTTTTTTTAATAGAAATTACACCATTCTCCATGCAATGTAATTTACAACTTGATAAGAGCTTGGTTAATGAGTAAGCCGTTTGGAATTGTAGACATAGACGACACTTGTTTTAGATCTCTTTAACCTTCTAATCGCTAGAGACAAATGTGAAATCAGTCCTATGGCAGCAAACTAAAGCATATCATATCAACTTTCCCACAGTAAAGTTTATGAAATGCTGTGACATTATAGAGAATTTAAATTGTACGGCCCTTTTAACTTGCAGGAATGGGCACTCTCGGATGTTATTTATTCTAGGCTATCAGACTTTCTCTGTTTCCTATTTCTATCATGTTAAATATTAGCCACTATTAGTATCGACCGTCAGTAGGCTAGAGTAAGTGGAGCTGCTTACATTTCTGAAGTGAGAAATTATATCTGGAGTTTATGGATATATGCAGTTTGAGCTTGACTTTATTGACTGGTCTAATATATCCTGTGGAACGCTTCTGTTTCAGTTTTTGTGTTTCTATGATGAAATCGCATGCTGAACAAGATGCTGGTACTGTACTGTCCTCAGGGTGGTGTTGTCACCCATGTGACTGGCTGCATGGGATACTCTGTGGTGCTCAGGGTATAGTGAGGTAGGCCTACACTCTCAAAGGAGTTGACTAATTACTTGGGCCATGATTATTATGCAGAACACATTTGTATACCTCTGGTAAGACACAGCATGGTAACAATGATGACTCAATCAATTCCATTGGGAGATCTTCTATTTGTATTATTATTTAGTTAACCTTTATTTAACTAGGCAAGTCAGTTAAGAACAAATTCTTATTTACAATGACAGCCAAACTCTAACCCGGACGACGCTGGACCGATTGTGCACCGCCCTATATGACTCCCAATCACGGCCAGTTGTGATACAGCCTGGAATCGAACCAGGGTCTGTAGTGACGCCTCTAGCACTGAGATGCAGTGCCTTAGACCGCACCTCCACTCAGGAGCAGATCTGATAGGTGTGCCCTGGTTAGCTGATATTTTAGCTCTCTCCCCTGGTGCCCTCTCTCTTGATGAGATGGTGAGCATTATGTTTGCGCACACACACACACTTGAATGTAGTGTTTACTCCCACCATTGAGTTGTGCCATTGTCAAAGTGTTCATAGATAACCCTTCTATTTACCCACCAGGCATGTACAATAGATTCCTATGATGTTTGTCTTGTTTATCCCCAGCCTCCGTGCCCCAGTTCACCAACTCCCCCACTCTGATTGTGATGGTTGGACTGCCTGCCAGGGGGAAGACATACATATCCAAGAAGCTCACCCGCTACCTCAACTGGATAGGGGTTCCCACAAAAGGTCAGTTTACACACACTAGCCAAGTTCAATGATCTGAGGGGTGCTTGAATGCCCATGCACGTCACTGAGGACTGGAGTTGATGGTATTTCGCTCTCCGGCCCCTATTGTCTATTATCTATCGTCTAGTCTTCAACTTGGGCCAGTATCGCAGGGAAGTCCAGAGCTACAAGAGCTTTGAGTTCTTCAGACCGGACAATGAGGAGGCCATGCAGATTCGCAAGTACGTGATGCTGCAGGTTTGACGGGTTGCTCTATGGTTGCGTCTGAACTAGCACCCTATTTCCCTATACTGCTAGACTTTTCCACTAACTTTTGTGCGTGGTCAAAGTAGCAGTGCACAACAGTATATAGGGAAAAGGGTTCACAGCAAATTTGCAAGTGTTCAAATCTCAGTGTTGAGGTAAATATTTTTGAGTGCTATCTGAGTGTTGATTCTAGTGGGGTTAACACCAGGGGGATTGAAATTGACACCACATGCGGTGAATATATGAAGTGTTTTTTCAATCGCAGTGGAATCAACATTGCATGGTGTTATTACTCGACTGTGTTAAGTTCATTTCCGTTAACTAGCCTAGTGGTTAGGGTGTTGGAGCGCCAGTAACCGAAAGGCTAGTGGATCGAATCCCCTGAACAAGGCAGTTAGCCTAGAAACAGTGGGTTGTCATTGTAAATACAAATTTGTTCTTAACTGACTTGCCTAGGTAAATAAATTAAATTTTAAAAACTCTTAGTGAAAACACATGGGAGGGTCTTCATTATCATATTTCCCAGCATGCTTTGTTGCAGGTTTACTTTTATAATAATTAGTTTTATTATCTGTGCTTCCTCATGCACATTGATTTATTAATTGATATTAAACAATACAATTTGTAGGGGTTGGACTTATTGTTACCGAGATGGTTGTTCCAGTTTAGATGGGTTGGGTAATCTTGTTTGTCAAGTCCTTCACCTCACCCCATTTTGAATGCAGGTCGTGGGTGATAAAATATTCCAATTGCTGAATATCCTCCCTCTGCCTGGATTTCAATAGGAATCACTAATCACTTCACAAACCAGTGTATTGTGACTTGCATGTCTGATGTGGCCCGTAAGCCAGGATTTTCAGACCACAATGTTGAGGATAACTACGCGATAACTAAAGGCCTTATGAAATGTATAATATATGGTCACATTCACATTCACTAACAAAAAAATCGCATAACACCGAGAACGTCTAACAGCATCAACTCTAAAAGTGTTAATTGAACTTGTTAGGGAACCAACGCCAGGGGTGTGTAAAGGAGACGGACGCTGTTAAGATGGTGCCGAAGAGGATGGCTGACGTTTTACATGCTCCTAACCATTAGTGCTGTTTTTTTTTATTTTTTATATTGTTTGTAACTTATTTTTGTACTTATTTTGTACATAATGTTTCTGCTACCAAAATAACTTCTGGACATCAGAACAGTGATTACTCACCACAAAGTGGAAGAAGCTTTTTCCTTTAACGAGCTCTCCCGGGAACAGGCCCAAATCCTCGTCATTTGCGCAAAGAAAATACGGAGGAAAAGAGGATGCAGGTCGGGCTGCCTTCTGAGAATCGGGCGAGCGAGTAAACTCCCATTGCCATCCTACTTGCGAACATGAAAATAAAATTGATGACTTGATGACGATTATCCTACCAAAGGGACATTAAGAACTGTAATATCTTATGTTTCACCAAGTCGTGGCTGAATGACGACACGGATAATATAGAGCTGGCGGGATTTTCCATGCACCGGCAGAACAGAGAAGCTACGTCTGGTAAGACAAGGGGTGGGGGTGTGTGTCTTTTTGTCAATAACAGCTGGTGAGCGATGTCTAATATTAAAGAAGTCTCAAGGTATTGCTTCGCTGAGGTAGAGTACCTTTTGATAAGCTGTAGACCACACTGTCTACCAAGAGAGTTCTCATCTATATTATTCGTAGCTGTCTATTTACCACCACAGACCGATGCTGGCACTAAGACCGCACTCAACCAATTCTATAAGGCCATAAGCAAACAAGAAAATGCTCACCCAGAAGTGATGCTCCTAGTGGCCGGGGACTTTAATGCATGGAAACTTAAATCAGTTTTACTACATTTTTACCAGTACCTGTGCAACCAGAGAAAAAAAACAACTTGAGACCACCTTCACTCCACACACAGAGATGCATACAAAGCTAACTGCCTGTTCAGGGGCAGAACGACAGATTTGTACCTTGTCAGCTCAGGGATATGAACTTGCAACTTTTCAGTTACTAGTCCAACGCTCTAACCACTAGGCTACCCTGCCGCCCTGTGGCAGGGCTTGAAAACTATTACGGACTACAAAGGGAAACCCAGACGCGAGCTGCCCAGTGACACTGGCCTACCCGACAAGCTAAATGCCTTTTATGCTCGCTTTGAGGCAAGCAACACTGAAGCATGCACGAGAACACCAGCTGTTCTGTATGACTGTGTGATAATGCTCTCGGAAGCCGATGTGAGCAAGACCTTTATACAGGTCAACATTCACAAAGCTGCGGGGCCAGGTGGATTACCAGGACGTGTACTCAAAGCATTCGCGGACCAACTGGCAGTGTCTTCACTGACATTTTCAACCTCTCCCTGACTGAGTCTGTAATATCTACATGTTTCAAGCAGACCACCATAGTCCTTGGGCCCAAGGAAGCGAAGGTAGCATGCCTAAATGATTACGGTCCTGTAGCACTCACGTCTGGAGCCATGAAGTGCTGTAAAAGGCTGGTCATGGCTCACATCAACAGCATCCTCTCGGATACCCTAGACCCACTCCAATTCGCATACCGGCCCAACAGATCCATAGATGACGCAATCTCAATCGCACTCCACACTGCTCTTTCCCACCTGGACAAAAGGAACACCTATGTGAGAATGCTGTTCATTGACTACAGCTCAGCGTTCAACACCATAGTGCCCACGAAGCTCATCACTAAGCTACCCTGGGACTAAACACCTCCCTCTGCAACTGGATCCTGGACTTCCTGACGGGCCACCCCCAGGTGGTAAGGGAAGGCAACAACACGTCTGCCACACTGATCCTCAACACTGGGGCCTCTCAGGAGTGTGTACTTATTCTCCTCCTGTACTCCCTGTTCACCCACGACTGCGTGGCCAGGCACGACTCCAACACCATCATTAAGTTTGTGGACAACACAACTGTGGTAGGCCTGATCACCAACAACGATGAGACAGCCTATAGGGAGGAGGTCAGAGAACTGTCAGTGTGGTGCCAGGACAACAACCTCTCCCTCAATGTGAGCAAGACAAAGGAGGTGATTGTGGACTACAGGAAAAGGCCTCCATTAACATCAACGGGGCTGTAGTGGAGCGGGTCGAGACAACGAACTATCATGGTCCAAACACACCAAGACAGTCGTGAAGAAGGAACAAAAAAAACTCTCTAAAAAAAAAGCCATTGGAACACAGGAGGGATGTTTGCTGATAATGGGCCTCTGCAGGCCTATGTAGATATTCCATAAAAAAATCAGCAATTTCCAGCTACAACAGTCATTTACAACATTAACAATGTCTACACTGTATTTCTGATCAATTTGATGTTATTTTAATGGACAAACAATGTGCTTTTCTTTCAAAAACAAGGACATTTCTAAGTGACCACAAACTTTTGAACGGTAGTGTGTCTGCTCCTCTGTGTTGTTCCCTGTAGTTGCATTGTTTTGTCGTGTTTCTGTCCAGACGCTGTTCTTGTTCCGTTGCATGTCCGTCTATGTTAAATGGTTCACTCCCTGTACCTGCTTCTCATCTCCCGCATTGGGCGTTACACTATTAGAGAGACGGTGAAAGAGACAGTTCCTCAGTTTAGGGTTCTGTAATGTTGATTGGCGATGAACAATGTTTGCAATTCTGTTCCATGTCACTCAGCTGTGATTATCTAATTAAATGTAAATGTATCCATACAAGTGGTTTGAAAATAATAAACATGAATACAATGGCATCAATACTAAGATGAGGCACATTCATTTAGCAATAACAAACAAGATACAACTCATCTGTTATAATAATCCAATGACTGAAACTAAAATACAAGTAGCTAGCAACATTAGACTAACCAGCTAACAATTACAGGCGAAAATAAAGCTAGCATAAAAACGAGACACATAATGATGAACATATTCTTAAACTATTGACAACTATCATCAGTAAAACAGGGGGGAAACGTATACCTTTACTTACAGTTTTGGTACTCGCGCACAGTGATGAATAAATTGGTCAGAAAGGAAATAATGTCCAAAACTGAAATTTGTGTTCACAGCAGTAGGTGGCGAGCTGCACTTGGTAATGCACGAAACACTCTGACAGCCTGTGATAGCTGGGACGTCATCATTGAGTGCTTAAAGAAACAGGCTGTGGTTGTTAAAATTCTGATCTCAAATTTGTGGTGTGACAATTCAGACACAGTCTATAGCAGCGTTCTCCTACTGCACCGGCCAATGTTTGCGTGCCACGTCATCAGCTGTGTCATCGACTGACAAATTGCTATGACATATGATGTGGTTAGCTGATACATAAAATACCTGTCCAGGTATTGTAAGATCTGGCATGCATCAGCAACGCCTGGGCAGAGGAAGGCTCCTTATGACTGTGGTGGTTTGTGTGTAGTATTATGTAACAATTGATTTGCTATGTCCTTTTGTGTTGTACGATTTACCTTTTCTGTGGTTTGTTAATCCAATGATTTTGCCCTGTATTTTCTTTCTCAGGGCCTGTGCTTCAAATGCCCTTAAAGATGTAGTTATCTACTTCTCGAAGGAACATGGACAAGTAGCTGTGAGTAAGAGGACAACTTAAAACTGTCCCTCTGAGCTGACAGTCGATAGACACACACCATACCTCATATATGAGTGAAAATGACAGTACTCAGGGCATTGAACTTCACGCATACTGTACAGACACACTGGACATCAAATACTGTACACTCCCAAGGTCCTCCTGGGTAAAAAGGGATTATGACCACTATGGGAGTTACAGAGTAAATAATGGTTAAATAAATATACACTGTGCCCACTGTTCCTCCTAGCATCAGAGTTCCTCCTAGCATCAGAGTCCACAAAGTTCTGCAACAGTGAGTGGAATGTCCTCTTCCCTCCAGGTGTTTGATGCCACCAACACAACACGGGAGAGGAGGGTCTCCATTGTGAGCTTTGCCAAGGAAAAAGGCTATAAGGCAGGTTCAGGTGCAGGCAGTCCTGTAACTGCTACTATATATCATTAATAAACAACTGTTCTACAACTGCACCAGCTAGATACATATTCAGATGGTGATATACATTAAACCTCAATTTTGAACTCTAGAAAAAAAAAAAAATTTGGAATAATGAACACTGCTCACTTTCTCTGAACAACTGTATTTTCCTCACAGGTATTTTTTGTGGAGTCCATTTGTGATGATCCAGACATCATTGCACAGAATATCGCGGTGAGAAAGTCTCCTCTCAAACTTCACTCTCAAATACCAGAGGGTTCTCTGTTTCTAAGATGTTAAACTCTACAAGATGTTAAACTCTACACTGTGACACTGACCTTTGTCCCAGGATGTGAAGGTGAGCAGCCCAGACTATCTGAACTGTGACAAGGAGGAGGCACTGGCAGACTTCCTGAAACGTATTGAGTGCTACAAGCAAACCTACGTGCCATTGGACGATGAGAAAGACAGGTAGAGTTCTGTCCTTGATGCTTCACAGATTATGCCAACCAGCCTGGTCCCTGATCTGTTTGTGCTGTCTGGCCAACTCCTGTATGGTCATTGCCACAAACAAATCTGGTACCAAGCTTTACGCTAACAGCTGTTCTCCATGAATTAGAGAAAGAGTAAGAACTAAACTGAAAAAAAGACTTGCTTAACAAAAAATCCATCTCTTCTTCTGTCTCCTTATATTTCCCCTACATGTAATCATGTCATGCACCTGTCTGAGAGAATAATTGTCTCCCTATGTGGCTCTCTCTATATTTCCCCTACCAAGGCGCCTGTCTTACATCAAAATCTTCAACGTGGGCTCTAGGTACCTGGTGAACTGTGTGCAGGACCATATCCAGAGCCGGATAGTCTACTACCTCATGAACATCCACGTCACACCGCGCTCCATCTACCTGAGCCGCCACGGGGAGAGCAATATGAACCTGCTGGGTCGCATTGGGGGAGACTCCGGACTCTCTCCCAGGGGTCATAAGGTCAGTAGGCCACACAGGTTCTGTCTTTATGACATTCATCTCGCCCCCCAGAACCTAGTCAGCGAACATTCTAATGTTAAGGCTGTCACCAGAGACTAATATGACATTATTGTTTTAATCCAGATATACAGTGCATTCGGAAAGTATTCAGACCCCTTCCCTTTTTCCACATTTTTCTACGTTACAGCCTTATTCTAAAATTGATTAAACATTTTTTCCCTCATCAATATACACACAATACCCAATAAAAGCAAAAACAGCAAAACCCGACAAAGCAAAAACAGTTTTGTGCAAAAAATAAATACATAAATTAAATATTGAATTTACATAAGTGTTCAGACCCTTTTACTCAGTACTTTGGCAGCGATTACAGCCTCGAGTCTTCTTGGGTATGATGCTACAAGCTTGGCACACCTGTATTTGGGGAGTTTCTCCCATTTTTCTTTGCAGATCCTCTCAAGCTCTGTGAAGTAGATTGGGGGGCATCACTGTACAGCTATTTTCAGGTCTCTCCAGAAATGTTAGATCGGGTTCAAGTCCGGGCACTGGCTGGGCCACTCAAGGACATTCAGAGACTTGTCCCGAAGCCACACCTGCATTGCCTTGGCTGTGTGCTTAGGGTTGTTGTCCTGTTGGAAGTTGAACCTTCGCCCCAGTCTGAGGTCCTGACCGCTCTGGAGCAGGTTTTAATCAAGGATCTCTCTGTACTTTGCTCCATTCATCTTTCCCTCGATCCTGACTAGTCACCCAGTCCCTGCCGCTGAAAAACATCCCCACAGCATGATGCTGCCACCACCATGCTTCACCGTAGAGATGGTGCCAGGTTTCCTCCAGACGTGACGTTTGGCATTCAGGCCAAAGAGTTCAATCTTGGTTTCATCAGACCAGATAATCTTGTTTCTCATGGTCTGAGAGTCCTTTAGGTGCCTTTTGGCAAACTCCAAGGGGGTTGTCATATGCCTTTTACTGAGGAGTGGCTTCTGTCTGGCCACTCTACCATAAAGGCCTGATTTGTGTAGTGCTGCAGAGATGTCCTTCTGGAAGTTTCTCCCATCTCCACGAGGAAGTCTGGAGCTATGTCAGAGTGACCATCGGGTTCTTGGTCACCTCCCTGACCAAGGCCCTTCTCCCCCGATATCTCAGTTTGGCAGGGCGGACAGCTCTAGGAAGAGTCTTGGTGGTTCCAAACTTCTTCCATTTAAGAATGATGGAGGCCACTGTGTTCTTGGGGACCTTCAATGCTGCAGACATTTTTTGGTACCCTTCCCCAGATCTGTGCCTCAGCAAAAATTCCTTCAACCTCATGGCTTGGTTTTTGCTCTGATATTGCACTGTAAACTGTGGGACCTTATATAGACAGATGTGTGCCTTTCCAAATCATATTCAATCAATTGAATTTACCCCAGGTGGACTCCAATCAAGTTGTAGAAACATCTCAAGGATGATCGATGGAAACGGGATGCACCTGAGCTCAATTTCAAGTCTCATAGCAAAGGGTCTGAATACTTATGTAAATAAGGTATTTCTGTTTTTTATTTAGCAAAAATGTGTCAAAACCTATTTTCACTTTGTCATTATGGGTATTGTATGTAGATTGAGGAACATTTGTTATTTAATCCATTTTAGAATAAGTCTGTACCGTAACAATGTGGAAAAAGTCAAGGGGTCTGAATACTTTCCAAATTCACTGTAATTCTATTGTTCCACCCAATGCCTTAATGTATTGGTCCAACCCTTGAGTAGACAAGAGAAAGCCATAAAGCATGGTGCATGTGACATTTACAATATGTCTAAGAGAGTTGGGTTGAAAGAACAAAGATACAGTTTTATTATCCGCAAAGAAAATGGACAGTAAAGCAAAATATTATGTAAACAATCACCCCCACTCCCTGTGAACATGGTCTGCCCCTGTAGTATGCCACTGCCCTGGGAACCTTCATCAAGAGCCAGCATATAAAGGATCTGAAGGTGTGGACCAGTCATATGAAGAGGACCATCCAGACTGCAGAGCATCTGGGGATCCCCTATGAGCAGTGGAAGGCTCTCAACGAGATTGATGCAGTAAGTCAATGTTTACTTCTGAGTTTAAGCATACATTTTATGTGAGTGTGCACCGCACGTGTATATACAGTTTACAGTGAATGCGTGACCAATTGGGTCAGCTGTACACCACAAGACTGTATGTAGTAGCCTACTGAGCTAAAGATAAGGCATTACCCCGATGAGCTAACGGAAGTTTTCGGGTCTCAGGATAGGTTACTCATCATAGTGCGTGCCTGTACCACTCATTGACCACTTCCTTGCACCTTCCGTTCCTCGTCAGGGTGTGTGTGAGGAGATGACGTATGAGGAGATCCAGGACAACCACCCAGAGGAGTTTGCACTGAGAGACCAGGACAAGTACCGCTACCGTTACCCCAAGGGTGAGGTAGGACCCGTCTTAATTCACCACACATTGCATTGCTCACCAAATACACACAAAACATACATACACTGTACATTACTCTCAGACATACTGTAGCGACCTTAGTACTGTACAGACCCTAGAGATCTTACTCCAACACCTAGCGATCTTAGTACAACACCTAGCTACTACCTTGTCAAGAGATTTGAATCTGCCGGTGAAACAGCTAAGGTGTTGGACTGACAGTTGCAGGAACCCACTGGGTTCAAGTCCCGGTCGTCATTCCAATTTGCAACAATACTGTAATGAAATATTTCAGGTGACACTTGGTGGAAGGTGGATGGTGGATCTGAGTGACTGGGGAAGATAATTCATAACATACCCATATTATCTGTATCTGGGTTGATTCACAATGCTGAGCCAAGCCGAGCTGGAAAGGCAAGAAAGAAAATGTAGTGCATGGTATGGTTCAGGTTGGTGCAATAGTGGGAAAAATGTATATATATTTTTTTTGGTCCGATTCTTTTTCCTCTCTCTACTACAGTCATATGAAGACCTGGTCCACCGTCTGGAGCCAGTGATTATGGAGCTGGAGAGACAGGAGAATGTGCTGGTTGTGTGTCACCAAGCTGTCATGCGTTGTCTGCTGGCCTACTTACTAGACAAAACCGCAGGTACAGTTGGACAACAGTTCAACAATACATGGGTTTATTTGGTATTGTCTTAAGATAATGATAAGATGATCTCAGCACCCAGAACCAAATCTTGCATGTGCGCTGGCTGCAAGGCTGTCAGGAGAGACTAGGTCTTAAGACGTACATCCTTTTCTCTCCCCAGATGAGTTGCCATACCTAAAATGTCCTCTTCATACGGCGCTCAAACTTACACCGGTGGCCTATGGTAAGTTGTTGTCAAATGAATAATTTCAGAATTTCAATTTCACTCATGGCTCTTTCGCTCCTGATACAGGATGTAAAGTGGAGCATGTTTTCCTAAATATTGAGGCAGTCAACACGCACAGAGAGAGACCTGGGGTGAGCTTTACAAAACATGTACATTTATTGCAAGCACAATATAAAATAATAAAATGTATAATAGATTCCGCAAATCTAACACTGACTCCATTTGTGTTATTGTTGTTGTAGAATGTGGACGTATCTAGAGACCCAGAAGAGGCCTTGAAGACTATTCCTGACCACTTTTGAATATGATTTAGAGCAGGGGAGGCCAATTCCAGTCCTCGAGGGCCTGATTGGTGTCACAGCTTTGCCCCAGCTCACACACCTGACTCCAATAATCACCTAATCATGATCTTCAGTTTAGAATGAAATTTGATTAATCGGCTGTGTTTCCTAGGGGTGGAGAAAAAGTGTGACACCAATCAGGCCCTCGAGGACTGGAGTTGGCCACCCCTGATTTAGAGGATATGGACTCTAGGACCATAATGATGCTTTTAACTTTATTTTCAATCAATTATGACTGCGTACCTTTTCAGATTAAACCTTGTCAAAGGCAGCAAGGGGCAAAGGGTGGGAAAAAGACAAGGGAGAAGACTGGATGAATACAAGATCAAATATGACAAACCCCACTGCATATGGAAACACTGAGGGGGAAAATTGACTGATTTCTTCCTCCTCCGTGGCAACATAGGCTAAAGCCAAGTACTGAATGAGCATGTGTTGTTTATTGACCTATAATGTACAAGCAATATGCCTCGGTCTGCTCACTCTGACCCTGGTGTCTCATACCAGACATTTAGTGAAGCGCATTCAGACAGGTGGCGTCAGATGTAGTTTGGCATAGTGTGAAAGTGGCCCAACATGTTGTCAATCAAACATTTTCTCAGGCAATTCTTACATTAGGCTGCAGGATAAATGATCATACTTAAGTGAAAGTAAAGCTCAAAAGGTAATCCATTCTAGTGAAGTGTTATAGGTCCAATGCAGCCGTTTTTATTTTTTTATGTACCTTACTGTGATTGTTTAAAAACATTTTTTTTAAGAAACAAAAATAGATTCTTAGCTAAGACCGGTTTCTCAAGCAAGAATGATGAGGGAAAACTGAAAACTAGCCGTTATTGGCAGAGAGGTTTGGAACGGACTTTGTTATTGGTCTGTTAACTAATTTGCCACCTGGAGACGTCACCAGGCAGGACAAACTCCATCCCACCAAAACAGGCTGAAATTTCAGGCAGTCTTTTCAAACAGTTCTTACACTAAAAGGGGATTATCACCTAACAGATGCTCTTCTCCAGAGCAATTAGGTTTAAGTGCCTTGCTCAAGGGCACATCGACAGATCTTTCACCTAGTCACCTCAGGAATTTGAACCAGCGACCTTTCAGTTACTGGTCCAACGCTCTTAACCGCTAGACTACCTGCCGCCTCATTTCCACAATCTCACAGTATTATTCCAACCTCATAATGTGGAAATATATATAAAACACAGGGAAATCACATTTGACTGTACTGGGCCTTTAAATGAATAAACAAATATTATATTTGGAGACATTTTGTGATTATTGATGATACTTATGCGGTAGCTAGGTGTCAGAACCCTAGACACAGCGCCCAAACAAACACAATGCTGGTTGCAATTCAACTTTTCTGCAGGAGTCCTTTGGCTTGGCTAGATGTGCAACACTGTACTGGTCACACATTTTTGAGTCAACATGTTGACAATAAGTATATTTGTGACAAACGTATAAAATAGCACAATTGTTAAGACAAAGAGCTTATTAAACTGAATGACTGGAACTGGGTTGGTGAAATAGTCAAATTGCATAACCAATTTTAGAGATCTGTTTTGCAGATAATTGAAGCTATAATTTATAGGGTCACAATTGAGATGTTATATTCTGACTATTCAAGAACGAGTGGGGTAGCCTATGTTGGAATATCATTTAGTCAAATGGTAAAGAGTTGTTTTTCTCATATGTCTCATTTGTATGTCAGGGGTGGGATATCATATATATTATACGGTCCCATTTTGGAAATGAGAAAGGGGCGACAGCAAAGAGAGATTGGAATGTTTTTCTTTCAAATTGTCGACATTCATTGGTGAATAATTCGTCATTTCTCTTCATGTTCACTAACCGATGGTAACAGTCCGCGAAATGTCCAGTATGTACACGTAAGGAGGGCTACCCTATTGAACTCACAGGGACTCAACTCCTGCAAATTCTGCGCGCACTGATATTCTTTAAAATGTTCATCTGATTATCTGTCTGTCAGTTATAAATTATAATTATACGATTTATTTTCTGTTATTATATACGAGGTTTCAAATGTATTAAAATAAAGGGGAGGGAGATGAACGAGTCGACTGCCTCTTGAAAAAGAACTAGTAAAATGTGAGGTTTGTCCTACCTCGTCCTGCGTACCTGCACTGGATCTCTCTGACTGGCAACTTGAGACCACTGGCAACAACGTTTTTCATCTCGGGAGACTAAAAAGTATAATGAACATGGGGAAAGTGGATTTAAAAATCCTGAGTGTTTTATTTTTCTTCGTAATCTCAGTGCAGAGGGGATTTTCAGAGGAATACGGAGCACGCCTGGGAGCAAAAGAAATACCAATACAGGTGCGAATGATTTTATCTTCCTATTGGGACGAGTAATATCTGAAACTCTTTGAAAAATATAACATACTCATGACAGCTTCACAAAATCATGTTTAATTAAAAAAAAAGTTTTTATTCCTGTTCAACGAAAAATGTATTCCTCATACAAGGCTACATTCAATTTTGCACGCAATATGTATTTGTTGCACTCAAGTGAGGGGTAAACTATATATAACATGTACAGGACTGCACGTTACTATAGGATGGATGTCAGATGTGAATACAATTACGCATTGGAAACAAACACATGATATAGCCTACACTATACAGTAAAGTCTACATTTACATTAATTAAAAATAAAGTTTAAATGACCAAAAACATTTTGAAAAAAATGTTCACTTCAGAATGAACCCCTGCACATTGAAAGGTGTTCCTCTCTTTAATAAAGATCAACTGCCGCTTCGAATCAACTTCTCTGGTTTTAATCGATTTATGTGGCATCGATATGAGTCAGAAAGATTAATAGCCTAGCGTCAAAATTCACTACAAAGTGTAAATAGCATACTTTTGATCATCCGAAACAGAATTTTGTAAATTCCTTATGATTTACTGGGGGGTTGGGTATAGATTACGACTTTGAATCGTATTTACTCCCATTGTACGTTACCCATGGGTCCACTGTTAAGGGTTTACCATGAATTTGACTGTAATTTACAGGCAGCTCGGTGGCAAGTAAAATTACGTATTTAATATTACAGTATACATTCTGTATAATACAGTATATGGTATCAAAGCATGTAGTGTGTACTGACATACAGTACAATATCGTAGAATTGACTGTATTATACTGATAAAAAGTCAATGCTACCATAGTTTGAAGGAATGGATGATATTAATTCAGGGTAGAGTTTGTATTTCACAGTGTGTTACTGTAATTACAAGAGATTGGTGCAAGCAGGTTGGCTGCTAGGTAAAGTGTTTACACATTACAGTATTAATTCATATTTAGGGTTTTATATCACTGTCACTTCTAGAGGCCTTAACAAAGGCTTCCAAACTGGCAGCAACTACAGGAAAAACAGACCAAAAGGACATGGCAAAATGCTGAACCATTTCAGTTTTAAGACTAGCTGCCTCCAGGCTCCCGAGTGGCGCAGTGATTTAAGGCACTGCATCACAGTGCTAGCTGTGCCACTAGAGATTCTCGGTTCAAGTCCAGGCTTTCACTTACTGGTGCAACAAATATAGCCTCTTACAAGACACGCCTCAAAATATGGTAATGATCCAGAAACAACAATGCCATGCACCCACTAATGATGAAAAGGTTTTTGGCGCTCCCAAGATACGGTATGGTACTACAGACCTGTGGGGTCGAATTACAGTACCATTCGAAATACAGCAATTTTCCCACAATGACCATAATTTAAAGGACGTTTCAGAGTTTTTAAATTTAAAACGTTTCAGAGTTTTTTTTACTGTTGATGACACTTACAATTACCGTATACATTACAGTTTTCCATTACAGTGTCGTCAATAGGCCGCGCAGTGCATTCTGGGCGATTCTGGGTCAAGGAGATCACTCCTTCAAGGAATGAATGTGAGTCAAAAGGGGGTGAAATGTAACCGAGGTCCACGCTTTTTTGATGAGTAACCTTGCTGGAGACTTGAAGACTTGTGTTAGCTTCCTGAACTCATCCCTATTGACTTGAGCTAAGTAGACTAATAGTCTTGTGACAATGCAGGAGATCCGGGTTCAAACCCAGTCAGTCACAAGAGTAAGATTAAATAGGAAGTGGAAAAGCTATCCTTAGAAGGGCTATGACAGGGCTATAAAACTATATTCTTATGGGGGCCAAATAAAACATTTTGTCACACTCCCTTTTAACATGTCCTGCACTTCATAGAGGAAAACAGAAGGAAGAATATTGAATTCAAATGCAGTTTTTGTGGGCACTGAAATTTCTCCCTTTGTGAGATGAAATCTACACCTTTGATTAGGATGTTATAAATCCTTATTGTTTAGTTGAATGATTTTTCAATTTTAAAGTAATTATTTCTAAACAGCTTACACTTTCTCGCTCTGAACTAACTCGAGTGGGGCTGGTGTGGCTTTTTGACAGTGATTGCTAGAGCAGCCAGACTTTGCTCACTCAACTGTACGCAGTGCACTGACTAGTTTTTCATGCACATTTTTTAACTTGAGGAATACTGCACAAAATACCTTAGCTATAGTAGATGTAAAAGTGGCAAAAACATAAAAAATGAATGACACATTTTTTAATTCTGGCTATTTTAAGGAAGTGACTATTTTGAGGAAGTAGCTATGTTGTTGCTACGGTGACTCAGGAGGGACAAACAAGAGTACCTGCCAGTGTACGATATGCGAACATAACACAAACACATCAAACCACATCCCCGAGATAACTCTCATTTTGGCTTTAGTCATGGCCACTTGCATTTCTTAACGGGCAATCTTCAAAATGAGGCAAAATCAAGAAGTGCAGTCGCCCTCTAATGTTATTTGTTTGCGTTGTATCTCCAGGTTATGTGATAATGGATTGACACAGCAGTGATTTGTGAGCAAAAGGAACATTTGAAACTGAGCCTGTGCACTGTGCACCTCACTATCCCTCTGTGTACAGCGACAGCATTTATTTCCAGCCCCCCCCTTCATTCATGAATAGCTTTGACTCAGCCTATTTTGACACAGAAATATTGACCCAACCCCACACATAGATCCTGGAGATTCATTTCAAAGGAGGGGATTTTGTAAACTAACTACAGTACTTGGTAGTATTTTGTTACTTTTCCAAGACAAGTTGCCCACTTAAATACAATTTCTTATATTAGATAATGACCAAAATGTACTACATTTTAAATCATATTATTTCCAGAATACAGTAGTACAAATGTGTTTACACAGAATTGGGTGGAAGGTTAAATTATATAATAATGGTGTGGTGTGTTGAAAGTCTTTGAATGAACAATATACCCTAAATCTACTTTAACGCAATACTTTTCAACCCTCTACTATGGCGTTAGGGCAACTGTATTAACTTAAATCACTGCTATAAAGCTGTTATAAATCTATTAAAGGCCCAGTGCAATCATCAACGTCAATTACCTGTGTTTTATATATATTTCCACACTATGAGGTTGGAATAATACTGTTAAATTGTAAAAATGATGATGCCATTGTGTAAGAGCTGTTTGAAAAGACCGCCTAAAATTTCAGCCTGTTTTGGTGGGATAGAGTTTTAGCCTGCCTGGTGACATCACCAGGTGGTAAATTAGTTAATAAACCAATAAGAAAGAGAGTTCCAAACCTCTCTGCCAATAACAGCTAGTTTTCAGTTTTTCCCTCCATACTCAGACCACTCCCAGGTAGTCCTAGCAAAATTCTTGCTTGAGAAATTACTCTTTGCTAAGATGCTATTTTTGTTAATTTTTGACCATTTTAATTTAAAACAATCACAGTAAGGTACCTAATTGTTACTCAGAAATGATTTGATATTGAGATAAAAACAGCTGCATTGGACCTTAAAGCTTTTAAGCTTTGCACAATGTTCAAAAGGCCTCAGCTTGTTTTAATTAAATGTTTCCAAACTACAGGAGTCCAGCAATATTTTACTGTCAGGGCCCTGGTGTGTACATAACAAACTACAACCTTGTATTCTGCTCTGCTGCGCTCAAACCCTATAGCTCTGCTGCGCACAAACCCTATAGCTATGCTGCGCTCAAACCCTATAGCTATGCTGCGCTCAAACCCTATAGATCTGCTGCTCTCAAACCCTATAGCTATGCTGCGCTCAAACCCTATAGCTCTGCTGCACTCAAACTACGTAACTCTGCTACGCTCAAACCCTATAGCTCTGCTGAGCTTGCTGCGCTCAAACCCTATAGCTCTGCTGCGCTCAAATCCTATAGCTCTGCTAAGCTCAAACCCTATAGCTCTGCTGCGCTCAAACCCTATAGCTCTGCTGCGCTCAAACCCTTTAGCTCTGCTACGCTCAAACCCTATAGTTCTGCTGTGCTCAAACGCTATAGCTCTGCTGCGCTCAAACCCTTTAGCTCTGCTGCGCTCAAATCCTACAGCTCTGTTGCGCCCAAACCCTATAGCTATGCTGCACTCAAACCCTGTAACTCTGCTGCGCTCAAACCCTATAGCTCTGCTGCGCCCAAACCCTATAGCTCTGCTGCACTCAAACCCCGTAACTCTGCTGCGCTCAAACGCTATAGCTCTGCTGCGCTCAAACCCCGTAACTCTGCTGCGCTCAAACGCTATAGCTCTGCTGCGCTCAAACCCCGTAACTCTGCTGCGCTCAAACGCTACAGCTCTGCTGCGCTCAAACCCTATAGCTCTGCTGTGCTCAAACCCCGTAACTCTGCTGCGCTCAAACCCTATAGCTCTGCTGTGCTCAACCCTATAGTTAGGATTCATTACACTTTTATTAACTCTCTCTGTATTGTTTTTCTCCCCAGAGAGTGAGACGCCAGAGCAAACCAGCAAAACCGTTGGTGAGTATGAGCTTCATGGAATGTCCCAGTGGAATGTATCATTACCGAAACCAGTAAGTATATCTTACTGGTACGGCTTCTCACGCGCAACAACTGCCTGTGTAGACGGGTTGTGATAATATTGGATAGCATTCACTGAACATTGATCCCCTTCTAAATCACATCAATATGTGTGGTGGTGACTATTCCGCAGCAGACGGAGGCTGGCACTAAGACATAATTGAATGAGCTGTATTCCGCCATAAGCAAACAAGAAAATGCCCAACCAGAGGCGGCGCTCCGAGTACCCGGGGACTTTAATGCAGGGAAACATAAATTAGTTTTACCAAATTTCTATCAGCATTTTAAATGTGCAACCATAGGAAAAAAAACTCTGGACCACCTTTACTCCACACACAGAGACGCATACAAAGCTCTCCCTCGCCCTCCATTTGGCAAATCTGACCAGAATTCTATCCTGCTGATTCCTCCTTACAAGCAAAAATTAAAGCAGGAAGCACCCGTGACTAGATCAATAAAAAAGTGGTCAGACGAAACAGATGCTAAGCTACAGGACTGTTTTGCTAGCACAGACTGGAATATGTTCTGGGATTCCTCTGATGGCATTGAGGAGTACACCATATCAGTCATTGACTTCATCAATAAGTGCATTGATGACGTCGTCCCCACAGAGACCGTATGTACATACCCCAACCAGAAGCCATGGATTACAGGCAACATCTGCACTAAGCTAAAGGCTAGAGCTGCCACTTTCAAGGAGCGGGACTCTAACCCGGAAGCTTACAAGAAATCCCGCTATGCCCTCCGACGAACCATCATACAGGCAAAGCGTCAATACAGGACTAAGATCGAATCGTACTACACCGGATCTGACGCTCGTCGATGTGGCAGGGCTTGCAAACCATTACAGACTACAAAGGGAAGCACAGCAGAGAGTTGCCCAGTGACACAAGCCTACCAGATGAGCTAAACTACAGTTGAAGACGGACGTTTACATACACCTTAGCCAAATACATTTAAACTCAGTTTTTCACAATTCCTAGTAAAAATTCCTGTCTTAGGTCAGTTAGGATCACCACTTTATTTTAAGAATGTGAAATGTCAGAATAATACGAGAGAGAATTATTTATTTCAGCTTTTATTTTTTTCATCACATTCCCAGTGGATCAGAAGTTTACATACACTCAATTAGTATTTGGTACCATTGCCTTTAAATTGTTTAACTTTGGGTCAAATGTTTCGGGTAGCCTTCCACAAGCTTCCCACAATAAGTTGGGTGAATTTTGACCCATTCTACATGACAGAGCTGGTGCAACTGAGTCAGGTTTGTATAGGCCTCCTTTTGTAAGCACACGCTTTTTCAGTTCTGCCCACAAATTTTCTATAGGATTGAGGTCAGGGCTTTGTGATGGCCATTCCAATACCTTGGCTAGGTTGTCCTTAAGCCATTTTGCCACAACTTTGGAAGTATGCTTGGGGTTATTGTCCATTTGGAAGACCCATTTGTGACTAAGCTTTAACTTCCTGGCTGATGACTTGAGATGTTGCTTCAATATATCCACATCATTTTCCTACCTCATGATGCCATCAATTTTGTGAAGTGCACCAGTTCCTCCTGCAGCAAAGCACCCCCACAACATGATGCTGCCACCCCTGTGCTTCACGGTTGGGAGGGTGTTCTTTGGCTTGCAAGCCTCCCCCTTTTTCCTCCAAACATAACAATGTTTTTTATGGCCAAACAGTTATATTTTTGTTTCATCAGACCAGTGGACATTTCTCCAAAAAGTACGATCTTTGTACCCATGTGCAGTTGCAAACCGTATTCTGACTTTTTTATAGTGGTTTTGGAGCAGTGGCGTCTTCCTTGCTGAGCGGCCTTTCAGGTTATGTCGATATAGGACTGGTTTTACTGTGGATATAGATACTTTTGTACCTGTTTCCTCCAGCATCTTCACAAGGTCCTTTGCTGTTGTTTTGGGATTGATTTGCACTTTTCGGACCAAAGTCAAACTCTAGGAGACAGAACGCGTCTCCTTCCTGAGCTGTATGACGGCTGCGTGGTCCCATGGTGTTTATACTTGCATACTATTGTTTGTACAGATGAACATGGTACCTTCAGGCATTTGGAAATTGCTCCCAAGGATGAACCAGACTTGTGGAGGTCTACAATTTTTTTTGGTTGATTTCTTTTGATTTTCCCATGATGTCAAGCAAAGAGGCACAGGAACACCTCCAAGTGACTCAAATTATGTCAATTAGCCTATCAAAAGCTTCTAAAGCCATGACATAATTTTCTGGAATTTTCCAAGCTGTTTAAAGGCACAGCCAATTTACTGTATGTAAACTTCTGACCCACTGGAATTGTGATACAGTGAATTATAAGTGAAATAATCTGTCTGTAAACAATTGTTGGAAAAATAACTTGTGTCATGCACAAAGTAGATGTCCTAACCGACTTGCCATAACTGTAGTTTGTTAACAAATCATTTGTGGAGGGGTTGAAAAATGAGTTTTAATGACTCCAACCTAAGTGTATGTAAACTTCCGACTTCAACTGTACTTCTATGCTCACTTCGAGGCAAATAACACTGAAATATGTATGAGAGCACCAGCTGTTCTGGAAGACTGTGTGATTACGCTCTCCGCAGCCGATGTGAGTAAGAACTTTGAACAGGTCAACATTCACAAGGCCGCAGGGCCAGACGGATTACCAGGACGTGAACTGCGAGCATGCGCTGACCAACTGGTAAGTGTCTTCACTGACATTTTCAACCTCTCCCTGACTGAGTCTGTAATACCAACATGTTTAAAGCAGAACCACCATGGTGCCTGTGCCCAATAACACTAAGGTAACCTGCCTAAATGACTACTGACCCGTAGCACTCACATCTGTAGCCATGAAGTGCTTTGAAAGGCGGGTCATGGCTCACATCAACACCATTATCCCAGAAACCATAGACCCACTCCAATTTGCTTACCGCCCCAACAGATCCACAGATGATGCAATCTCTATTGCACTCAACACTGCCCTTTCCCACCTGGACAAAAGTAACACCTATGTGAGAATGCTATTCATTGACTACAGCTTGGCATTTAACACCATAGTGCCCTCAAAGCTCATCAATAAGCTAAGGACCCTGGGACCAAACACCTGCCTTTGCAACTGGATCCTGGACTTCCTGACGGGCCGCCCTCAGGTGGTAAGGATAGGTAACAACACATCCACCACGCTGATCCTCAAAACGGGGCCCCTCAGGGGTACGTGCTCAGTCCCCTCCTGTACTCCCTGTTCGCTAATGACTGCACGGCCAGGCACAACTCCAACACCATCATTAAGTTTGCCGATGACACAACCGTGGTTGGCCTGATCACCGACAACGATGAGACAGCCTATAGGGAGGAGGTCAGAGACCTGGCCGTGTGATGCCAGGACAACAACCTCTCCCTCAACGTGATCATGACAAACGAGATGATTGTGGACTATAGGAAAAATAGGACCAAGCACGCCCCCATTTCCATCGATGGGGCTGCAGTGGAGCAGGTTGAGAGCTTCAAGTTCCTTGATGTCCACATCACCAACAAACTAACATGGTCCAAGCACACCAAGATAGTCGTGAAGAGGGCACGACAAAACCTATTCCCCCTCAGGAGACTGAAAATATTCCGCATGGGTCCTCAGATCCTCAAAAGTTTCTACAGCTGCACCATCGAGAGGTTGCATCACTGCCTGGTATGGCAACTGCTCGGCTTCCGACCACAAGGCACTACAGGGGGTAGTGCGAACGGCCCAGTACATCACTGGGGCCAAGCTTCCTGCCATCCAGGACCTCACCTCCAGGCGGTGTCAGAGGAACACCCGGTGTCAGAGGAACGCCCGGTGTCGGAGGAACGCCCTAGTTCTCTCTGCTACCGCATGTCAAGCGGTACCGGAGAGCCAAGTCTAGGTCCAAGATGCTTCTAAACAGCTTCTACCCCCAAGCCATAAGAGTCCTGAACATCTAATCATATGGCTACCCAGACTATTTGCATTACCCAGACTATTTGCATTACCCAGACTATTTGCATTGCCCCCCCCCCCCACTCAACCCTCTTTTAAACCGCTGCTACTCTCTGTTGTTATCATCTATGCATTGTCACTTTAATAACTCTACCTATATGTACATATTATCTCAACTAACCGGTGCCCCCACACACTGACTCTGTACCGGTACCCCCTTGTATATACTCTCTCTATTGTTATTTTACTGCTGCTCTTTAATTGCTTGTTACTTGTATTTCTTATTCTTATCTGTATTTTTTTTAAAACTGCATTGTTGGTTAGGGGCTCGTAAGTAAGGATTTCACAGTGAGGTCTACACCTGTTGTATTCAGCGCATGTGACTAATATGATTTGATTTGATATTAACCTCCATGTGTGCTAGAGATGATTTTTTGCCAGTTGTATGCCCATAAGGGAGAATAAAAGCTTACATTGTTTTACTAGCAATACAAGAAACACTTCACATTAAGCCCTTTGAAATAAGCCAATCCTGGGACTTTAATGACATCATTGATGACATCTGGAAAGAAACATGATGATCAAACATGCCAGTTTTAGGTTATGAGGAAATCATGCTGTGAGTGTAGATCTATCTATCTGTGAGTGTAGATCTATCTATCACTTTCATTGCAATCTGTATTTTCAACCAGTGTGCCACATAGAATGAGAAACACTACAGTAGTACTGTATCTCAGTGGAGCCATCATTTTATTTGATGCTTTGAATGTTGCCAATGATAAATTGTAGATCATCAAGCAATCGGTGTTCGTTGTATCAGAAAGCTTGTCCACTGTCTTTGATACTGGTAAATATCTAGAAACAGGTCTGTTAGTCTCTCAGTAGCTCAGGTCTGGCTGTGTCCCCACCTGGCAGTAATGTGGCCCAGCTGACCAGATTGGTCCCAGTAGGGCCCAGAATTATCCAAGTAAACAACGGGGTGGGAGGGATATCTTGCAGAGCGTGGCTTTGTAACATTTGTCTAAACTTGTCAAGGCACTGAAGTCTGGTTAAAAAAAGCCTAGTAATACTTGGATTTTCATTTACAAAAGAGCCCCATCAGTACTCAAACCTGCGTCTCTGCAACTGTCAGTCAAACACCTTAGCAATTACACCAAGAGGTCCAAACCTCTTGTTGAGGTCGCTATTGGCTTTGTACTTGGGTAGCCATATAACGATTTCATCAGATCAAATGTGTATGTTCTTTGCTGACGGTTTTCTGGATTCATCTGTTCCCAGCTGAAGGTGACAGACTACCATGTGAGGTGTTCTGTCATTTCTCGCTACTCCCACACCACCATCCAGAGCTCTGTGTGGAACCAGCTAGCTGTCACCAAGGAGGCAGCCTTCGAGGTGGACCTGCCCTCAGCAGCATTCATCTCCAACTTCACAATGTAAGTCAGTCACACACTTTAAGTCAAGTGAAGTTTACTTTATTATCCCAAGAGGAGGAAATGTTGTTTTTTGTACCCCTCACTCACACAAGCTCACAGGCAGCAGGAGAGGCTATGAGTGAGAACCAGCCAGGTAGTTCTTTCTCTCTCTCTCTCTCTCTCTCTCTTACCTCTATTTTTCTTTTAGTCACTTCATCCCAGGAAGTGGACCTATAATCAAATTAATTGTTCCTTCCCTTGGAATGATGTAATCCCTCTATCCTGGGTGCCAGTTTCTTCTCTCTTGCCAACTCTTGCTGCTTGACTATGAGTGACAAGGAGTTGGCATAATAGCACAAACAGAATGGCACTCGGGCCAATATTCTTCAGGGTCAAAAATACATTTATTTTGGTCTGTGAAGGGGGGTAAAGTATAAGATAAGAGGTCCTAGATTTTTTTTAAATTAAAAGGAGGGTAAAGCTCGGTAGTAAATAAACAAAATAAATCCCAAATGCCAGTGAGGTCTGCGGTTTCCGGACATACTCCCCAAAATAAACATTTCAGAGGAATTATGTCAGGAACTCGGTGTGGAGGGGAGACACAAAATTTGATTACTAAGAAGGCTGGAAACCACTTTGCCACTCTCCTTTATAAAAATGCTAAATATAAACAAGATAAATAAGTCAACATTAAAGACCCAAAGAGGAGCCTAGGGTTGGGTTTGGGTCAGAAGAGGGAGGAGTCTGGGGGATCTTAAAATCAGATGAATACCATGCTTTGTAAATATGTCAAAAAGTTAGTAGAGAAAATGACAGAAGCATGCCCTGTTCCCCCACCCTCTCTCACCTGCGAAGTTTACCAAGGTACATATAAACAAGCCAAGGTACACATGCTACGTAGGCCTGCACGCACACACAT
Source organism: Oncorhynchus mykiss (assembly GCF_013265735.2). Lineage (NCBI taxonomy): Eukaryota > Metazoa > Chordata > Actinopteri > Salmoniformes > Salmonidae > Oncorhynchus > Oncorhynchus mykiss. The sequence continues at coordinate 42,376,250 of NC_048580.1, forward strand.
GCAAACACATACTGACACACATAGCCAACACACGTATCCATTCACATGTAATCAAATGGGGGATGTAAACTCTTGAACATAGACAGTTTTACATGCGGACTAACTCTCTGATGCATGCATATAATATCACACATCTTTCTCTGTCACACGTACGAGCACACACACACACACAGACACACACACACACACACAAACACACACGGTTCCTTGGAAGTTGTGGGAATGTACACTACCGTTCAAAAGTTTGGGATCACTTAGGGTTAGGGTTTGATCAGAAATACAGTGTAGACATTGTTAATGTTGTAAATGACTTTTGTAGCTGGAAACGGCTGTTTTTTTTTAAATGGAATATCTACATAGGGGTACAGAGGCCCATTATCAGCAACCAACACTCCAGTGTTCCAATGGCACGTTGTGTTTGCTAATCCAAGTTGATCATTTTAAAAGGCTAATAGGACATTAGAAAACCCTTTTGCAATTATGTTAGCACAGCTGGAAACTGTTGTCCTGATTTAACGAAGCAATAAAACTGGCCTTCTCTAGACTAGTTGAGTATCTGGATCATTAGCATAGGACAACCACGCTCTCACCAAGCTCTAAGAAACTTTTGGTTTTTCAGAAAGTTCTGTGCAAGCTGGAACACACACACACACACGACACTTCACCAATTAACCCAGAAGGAAAATAACTGTGGTGACTGTGTTTCTTTAGTTCAGTGGCGTTTCACAACGTGGGACTGAGGGGCCTTGTGTTCTGTGTGTAGGTCACTCATGTGCAGCTCCCTCTCAGCCACACATACATACAGGCCCCTCTATTTTCCACCCTGCTAAACCCACCATTTCCTTCTGCTCTGTGTCCGGAACAAGACCTGCTTCAAGGCTGGAGATTTATTTTGGTTGGTCCCTGTTGGTTTTTATTTAAACAAAATGTTTCAAAGGACATGACCTTATTTTAGCACTTCATCACATGATGAAGGCGGTGAGAATTTAGGAACTGTATGGTTTGGATTAGGGTGTGTGAGCTCTGGTCCAGTTTGGTTGGGAAATGGTTGGGGAACGGTTGGGTATGGAGTAGGTTCTCCAGGGGCCATGGAGGGGGTTTCCGAGTGTTATTTTTCAGTTATCATGGGTGCGTCTCCTATCCGAACACATAACGGTCAGGTCAAAAGTAGTCTACTATATGGAATAGGGTGTCATTTGGGATGTAAACATGGTTACTGAAAAGAGATATTATAACGTCCTGGGACCCTTTCATGGCCTCCGCAGAACCTACACCGAACCATTTCCCAACCAAATCATGGACCAGAGCTCACAGAGCTCATATTTTCAGAGGGGAATGACTCCCTCCTCTCACCCTTCCCTTCACCCTACCTTTCCTCTCGAGCATGTTTTGAACTTAATCTGTAAACCAGCACGATACACGTTTGTCCTCCATCTGAGTCTAACACAAATGCGGTGAAGTACGCTGTTGCCTTGTAACGTGTGACTAATAGTCTAAGTAGTTGCCGTCAAGGAAGGTTTGTTTACCGCAAATAAACCTAGATATTTTCCGTCCATGAGGCCAATGCATGTTCCTTAACATAGTCTGACCATTGCGAGTTTCACGTGTTACCTCATCCTTCCCTCTGCCCCCAGCACCTCCAATGGCAAAGTGCACATCGCCCAGGTGAAGGAGAGGAGTGTGGCCAGGAAGATCTATGACGCAGCCAAGAAGCAAGGGAAAACAGCTGGACTCGTTGCCACCAAGTCAGTCTGAGAAAGTATTTCATACCACAATCCACCTTTGATATGTGTTTTATTTCGGATTTCTTTGTTTTATGTGGGGAAAAGTACAACAACGCATCTGTATTGTAGACGTATGGACACCCGTCACCCACCACACTCATTTAAATCTTTTAGCACTTCTACTCAGATCAGTTGTACTTGCCCGCTTCAAATTCTTTCCATTTCACCATGGTTTTCCAAGTCATTCTTTCACCAGTTACCACCGCCACCACTCCAACACCTCTCTCTTGCTGTGTCTTCATCTCAGGGAGAGGGAGATCGAGAAGTTCCGCATGGCGGTGAGTGTTCCCTCAGGGAGCCGGATTTCCTTCTCGCTGTCCTACGAGGAGCTGCTGCCCCGCAGGTTGGGTCGCTATGAACTGATCCTGGGCCTGAGGCCTGGAGGACTGGTCACTAATCTCACCCTGGATGTCAGCATAGCAGAGAGGACGGGACTCCGCTTCGTCAAGGTCCTCCCGCTGAAGTCCAGCCGACGGCTCTCCAACACTGTAACAGGTAACATAGGAAAAGGCAGCAGTTATTGTTTATCGTCAAAGTAGCAGTGCTAGTTTTGACACAAGCAGCCTGTTTGAGGGGTTCAGTTTGAAAAAGGCAAGTTGCATGATCACTCATCTGGATCACAGTGATGTGTAGGTATTGTATAGTAGGATGCAACGTATATGTAGTACGCCTCAAACATGCACACTGACATGGGTGTTCTCTGGTCTTCCTCTCCCATCCAGGTGAGACAGAAGCCCCAGCCTCCACTGAGATCCAGCAGAACCCTTGTTGTGCCCGTGTTCATTACAACCCCAGCCTGCAGCAGCAGAGCAGTGTCTCCTCGAAGGGACTCAACGCTGACTACATCATCCAGTACGATGTAGAGCTCAGCGACCTCATGGGAGACATCCAGGTCAGCGCACGAAACACACATACGCGCAAGCACTACACTCTGTGTAGGCCCAAACTCTTGCACAACAAATACTGTACAAAGACGGTATCTAGCGAGGCAATCATCTAATCCAATGAGGGATTCTTCTCTTCTGTTGGCCTGCCTCAGGTGTTTGATGGATACTTTGCCCACTACTTTGCACCTCGGGGGCTTCCTGTGGTCCCCAAGGATGTCATCTTTGTCATTGATGTCAGTGGCTCCATGATTGGCACCAAGATCAAACAGGTACAGTAGATGTTTTACAGTGCCTTGCGAAAGTATTCGGCCCCCTTGAACTTTGCGACCTTTTGCCACATTTCAGGCTTCAAACATAAAGATATAAAACTGTATTTTTTTGTGAAGAATCAACAACAAGTGGGACACAATCATGAAGTGGAACGACATTTATTGGATATTTCAAACTTTTTTAACAAATCAAAAACTGAAAAATTGGGCGTGCAAAATTATTCAGCCCCCTTAAGTTAATACTTTGTAGCGCCACCTTTTGCTGCGATTACAGCTGTAAGTCGCTTGGGGTATGTCTCTATCAGTTTTGCACATCGAGAGACTGAAATTTTTTCCCATTCCTCCTTGCAAAACAGCTCGAGCTCAGTGAGGTTGGATGGAGAGCATTTGTGAACAGCAGTTTTCAGTTCTTTCCACAGATTCTCGATTGGATTCAGGTCTGGACTTTGACTTGGCCATTCTAACACCTGGATATGTTTATTTTTGAACCATTCCATTGTAGATTTTGCTTTATGTTTTGGATCATTGTCTTGTTGGAAGACAAATCTCCGTCCCAGTCTCAGGTCTTTTGCAGACTCCATCAGGTTTTCTTCCAGAATGGTCCTGTACTTGGCTCCATCCATCTTCCCATCAATTTTAACCATCTTCCCTGTCCCTGCTGAAGAAAAGCAGGCCCAAACCATGATGCTTCCACCACCATGTTTGACAGTGGGGATGGTGTGTTCAGTGTGATGAGCTGTGTTGCTTTTACGCCAAACAGAACGTTTTGCATTGTTGCCAAAAAGTTCAATTTTGGTTTCATCTGACCAGAGCACCTTCTTCCACATGTTTGGTGTGTCTCCCAGGTGGATATTTTTTTATGGATATCTTTAAGAAATGGCTTTCTTCTTGCCACTCTTCCATAAAGGCCAGATTTGTGCAATATACGACTGATTGTTGTCCTATGGACAGAGTCTCCCACCTCAGCTGTAGATCTCTGCAGTTCATCCAGAGTGATCATGGACCTCTTGGCTGCATCTCTGATCAGTCTTCTCCTTGTATGAGCTGAAAGTTTAGAGGGACGGCCAGGTCTTGGTAGATTTGCAGTGGTCTGATACTCCTTCCATTTCAATATTATTGCTTGCACAGTGCTCATTGGGATGTTTAAAGCTTGGGAAATCTTTTTGTATCCAAATCCGGCTTTAAACTTCTTCACAACAGTATCTCGGACCTGCCTGGTGTGTTCCTTGTTCTTCATGATGCTCTCTGAGCTTTTAACGGACCTCTGAGACTATCACAGTGCAGGTGCATTTATACGGAGACTTGATTACACACAGGTGGATTGTATTTATCATCATTAATCATTTAGGTCAACATTGGATCATTCAGAGATCCTCACTGAACTTCTGGAGAGAGTTTGCTGCACTGAAAGTAAAGGGGCTGAATAATTTTGCACGCCCAATTTTTCAGTTTTTGATTTGTTAAAAAAGTTTGAAATATCCAATAAATGTCCACTTCATGATTGTGTCCCACTTGTTGTTGATTCTTCACAAAAAAATACAGTTTTATATCTTTATGTTTGAAGCCTGAAATGTGGCAAAAGGTCGCAAAGTTCAAGGGGGCCGAATACTTTCGCAAGGCACTGTACCCCTCTCAAATTGCATCCAGCTACACCTCATTCATTTAGACAAGAATGACAACATTGACACTACATTATATCAATAAAATTATCATTTCTCTTCTCGCTCTGTATTGGTGTGGACCAGACAAAGCAGGCAATGTCCACTATCCTGGGAGACCTTCGTGAAGGGGACCACTTCAACATCATCACCTTCTCAGACAAGGTCCTCACCTGGAAGAAGGGTCGCACAGTGAGGGCCACGCGGAATAACGTACGAGACGCTAAGGAATTTGTCAAGAGGATCATCGCTGAGGGATGTGAGTGGGATTGAGTCTGATGTGCTCAAATTGCATTATATCTGCAGCAACCTGACAAGACCGCTAAAACACGGTCTGTATTCCATCTTCTGTCTCCTCTTCTGCATCCTCTCTCCACCATTTCCTCCACCTCCTCCACACCTCCCTCTCTTCTCCACGCCACCTTCCCTTCTCCACGCCACCTTCCCTTCTCCACGCCACCTTCCCTTCTCCACGCCACCTTCCCTCTCTCATCCTCCAGGGACCAACATCAACGCGGCCCTCCTCTCAGCCGCCCAACTGGTCAACCCCTCTGCCTCTTCCTCGTCCTCTTCCGGTGGCTTCCGTCGGGTCCCTTTGGTCATCTTCTTGACGGACGGTGAAGCTACCATCGGCGTGACGTCCGGCGACTCGATCCTTAGCAACGCTAAGAGCGCTCTGGGTTCCGCCTCTCTGTTTGGCCTGGCCTTCGGAGACGACGCCGACTACCCCTTGCTGCGGCGCCTGGCACTGGACAACCGAGGCATGGCGAGGATGGTGTACGAGGACACAGACGCCGCACTCCAGTTGAAGGGATTCTACGATGAGGTAGCCAGCCCGCTACTGTCAGACATCCAGCTGACCTACTTGGACGACCAGGCCTTCGACGTCACCCGCTCCCTCTTCCCTAACTACTTCCAGGGCTCAGAGCTGGTGGTCACTGGGAAGGTCAAGCCAGGGGTCAGGAATCTGAAGGTTGGTATCACATCATGTTGTAATTGTCCATTGTTTTTACCATGAGTTGATGGAACATTTCATTTTTGGGGAAATATTGATATTGATAAAGCTTTTGTTTAATTTGCTTCTCTTCTCTATTCTCTTCTCTTCTCTATTCCCTTCTCTTCTCTATTCCCTTCTCTTCTCTTCATTTCTCTTCCCTTCTTCTCTCCTCTCTTCACTTCCTTTCTCTTCCCTTCTCCTCTCCTCTTCTCTTCATTTCTCTTCCCTTCTCCTCTCCTCTCTTCTCTTCATTTCTCTTCCCTTCCCTTCTCCTCTCCCCTCTTATCTTCATTTCTCTTCCCTTCTTCTCTCCTCTCTTCACTTCCTTTCTCTTCCCTTCTCCTCTCTTCTCTTCATTTATCTTCCCTTCTCCTCTCCTCTCTTCTCTTCATTTCTCCTCTACTCTCTTCTCTTCATTTCTCTTTCCTTCTCCTCTCCTCTCCTCTCTTCTCTTAATTTCTCTTCCCTTCTCTTCTCTTCATTTCTCTTCCCTTCTCCTCTCTTCATTTCTCTTCCCTTCTCCTCTCTTCTCTTCCTTTCTCTTCCCTTCTCCTCGCTTCTCTTCTATTCTCTTCTTAGGTGTCTCTGACAGCCAGTGACTCTAAGCAGAAAGTGAAGATTGAGAATGACGTGTTGGTGTCTAAAGGAGAGGAGAATGGGACAGCCTACTCCATGGGCTGCCCTGGGGGCATGGGTGGGATCTCCAGCTTCGTACGTCGTCTCTGGGCTTACTTCACGATCAAAGAGCTGCTGCTGGCCAAACTGAACAGCACCGACCTGGTCATGCAGAAACTGCTGGGCGAGAAGGCAACCAACCTCTCCCTCAAGTTCAACTTTGTCACGCCTGTTACTTCCCTTGTTGTAGTCAAGCCTGATGCAGATGAAATTCCTACCACAGCGTCAACTACGACAGCTCAACCCGCCACCACAACCACCACCAAGCCCACCACCACCAACACCACTAGTAGAGCTACTACAACAACCACAGTTGCCCACACTACTGCCACCGAAATAGCCTCCCCCATCCCTGTGAAAAAGCCCAGGAGTAACGAAGCTAAGCCAGACCCTCTTGTCACCAAGCATCCACCTCCCCAACCTCCACCTCAACCCAGAAAGGCCTCTACCCCACCCAGCCCAGCAAAAACAGTGGCTCCACCATCCCCCAAGAAAACCACTAAGACTAGCTCCCCCAGCCCCAGTGCCGCCAAAACCGTCCATGCCCCTCTCTCTGGAAAAACCCCCACCCCTCCTCCCAGCTCTCCTAAAACTGCCCCTGCCCCTCCCGCCAGGATATTCTCTACCCCCTTGGCCAACTCGCTCAAAACAGCTGCCGCTCCTGCACCTGGGAAAACCACAACCACCCCTCCACCCAACATAGTAAAGACCGTCCCTACCACATCACCCACCACAGTTAAGACTACAGTCCCTACAACTGTGAAAACCACTACCTCCACTACCACCCCCACCTCAGTCAGAACCGATCCAACCCCTGCTCTACAGCCTTGGAAACCCGCCACGCCCCTTCCCATCTCTGTTAGAACAGTCCTCCCTCCAGTTAGAATACCCCTCTCCTCCTCTTGCGAGAATGCCACCATGTCTGCCACTGATGCCCATCCACCTCAGGTTACCACATTCCTTGACAGTGTTCTGTCCGTGGCCCCTACTCCAGCTCCACAGGGCCGTAACACAGACCCAGTCTCAGATGTGGACCAGATTGCCACCTTTGTCTCTGCCACATTTGCCCCCATGCCAGGCATCACAGACGGGCCTAAACTGTGGGAGGCTGCAGGACTACTGGGTTGGTATTCCACTAATCTTGGAAACCCAGAACTAAAATCTCACAGGTGCTTGACGAAGTTCTGAGGGCAGATGTTTTAGAAAAGGGCGTAAGTAGGGCGGTAGCGCCATCCCTCTCTCTCTCTCTCTGCAAGTGTAAGGGCCAAATCAAATCAAATCAAATGTATTTATATAGCCCTTCGTACATCAGCTAATATCTCAAAGTGCTGTGCTCCTCTTCCAAAATTTTAAAGATGTGAGCCACTGTGATATCGTGATTTATCCAAAACATCAATTACAAAAACCAGCCCACCAGAACAATATTCCTTGTTAGTCATTGCATCCCACAGTCTGTTGACAGGTGCTACGATGCCATTTATGAGATTGGTTTTCTCGCTCTCTGTCAATCTCACTTGGAACTTCAACTACTACAATGCAAAGTAAAGTTGAATAATACTTGTCTTAAAAGATACATGTGTAATTAAATAACAGTATGGCATATTATATGAATTGTGTTGCATCAGGTATTGAACTTACAGTCCATATCTTGTACCTGTAAATATGAGTACAGTTGAATGCAGCACCGGCACTCTCAATCCACCATTTCTGGCTGAATTGTGACATGTTCCTCTTCTTTCCACCAGATGTCTCCACATCCATCCAGATCCATAGAAAAGGTGAATCAACCATACCAAAAGATGTCATCGTTCTGTTTCAGCTCTGTTGCACAAATGTCCTGAAATATAATTATTGAAAGGGATACATGCTGTATTTGAATACAGAGATAATGGGTAGGAGGTTAAAAAAGTGATGAAGTAGTCCTTTAGCGTATCACTGTGTCAATCTGTGTTTTCTCCATGTCTCTCTACCTTAGATATGGACCTAGATAAAGGTGAGTTCCTCTCTTACTTCCCTGCCATCACAAACCAATTCATTGCAACAGCATGGATGTTGTTGTATCTTCAAAGCTGTCGTTTCCTCCTATAGAGATTCTGATGAAAGCCCCTCAGACCAAATCAGGGAGAAGATATTTTTTTTTACTATGTCTGTCTGGTGTCTAATGATGACCATATGATTGGATCTTTTAGATTATGATGCAACCTACGACCAAGACTACGACCTCAACTATGATTCCTGTAAGTCACAGTTGACTAATATGTAGAACTATTTAGTTGTGTTGGCAATAGGGATACTTTGTACGTTCCTCAGTTGATACAGACATTTAACACGCTTTCGGAATTTGTATCTTTTCAGGGGATGAATCGGCATCAAATCTTTGTAAGTATTTCATAGTTTTTCTGTGTAGTCTAGCATAAGATCAATGTACTTCAGAGATGTTAGTAGGCTCTGATCTGTCATTGGTTTCAGTGCTTCAGAAAGATAAGACGTAGTCTCAGTTGTACCTGTTGTCCTTCCAGTGCCAGGCCCCACCTCCAAACTGAGTTCTGTCAGAGTCTTCTCCTCTTCTGGTAAGGGGCTTACACTTTAACCAGTAACATAACATAACCAGTAACGTAACATATAACTGTAAAATCTGTTTCTCACCTTTGTCTTTATGTTCAATGTTTTTTGTTTTAGTTGATGGAGACCCTCATTTTATGGTCCAGCTCCCCAAACTGAAACAGAATCTGTGTTTCACGGTGGACGGCAGGGCCAACGACGTACTGAGACTGCTGGAAGACCCAGAGAGAGGTTAGTCAGCACAGACTACCACAAACAAAAGTCCAGAACGGTAGTCTTATATTTATTGAATTTAAGAAATGTGCCGTATAATCTACTTTAGAAGGACCATAACATTTTATAGGCATACATTATATTAAAAATTGGATCACATTAAAGAACACCTACATTCTGTAAGTTGGAACGCACGCGCATGCGCGCACACACACAGCTAACCCATGCCTTCCTCTTCCCCTCAAGGTATCACGGTGGACGGCCATCTCATGTGGGCTCCGTCCAAGCAAGACGTAGAGGACCGCTCCCGCACTTACTTTGACGAGATAACTATCTCCGCTGCCATGGGCGGGCGCGGCGGGCTGGGTGGCATAGTGATCACACTCTCATTGGACGCCGTGGTGGTGGAAGGGGAGGGACGGGACACCCTACCCACTAATCTGCAGGGATCTGTAACGAGGCAGGGCGTGGCGGTATCCGTGGACACCACAGATGACATCCATCAGAGCTGTCGGATCGAGCTGGCGAAGGATATTTGTTTCCTGGTTCTGTTCCACCACTACAAACAGCCCAGCTACCTGCAGATGGCGCACCTCGGGTTCTATATCACTGATGGACAAGGCCTCTCTCCTTCAACCCAAGGCCTACTGGGTACGTTGTCTTTAATGTCTTTAAACCAGTTTCCTTGACTTGTTACATACACCTGGCCCTAAAGTGTTGCTGTATAAAAGGCTATGGGAAATGACTATACATATGTTGTGATTGACTGCCCTCTCATTGTCCCCTCTTTCCAACAGGCCAGTTCCAGCATGCGGACATGAGTGTGACGCCGGTGAAGGACCCTAGTGACACACCGCCCCAGCCTAGTAAAGAGGGGGTTCTGTCCAGGGGGGTGCTGAGGTGGGGGGCGATACACGTACCCATCACCCTACAGGAAAAGACCCTGAAGGACACAGTGAGGAAACGTCACCTGGGCAGGTGTTGGATCGTGCCCAAGGCACAGGTGGAGAAACTGTTGGGTCATCCATACCAGAGCTACCTGGTGGATAACATGTAAATACTCTTTTCAAATGTCCATCCAGTATTAGCACACCACTTAGAATACACATGCCTAGTACATTGCTTCATACTAAGTGGTATGCTAGTATAGAGATTGGAACCGAGCCACTCATCTAGCTACCAACACCTCAAAGCTGGGCAGCTCAGGCCAATGGGAAAATACAGTGTCTCTGCAAGGACAAACAGCACTGTGACTAGTGTGCTGTGGGCTAGCCTTCAATACCAACATCACATAGTGGTTTATTACTCTCTCTCCTCTGAAAGTGTGCATGAATTCATGTTCATGATTATGAAAATGAGAGAGAGACAGAGAGAGGGACACAACGAGAGAATGATACAACGACAAACAAAGACAAAAGAGCGAGAGAAATAGAGAGAGAGAGAGAGACAGAGATTGAGTCCAGTAAGAAATCTAAAGAATGATGAGGTAATTCTCATAGGTGTCAGACATGGAAAGATAATATAGGAGATGGGATGTCTTTCTGAAATAACAACAGGGGACAGACTTCTTCTGCTGTTAACGTGGCAACAGTTAGATATGTTAATTGTCTCTATACTTCTGCAGACAAATGCTGCTTGATCTTGACATACAGCTAAATCCAAACTCTCATTCGCAAAAATCATATGCTTCATAAGGACACTTTATAATTCCAATGTCATAACAAATATATGAATAGATCATTTGATTTTTAGCAATGTGTCATTTTATTTAGAGGGTCAGAGTTGTATTTGAATTGTTTCAGTTTTATTGTGAAGTATAAGTTATAAAAGGACTAAATCTTATTTAAAAAAAATTGTCTATGGAACTCGTCGTGGTGTTATCGGAGTAGTTTTACACAAAATCCTTTACTTCTGTTGAAACACAGACACTTTGGATTAGACTTTTCAGCTTTTGCCATGTGCTTTTATTATTGTTTTTCTGTCATTTCGTTCATAGTTTCATTTTATTTGTTTGTTACACAATACATTATTAGGCATTGTTCACATACTAGTGATCAAACAAAGGACTGTAAAGTTGTCTGCTACTCAGACTGACCGATGTTTTCGTCAATGTCAAGGGATATCATCGATATAACATTTGTCAAAGGCAAAAACTCTTAAATTAATACAGTACAACCACATTGTAGGCGTTTGTTTAAATAAAATAAAAACAAGAGAAGACAACATCTGGTGGTGAGGAAGGGGAAAAAGGTTCAAATATAACTAGATAAGCTTGCAGAGTAAACTTAACACTATTCCAGTAATCACCAAGATAACATGATTCCAGAATGAAATTCACACAAAGTGTAAACTGTGCACAGTCTGCAGACATGTGTCTGAAAGGTTAAAAGCGTGAAATGGACCCTATGATCGAGGGCCAGAGACTGTTGCTATCGTCCTACCGTTATCCATCCCAACCTGTTATAAGACCTGTTAATAATGCCTAACCCACGTAACACTAATAATAATAACCACTAAATCGGGTGAAACGTGACACAGTGAACGACAACAAAGCTAAAACAATGACATCTGCACATATGCATCCCTCTCAGATCAGTTCCGTTATGATAATATAACAAATGAATAGCAGAGAAGCAGAGTCAGCGTTTCACTTAAACCTTCCACCACAAGAACACGTTGAATAAGTGAAATGAAATAAATAAAAAAGACCATTATAATAATAAGACACATAAAGCCACCCCGAACTTGTGATAACTGCGTCGTTTAGAGATATAGTTATGGAGGGACGACAGGAAGGGAGAGGCAATCGTTCACACTAGCTTCCACCGTGTTACTGTCATCATGTTTGAAGGGTAAGGTTTGCCGCCCAACATTTGATATGTACTGTACTGTAAATAAGTAACCACGCCGCTGATCCACACCTCAAAACAATGTCACACATGGAAACATAGATGAAGAAAAACACCGCTAACTCCAAAGGATCAGACAGAATGGCGGTTAAGGGAAGCTACAATGGGGGGAGACTGACATAGGAGCACAGCCAAGTCCACAGAACCACTGGAGTTATTAGACCATGTGAATAGATAGAGATAGAATCTTTAGAATTCCAGTCAATGTAATAATGTGTGGGTAGTAGTTAGTGGAAATACAATGTGCACAGTTAGCAGTCATGAAATACACAGGACATTTGCTGCATCAAGTCAATCAACTGACATCAATTATCGCTCGAAGGACAGGAATAATCGGCAGATTACATTGTTTCTAAATAGAATGAAATGATCGCATTTTTAGAGAACCCGAACATATTGAATAAGACCCCAAATTAAGGCTAAAACCAAGTAAAAGCATATTGGTTCATACTCTGGGGAGGCACTTTATACCATGGCCTCAGGACGTTTTGTAATACTGCATCCTGTTAAGTGTTTAACATTTTGGGAGTGTCAGTTTTTCCCTCCACTAGCTACTGTAAGGTTACCTGGCAGGAGTTCAAAGGGAATTAGTCTCTCTGTGTGACACAACAAGGGTTAGTTTGATCATAACATGATCTGGTGCTTCCTTTCACGACAAGCCGAGAGTTCAGTCTGCCGTCTTTAACACAAAAGTGACACTTTCCTGATCTCAAGTCTGCGACATTCCCGAGCTACATTGGTTCTTATCACCTTCCTCGCATCTCAACGTGTCGTGATCGGATCGGACCTCCCTTTTTTGATTAAAACGCTTTCATTCCATGACAAACTCTTCCATACTTACTCATAAAACCTCACCAACATGCCTAACCTCCGGACAGACCCTCACAGTTAAATCTCTCTCGCTTTTCTGCACCACAATTGACCTTTTTTCAGTGTTTGACCTCAAAGTCCACTTCGGAGTATCCGTCCATGTTTCCGTTTCAAATTCAGTAAACTTCATAACTTCAGCAAGTGAAAATGTGCACCAAATATTACGAAATAAAACTCATAATGGTGTAAATGCAAACGTAAACCGTTCAAAACCGTATCTTGGACATCACACAACAGACAAGAGAAACAAAACGTGGTTTTAGGGACAACAGAACAGTTCGCCACCGGTTCGCTTGTCTGCTAGCGCAGGGAACACAACAGCACTGCAAAGTGAGCACTATCAGTTTGACAGAACAGCCCATTGATATATCAATAACTTTTCATTTTTAAACATTTTGTCTGACCGAGAGAGATATTTGCTGAAAAAGGAGCAATCTATGTAAATAAGTAAAATGGGTAACAGACCAGTAAGTTAGACGAGAGTGAAAGCAGGGTTGACAGGATGGAATGATCAGTGTGAGAATGGCCCAGCCTTCAGAACGCTGCTGTGTCATCATGTTCTATGTACAATCCTACTATGTGTAAAATATGCATGCATGTCGATTAGAGGTGACACATTCAGAGCAGAGGCAAATCACTATTTATGACCAAACTGTCTTTTCAAAAACAGTTTCCACTTCAAATTTTCTACAGTTAGTCATTCATTCATTTTACATCATAATTCAGACATTCTTGCAATGTCATTGACCTTGATATGAGAAAAATACTTTGAAATTTCCACAACAATGAATCAGTCTACCTCTAATGATAATAGTTTAGACATGTAGTTTATAGATAATCAAAAATGGAATGAAAGACCATATCAACCCTGCATTTCAGTGATAGATATAGGGAATGTGAGTCTTGGAACGATGTGTGTGAGTGTTTCAAATGTGTTTGAGTACGGAGACCTCAGGAAAGGGAAAGACATGAGCAAAAGGAGTCAGAGCCACACACACGGAACCTAGAACCTCCTAGAACTCCCTAGATCCATCACCACCCACTACCTAGAACCTTCACTTATTCAGACTCCCCCACTATCTCCCAAATACAGTACCCAGCTTAATACACTACCCCTACAGTACCCTAGCCCTATCTTTGTACCGTCCTACCCTCTATGATATGGCCTCTTTTCTATTTAAAAACCCCTCCTCTCTCCGCCTCTCCCTTTCCCTGATACTCCTCCCTCCTCATTGCTCATCCTCCCCAAACACATCGTTCTGTTTGCGCTTCATGTTCTCAAAGTCAAAGTCGCTGCCTGTCATACGCTTGTAGATGTCCTTGATGTCGTTGCAGGTGGTCTCGAAGTGAGTGGTGGCGTCGTAGGCTGACGAGGCGAATATCTGAACGAGACACAAAATCCCACAGGGTTTCTTTCACTCCAATGCCTTGTCCTAAAACATGTCTCATAAATAGTCGTGTAGAAATATAGAAGGTAGTGTCTAACTAGATGTGTTTGACTCACCTGGCTCTCAGTACCGTCATCTGTGGGCTCATAGAGGTCACTGAGGGACACAAACCTGCAGATAAAGAGGGGAGACATCAGTTATTATTTCACAAAAACGTCCTTACTGCTATTCATTTCATTAATTTGTGATAGCACACATTGTACGAGCTGAGACAGTTTTGGACAATACAAGACAATCGGAGAAGAGGGAGAAGAGTAGAAGAAGAGGGAGAAGAGTAGAAGAAGAGGGAGAAGAGTGGGAGAAGAGTAGAAGAAGAGGGAGAACCGTAGAAGAAGAGGGAGAACCGTAGAAGAAGAGGGAGAAGAGTAGAAGAAGAGGGAGAAGGGTAGAAGAAGATGGAGAAGGGTAGAAGAGGAGGGAGAAGAGTAAGAGGAGAGGGAGAAGGGTAGAATAAGAGGGAGAAGAGTAGTAGAAGAGGGAGAACGGTAGAAGAAGAAGGAGAAGGGTAGAAGAAGAGGGAGAAGAGTAGAAGAGGAGGGAGAAGAGTAGAAGAAAAGGGAGAAGAGTAGAAGAAGAGGGAGAAGAGAGGGAGAAGAGTAGAAGAAGAGGGAGAAGAGTAGAAGAAGAGGGAGAAGGGTATAAGAGGAGGGAGAAGAGTAGAAGAAGAGGGAGAAGGGTAGAAGAGGAGGGAGAAGAGTAGAAGAGGAGGGAGAAGAGTAGAAGAGGAGGGAGAAGAGTAGAAGAAGAGGGAGAAGGGTAGAAGAGGAGGGAGAAGAGTAGAAGAGGAGGGAGAAGGGTAGAAGAAGAGGGAGAAGGGTAGAAGAAGAGGGAGAATAAACGTACTTCTGGTCAATGGGCTCCAGCAGCTCCAGAGCAGGTTCTATCTCAGTCTCAGGTTCACTGGTCTCCACGGTGGTGCTGACGATGGCGATGTACTTTCCCTGGGCCGCCACGTTGTGGGCGTAGGAGATCATACACACGTAGATGTCTGGAGGAGAGAACACAAGTTAGAACATTGAGTATTCAATTCAGATTTTACAATTGGACATTCCTCTCTCCAACTCTCTTTTCCTCTCTTTTTCCCCTCTACAAAAACTGCTTTTATTATCGTCTCTGTGAGGTAGACTTACTGTTAGAGGGGAAAATCTCTACATCATGACAAAAGGAAGTCAGAAAAATCCCATCTTAGTAAACCTGTACTTGGTCCACTCCTCACCTGACTTGCGGTTGACCTGGTTCTGAGGGATGATGATCTGACAGGAGTTGGCGTCGTTGGTGTTCTTGATGGGGTGGCTGAGGATACAGATGACCCTGATCACCTGACCTGCCTTACGCACTCGGTCCTGGATGTAGCTGGGGTCACAGATCAGCTGTTTGCACCGAGCCACCTGACAGGGGAGGGACAATATAGAAGACAATGTCAATCTAATATACAGTGCCTTGCGAAAGTATTCGGCCCCCTTGAACTTTGCGACCTTTTTTGCCACATTTCAGGCTTCAAACATAAAGATATAAAACTGTATTTTTTTGTGAGGAATCAACAACAAGTGGGACACAATCATGAAGTGGAACGACATTTATTGGATATTTCAAACTTTTTTAACAAATCAAAAACGGAAAATTGGGCGTGCAAAATTATTCAGCCCCTTTACTTTCAGTGCAGCAAACTCTCTCCAGAAGTTCAGTGAGGATCTCTGAATGATCCAATGTTGACCTAAATGACTAATGATGATAAATACAATCCACCTGTGTGTAATCAAGTCTCCGTATAAATGCACCTGCACTGTGATAGTCTCAGAGGTCCGTTAAAAGCGCAGAGAGCATCATGAAGAACAAGGAACACACCAGGCAGGTCCGATATGCTGTTGTGAAGAAGTTTAAAGCCGGATTTGGATACAAAAAGATTTCCCAAGCTTTAAACATCCCAAGGAGCACTGTGCAAGCGATAATATTGAAATGGAAGGAGTATCAGACCACTGCAAATCTACCAAGACCTGGCCGTCCCTCTAAACTTTCAGCTCATACAAGGAGAAGACTGATCAGAGATGCAGCCAAGAGGCCCATGATCACTCTGGATGAACTGCAGAGATCTACAGCTGAGGTGGGAGACTCTGTCCATAGGACAACAATCAGTCGTATATTGCACAAATCTGGTCTTTATGGAAGAGTGGCAAGAAGAAAGCCATTTCTTAAAGATATCCATAAAAAGTGTTGTTTAAAGTTTGCCACAAGCCACCTGGGAGACACACCAAACATGTGGAAGAAGGTGCTCTGGTCAGATGAAACCAAAATTTAACTTTTTGGCAACAATGCAAAACGTTATGTTTGGCGTAAAAGCAACACAGCTCATCACCCTGAACACACCATCCCCACTGTCAAACATGGTGGTGGCAGCATCATGGTTTGGGCCTGCTTTTCTTCAGCAGGGACAGGGAAGATGGTTAAAATTGATGGGAAGATGGATGGAGCCAAATACAGGACCATTCTGGAAGAAAACCTGATGGAGTCTGCAAAAGACCTGAGACTGGGACGGAGATTTGTCTTCCAACAAGACAATGATCCAAAACATAAAGCAAAATCTACAATGGAATGGTTAAAAAATAAACATATCCAGGTGTTAGAATGGCCAAGTCAAAGTCCAGACCTGAATCCAATCGAGAATCTGTGGAAAGAACTGAAAACTGCTGTTCACAAATGCTCTCCATCCAACCTCACTGAGCTCGAGCTGTTTTGCAAGGAGGAATGGGAAAAAATTTCAGTCTCTAGATGTGCAAAACTGATAGAGACATACCCCAAGCGACTTACAGCTGTAATCGCAGCAAAAGGTGGCGCTACAAAGTATTAACTTAAGGGGGCTGAATAATTTTGCACGCCCAATTTTTCAGTTTTTGATTTGTTAAAATAGTTTGAAATATCCAATAAATGTCGTTCCACTTCATGATTGTGTCCCACTTGTTGTTGATTCTTCACAAAAAAATACAGTTTTATATCTTTATGTTTGAAGCCTGAAATGTGGCAAAAGGTCGCAAAGTTCAAGGGGGCCGAATACTTTCGCAAGGCACTGTATTCACATCATGTATTTTCCCTCTTCTACCAATTGTATATGTTTCCCTCAGTGTATTATCAACAGTCTTGACCACTTTACCATATAGTCAAGAGATTGTGATTTTATAAAACAGATTCAATTGCGATTTTACCTCTCCCTCAGACTTCACTCCCACCACATGGCCATCCTCCATTACTATCTCCTCCACTGGTTTGTTGAGCATGTAGGTTCCTCCATAAATTGCACTTAACCTAAAAATGTATGAGAGAAAGAGACTATGATTTATACTATATTATCAAATATGGCAAAAATACTCTACACTATTGAAGACATTTTACATTTACAATTTAGTCAGCTAGATCATTTTATCCTGTGACAGAGGTATCAGAATTCAACATGAAGAGCTTTGTCAAACTAAAGACAGGCCATAAGGATTTAGGGATTACACATTTTATACACAGACCTGGCGAATCCTTGAGGCAGCTCCCCGAGGCCATAGAGGGGGTACAGGTAGGGGCTCTTCCCATATCGGGCCAGGGATTCACTGTACAGCTTGATGCGGTTGATGGTCTCCAAACAGGGCACATCAAGGTAGCTAGAGTTGGGGGATAGAGAGAGAGCCACATGATCAATAAGAGTCAGGGTTGGGGTCAATTCCGTTTCAATTCAAGAAGTAAACTGAAATTCCATTGCATAAATGTTGAATTGGAATGTCAGTTTACTTCCTGATAGGGATGATAGTGCCTCATCTTATTAGGAGATTAGTGATTAGTAATAGATTTAAGTGCTCTTACTCGTCTGTCCTGTAGAGGGCCAGGGCGTGGCCAGTGAAGTCGATGACATCCTGACCAAGGTCAAACTTCTTGTACACATCTTTCATGGTGGTGACTTTGGGGTCGACGCCCTCGAAGGTCTTAGGGTCGTTCTCGTCAAAGTTAGCCACAAACACTAAGAATTTCCGGAACCTTCTCTTCTCAAACATACCCATAAGATCTGGACAAGTAGTGAAGACAAAGACATAATATACTATACTGTACAAAGCAGAACAATACAAATTAAAGATCACAAATCTAATATATCAGATTTTGTAGTACATATGGTGAACACACATCACCATCTATAGCACATTGAAACTTACTTGAAGCTAGTGCCTCAGTCTCAGTTGAGGGCACTTTGTAGATTTTTCCTCCCTTGTACACAAAACTACCCTCCACTACTTTGAAGTCCAGGTATCTTGTCACCTCGGTGTATAGCAGCATCTTCACAAGCTGACCTGTTTTTATTGGATTCACAGACAAGAAAGGGTGGTCTTCATTTAATTACTCCAAGATTTCACAGTGTTTCATCAACAGGCACGATGGAGATGAAGATTGACATCTCCCGTCTTATCCCTATGATGTGGTGACGGTCTGCATATGGGTATGGTGAGTAAGGCTAGTAGCTAAGGCTAGTAGCTAAGGTGACCATATTTGGAAATTAGGGGGGGGGGGGGGGGGGGGGCAAGCAGAACAATTTTGGGGTTTGTATGGAACTATATTTGACTATCACTTTTCGCTATAGGCCTTTCAAATAGTTTTATTAATTATAACACAGAAATGGATTATCCCTCGACAGTTTCCTTAATCTTAGCCTATCTAGTCATTTTAGAATGATCCAAGTTTGGTAGCCTTTGCTTCTTTTTTTGTTGCCATGACCATGGTTGTCCATGTGATGGTTACAATGTATCACTTATCAAATATTCTCATGAGGTCCAAGGCAAAGCTGCAGGAGCAAAAAAGTTTTTTGCAGGGACAGGCAACATTTTTCACATGCATGCCTGAATGGATACACCTTTTGATTATTGAAAAATCAGCCTCAATATAACTTCAGAGTTGTGTTATTCTGAGGGCTAATCTGGGACATTTCCAGACACAGCTCTAGCCAGGGAGAGGACACCAAAATCTGGGGACTATCCCCAGAAATTGGGGACGTCTGGTCACCCTGTAACAGGGTTCCCCAACTGGCGGGTGATTTTGATTTGGCCCCAAAGTTTTCTGAGAAGAAAAAATTAAATAAATATATATATATAATGTGCATATATATATATATATACACACTACCGTTCAAAAGTTTGGGGTCACTTAGAAATTTCCTTGTTTTTGAAAGAAAAGTACACTTTTTGTCCATTAAAATAACATCAAATTGATCAGAAATACAGTGTAGACATTGTTAATGTTGTAAATGACTATTGTAGCTGGTAACGGCTGATTTTTAATGGAATATCTACATAGGCGTACAAAGGCCCATTATCAGCAACCATCACTCCTGTGTTCCAATGGCACGTTGTGTTAGCTAATCCAAGTTTATCATTTTAAAAGGTTAAATGATCATTAGAAAACCCTTTTGCAATTATGATAGCACAGCTGAAAACTGTTGTTTCCGATTAAAGAAGCAATAAAACTAGCCGTTTTTAGACTAGTTGAGTATCTGGAGCATCAGCATTTGTGGGTTCGATTACAGGCTCAAATTGACCAGAAACAAAGTACTTTCTTCTGAAACTCGTCAGTCTATGCATGTACTGAGAAATGAAGTCTAATCCATGCAAGAAATTGCCAAGAAACTGAAGATCTTGTACAACACTGTGTACTACTCCCTTCACAGAACAACACAAACTGGTTCTAACCAGAATAGAAAGAGAAGTGGGAGGCCCCTGTGCACAACTGAGCAAGAGGACATTAGAGTATCTAGTTTGAGAAACAGACGCCTCACAAGTCCTCAACTGGCAGCTTCGTTAAATAGTACCCGCAAAACACCAGTCTCAACGTCAATAGTGAAGAGGTGACTCCGGGATGCTGGCCTTCTAGGCAGAGTTGCAAAGTAAATGCCATATCTCAGACTGGCCACTAAGAAGAAAAGATTAAGATGGACAAAAGAACACAGACACTGGACAGAAGAATTCTGACTAGATGCCAGCCTCGCGGCGGTTCCAACCATCGTATCGTTGTGAGACCCAGAGTAGGTGAACAGAGGATCTCTGTTCAGCATGTGGGAACTCATTCAAGATGGTTGGAAAAGCATTCCAAGTGAAGCTGGTTGAGAGAATGCCAAGAGTGTGCAAACCTGTCATCAATGCAAAGGGTGGCTATTTGAAGAATCTCAAATATAAAATACATTTTGATTTGTTTAACACTTTTTTGGTTACTACATGATTCCATATGTGTTATTTCATAGTTTTGATGTCTTCAATATTATTCTACAATGTAGAAAATAGTAAAAATAAAGAAAAACCCTTGAATGAGTAGGTGTGTCCAAACTTTTGACTGATATATATAACTTTGGCGTATATATATATATATATATATATATATATATATATATATAATTTGTTTATATTATTGTTGGACATGAAAGACTCTCAAAACACCATCAAATCAGCTCCAAGTGACTTTAATTTTGGAAATCTGTTCCAAAGGCTGGCCCCCTAAGCATCCCCTGAAGAAAAATATTGCCCCCCGGCCTGAATCTAGTTGATGATCCCTGCCTTGTAGTGAGCAACAGGAGTCATGATTGAGGCTGTTGGTGTACTGGTTGGTTTTGCTAATGGTAATATTCATGAATTTAATGGTTTAAATGGTATCTCTCTCTCATGTGTAAACTAAAAACAAATCCCAAAACTGACCATTGGCCATTAGAAATTTGGGGATGAGGTCCACATTCCAGTCTCTTCCACGACCCATAGACTCTGGAGGGCTGTCAGGCAGCTCAAAGCGCTTGTACAGCTATGGAAGGAAAATATATGCTTGAGTGAAAACATCAATGAAGACTATTATTTTTCTAACAAATTGCAAACTATTAACCTGGGGGCAGAAATAAAAGTAAAGTACAGGAGAATAAGTATCTGACATAGACCATGGAGGGTTTGGTGAAACATTGGAATACATGAAATATGATTGAATATTTGAATAGATATTGACACATAAAGTGATGACCATTAGATCCACAATGTTCCCTGCCCTTACCTCTTCCAGGGGGGTGATGGAGGAGCTTTCACCTCCATAGTAGGGGTTCCTGTCCATGTGCAGCACTTTCTTTCCATTCACAGACATGATCCCAGAGAGGATGCATTCCTTAAACAAAATGAAAAGCAAAATATAAATCAACATTCATATTGGAAAAGCAATTGTGTGTGTGTGTGTGTGTGTGTGTGTGTGTTTGTGTGTGAGAGAGAGAGATAGAAAGAGGGAGAAAGAATGTGTGTGTGTGTGTGTGTGTGTGTGTGTGTGTGTGTGTGTGTGTGTGTGTGTGTGTGTGTGTGTGTGTGTGAGAGAGAGACAGAGAGACAGAGGAAGTAGTGAGATAAAGGAGGGGTGTAGGAGGGAGGGACAAGATGTGTGCACAAGTGAGCAGATGTCTCATCCATAAGAATAATACTAATAATCCTACTCATAAAAACAAATCATTGTAATGTAAATAAAGAAAATAAACTTGTGCACTCTTTGCATATGTACTGGATATTATATTGTTCATATTCACTCAGGCTATATCATTAACTTGTCTAAACAAAAAAATAACAAAAAAAATATGACATTGTACATCCATCGTAAGATGTCGGCTTTGTCATTGTAAAGTCGGTACACATTGTGCGATAACAGGCGACACATTATACAGTTCTTCCGAGAGGTTCTATTAATTAAAACCGTTCTCAGGCCTGCTCAAATACTGTTCAATGAAGGCCCACTACACCATCACACAGGGGTTACGCCTAAAGAAGCTGCACAACGAATGAAGAATGCATTGACAACACAAATTTATCCAAATAAATAGCCTAGCTATATCGTTGTATTTATTATTGAAATATATCGTATCAGCTTTTGTGCAGATAGACTATTTATCATCACATTTCCTTAAAGTCAGCCATGGACGCAGTTGCTCTGATCCATTGCATTATTGGATGAATGAGGGAACATAGGCAAACTTCATAAATGTTAAGTTTAGTATGCAACATCACCAAGCCAAGCCCTAATATGAAGCACTTACTGTGAGTCCGGTTCCCAAAACGATCACGTCATATTCCTCATCCATGTTGTATCACCGTCTCTCCTGTCTCGCCCTCTTTTGCCTTGTGAAATTTCAGGGAAATTGACAGGAAAAGAAACCCAGTGGAAGAACGAACGCAATTTATCTCCGTTTCTTTTGGGCAAGTGTATGCCGTTTTAAGTTTGTATTTATTTATTTATAAACAGTTTTAATTGATAAGTGGAATCTGGTCCACACACTGTCACCGGCGAGAACTACCAAAAATGGCCCTAACCGTGGAACGCTGTGGAACAGCAACGATACCTTCGCGTCGGAAAGTAGTGCACATCCCTTGCGTCTGCTCCTCACACTACCCTCAAGATTAAATACTTATGCTATTAAAGGCTTGCGTATTCATAAATATGCTATGATGTTCCCGGAGGTTTAACATTCTTCAATTATCTTCTATTGACTGATTAGACTTTTAATTTGTATTTCCCCATTCAGTCCTTTTTTCATTGAAGTAGTGCAGCAATTGCGGATGCACTGGTATTCCTCCGCCAACACTGCTGTTATGAAAAAGCTCAGATAGACTATGAAAATAGTTATGTATTTAGCCTGTGTATAACATCAGCTGTGCGAAATGTTACATAACATTCATCTTGCTTATTTAGGCATTGTGTTGCCTACTTTGTGTAGCCTATTAATCGTTCATCAACCTGATTTGGGTGGCATATAAAAGCCATTCATTTTAGCCCTATAGACTATATCCTCAAGATTAGACACGCCTGAAAACGTCCAACTGCCTAGCCTATGTATGTATAGCCTACTATATGGCCTATTCCATTGTATGGACCGAAAATGAAGGCCGGAAACATGCGCACGATAGCTGTCACCCATATCTGCACCATGGACCGATGCCAGGTTAATTGTTGGAACGTTTAACCCGTTCTGACAGGCCACTCAGGTTCAAGTTTCAGGACCACGGAGAGCGCAAAAGGTTTCTCGGACAATATAGCGCCCGTTTAACTTTGAAAGTCCCATATCAAATTCACCAATATTCTGAGATTAGGCATAAACAGTCTTGCAATTACTTTGTCAGGTGTTCACAGATATACAGTTGATACAATCACAGGCCTATACATCTGCTACGACTTAAATAAACTAACCATAACCTAATGAGATTCTATAATGTTACAGATCTTTATCGAATTGTGGTGCTAAATAAATTGCCATAAGAAATCAGGCTTTATTGGTAAAAACAAATGTCTTTGCATATTGCAACTTGTGACATTGCTTGGCCCCGAAAACGGTTAAGATTGAATTGAGTTATTATTTCCCATTCGCTGTAAATAATTGATCAAAGCTCAATGTGGTCTTTGTGAAAAGATGGGTCAGGGCAGGCTGCGTGAGAAGGAAGTGTACCATTGACTCCCATGACAGTCAGCTGATTTACCCCACGTGACTTGGACTTTACGGAAAAGAAAACCTACCATGGCAGGATCTGAGTCGTCAAGTAAATTGCGTACTATCATGGCCTTTATTGCTCTTTTATTTGCCCTGTTATCTACTGGACATTGCAGCAGTCAAGTACCACTTGTAATGTGGTCCAGTGAAGGGTAAATATGTATTATTAGTTTGAAAGCGAAGGTATTTTAAACGCTGCTAGTTTAGCTAGCATGCTAAACTAACCATTCCAGCTGGATTGCTAGCTAGCCTTGTAGCTATATTAAGTTTTATAAGACGTATAACGTTATCAGGGTAAATGCATTTATCCTTTCTAAAAAAAATGGATCTTTATTAGGTATTTCTAATCATTGCCATGTTAGTTGTTGATTTATGTCCAACTGTAGTAGTTAGATGTCTTGCTATTCTATTGATATAAAACTATTTTGTTCATATTTCCAGGTACACCTTGCCACCCATGGCATCTCCAGCTGCTGGTCACATAATATCTAATGACCAGCTGGTGTCCTACCTAAATTCTGCTCTGGGGTCTGCCCCACACAACGTGCTTCTCTTCCTACAGGACAAGGTCAGGCCTGAGATAAATCATAATTGTATTCAGTTGTACCATGAAAAAGGGTCTACTACTTGGCAAATACCATTTGAAGCCTGATCAATGCCCGTGTTAGTATGTCATGTCAAATTTCAATAACCTACTGTACTCCTGCTTTAGAGAACAGTAGTGCAGAGCTAGGCCAGCTAAAGTGCAGTATGCTTTTCAACTGTAATTCGTTGTTTTAATGTCACATGCACAAGTACAGTGAAATGCCTTTCTTGTTAGCTCTAAACCCAACAATGCAGTAATCAATAACAATATAATACTAAACATAACATAAGGTAGAACAAAGACACATGATAAATAGAAATAAGAAGAACATGAGAAAGTAGGCGTACTATATACGGGGTCAGTACATTCCAGTAGCATATTTACAATCTGCAGGGACACTGGAGTGATAGAGGTAGACACTAGTGTATACTAGGGAAATTGTTTCCATAGCTAGGGCTGACTGTGAGGACTTGTGAAGAGTTCAGTTAGCTATTGTTCAGAGTTAGCTATTGTTATGTAAATGTCAGCTGAAAAGTACCAGGGGACAGTCTTTGGCCCGAAGTGAGAGCAGGTCTGCCGGAGCCATGGCCCCGTGAGCACGGGTGCCAGCCCACGTAGATGGAAACAGAAAAGTCTGTGCCTTTTGGGTAAAACACGGGTGAATCCTGTATGGAAATGCAATGAAGCCCGTGATGCCCTGGCCTGGTGTTTCTCATTCTGGTGTGACAATGCGCCACAGCACCACTTCCCCTTTACTACTTCCCATTCTCAGACCACCCGTTTTTAGATATGTAGTAATAATGATACTATGCTATAGGGTTTTAGCTTTTTATATTGTACTGTTTTTAATGAATCTCAAACTCTGAAGCAGGTGACACTGACGTTGTTGATATGCGTTTTGTTTTTTAACATAGCTGAGCAAAGATGACTTCACAAGGTATGGGGGCGTTTTTGGAAACAATCATGAGAGTGCCTTTCCCAACCTGGAGGTAAGTATTCTATCCTTTTGAGGTGAGGCTGGGTATTGGGATACTAATATGATCAGTGCCCATATTCATAAAGTGTCATCTCAGTGTTAGAGTGGTGATGTATGATCAGTGGTTCTCAAACCTCTACTCTGGGACCCCCAGACGTTTCACAATTTTGTTGTAGCCCTGAACTAGCTCACCTGATTCACCTATTCAATGGCTTGATGATTAGTTGACAAGCTAAATCAGGTGTGCTTGCTCTGGAATAGATCATACAGGGAACAGCTGGGGGGTCTCAGAGGAGAGGTTTTAGATCACAATGAGTAACGATAACATGGACAGTGGGGGTCTAATCCTACATCAGCAGCGCTACTTTGAGACACTTTATAAATTCAGACTCTCTCCCAGTCTGCATTACAGTCTTCCTCTTCACCATTGGTGCTGCCTGCCCTGTCATGGCTTGGTGCTAGTGCAGTCCCAGGTCTGCTACAGGAGAAGCTGGGTGTCTCCCCACTCAGCGTAGACCCAGACACACTGGCGCATCTCCGACTCAATGCATCAGACAACACTCTGCTGCTTATCATACTGCCCTATTCTACTGGGTAATACAATTCAACCAAATGTTTCTAGAGTCCAGTGTTTTGGGAAAAATACTATGTGATTGATTCACAATCGTACAGTAACTTAAGCATGTATTGTATATTCATGCTCTTTGTTTATGTTCCAGTGCTTATCTGTCCTGTAAGGAAGTCCTGCGTAGCAATGGTAAGTTGAAGTTTTGACCATTTATTGTTCTTGTCCAAATCCTGTTGTTGTTTTATATATTGGTATTTGTGTATTCAATAACTACTTATTTCTGTGACTCAATGTGTCATACAGTATGTTTGAGTGGTGCATTTTCCTATCTGCTTAGATGAGGTCATTGGTAAAGTTCTGAGCATCATGAAAGCCCAGGGTGTTCCCTACACTGCTATTTACACTGGACTCAAGCCCTCACGAGTAAGTAACTTTGAAATAATCAAACATATGCTTCTAATCTACATGATGTGTATAAGCACGTTTTCAGCATTGTAGTTTCTACTGTCCCCTCACCTGACTTAAAATAAAGTCATGTGGTGTTCTTTTATGTTCTACTCGCCTTATCAATAAAGTTTTATTTTTTAAAAATGTTATTGTGTTCTACTTACCTTCTTGTTCCCTAGGTGATTGAGGAGCCATCCATGGTTGGCCAGTCTTCTATGGGCCGGTCCTTGCTGCAGGCGGTTGTTGATGAGGTCAAACCTCCTTTGATGTTTAACACTACTAGTGGCCCTTGCATCATGCTCTGGGCCCAGAATCTCAACGTCAGCTTTAATAACCTGGAATGGATTGACCTCGGTCCATTGACCTTTGCTCCAGGTGGCTCTGTGAGTACGGCTGAGTCCTTCTGTAATGAAACAAATTCACGGTGAGCTTCATACTCTTTTTTTTTTTTTTTTTTTTTTTTTACTATGACATGACACTTGTTGTTATGTACTACTGTACCAGTCAAGCGTTTGGACACACCTATTCATTCAAGGCTTTTTCTTTATTTTTACTATTTTCTACATTGTAGAATAATAGTGAAGACATCAACTATGAAATAACACATATGGAATCATGTACTAACCAATAAAGTAACCCGGGTCTCCACAATCACCCAATCTCAACCTAATTGAGATGGTTTGGGATGAGTTGGACCGCAGAGTAAAGAAAAACCAGCCAACAAGTGCTCAGCATATATGGGAACTCCTTCAAGACTGTTGGGAAAGCATTCCAGGTGAAGCTGGTTGAGAGAATGCCAAGAGTGTGCAAAGCTGTCATCAAGGTAAAGGGTGGCTACTTTGAAGAATCTCAAATATAAAATATATTTTGATTGAACACTTTTTTTGGTTACTAAATGTTATTTCATAGTTTTGATTTCTTCATTATTATTCTACAATGTAGAAAATAGTCCAAATAAAGTAAAACCCAGGAATGAGTAGGTGTCCAAACTTTTGACTGGTACTATACAAAGTATAGTCCCACTGTTGATTAGTGTCTTATGGTACAAGTGTTACATCTCTTAGCACTATCAAATTACCCAATTGTGTGTTGATTTAATAAATTGGGATTTGTTTATTGGTGACATAATTACTATTACACTATGCAATAATGGCGGATGTTTTGAATACAACGTGTGCTCGTCTTTCTCAGGCTTGTCCTTGATTATGGAAGTTCTGTTCCAACATACAATCTCTTCCGTCTCATGTAAGTATTATAATGTAGTTATATCACGATAATACGCAAAACAAGTATTATAAAAAATTACACCAAAGTGCAGAGCATCAGTTCCTATGAAAATACACCACCTTGCTCTTGCATGTATCGATCTGTCCAATGTATAAACAATGAATTCCTGTACATTCTCACTCCTATATTAAGCATGAGGTTACACACATTAAATGTGTCATAACTGGGGGGGTTTGAGCCCTGAATGCTGATTGGCTGAAAGCCGTGGTATATTAGACTGTATACCACGGGTATGACAAATCATTTATTTTTACTGCTCTAATTGGCCAGTTTATAATAGCAATAAGGCACCTCAAGGTTTGTGGTATATTGCTAATATACCACGGCTACGGGCTGTATCCAGGCACTCTGCGTCGTGTTGTGCATAAAAACAGCCCTTAGCCGTGGTATATTGTCCATATACCACACCCCCTCGGGCCTTATTGCTTAATTAAAGCATGACCCTCACCAAGTCTCATCTTCTCTAGCTTCTCCATGAGCCAGCGGCGCTACCCCGTGTCTGCACGAAACTGGTTCACCCTGGACACAGTGGAACTGCTATTCAATGCCGATACAGCCATCTACAATGGCAGCCGGGGCATCTACGCCCCCGCAGAGTACTCCTTCCACTGCCAGAATGTCAACAACTTCCGTAATGCACTGCTTGTGCCCCGCACTCAGAATGCTACCCAGTGGAGGATTCTCTTCACTGACTTCCAGGTACTGATGCATGAATGTCGGAAAAGAAAGCGCCTTTCAATAAGCAGTGTTCTAGAGGGTTCATTGAACAAAAAGTGTTCAGTCTTTACTCTCTAATTCCTTGTTACTCATTTGGCTTATCCCCCCCCCCATTCCCCATCTAGATCCAAGGCTTCAGTATACTGAACAGGACAACAGATTTCTCCTATGCCAGTGACTGTGCTGGCTTCTTCACACCAGGGATCTGGATGGGCCTGATCACCTCTCTGCTGATGCTGCTAATCCTCACCTACGGCATGCACATGATCATGCAGCTACGCTCCATGGACCGCTTTGACGACCCTAAAGGCCCCTCAATCTCAGTG
This sequence comes from Oncorhynchus mykiss, assembly GCF_013265735.2. NCBI lineage: Eukaryota > Metazoa > Chordata > Actinopteri > Salmoniformes > Salmonidae > Oncorhynchus > Oncorhynchus mykiss. Next base: position 42,404,937 of record NC_048580.1, read on the forward strand.
CCTCAGTCGGAGTAATGAAGACAAGAGAACGCCCCTGAGCCCGGTCCCAGATCCGTTTGTGCTGTCTTGCCTACCCCTATGGTCATTGTCGTGTGACATTGACCATGTGAGTTGGCAAGACGACACAAACAGATCTGGAACCAGGCTAACCCCTCCACTCCCCTAACTTATGTTCCCTCCACATTGATTTGCTCATGAGTTATTTGATATGTTCTATTGTCATTTGCCTACTTACTTATTTTAGCCACCTCCACCCTGTTCTCTGATTCTCAGCATTGAGCATTCCCATCCTCTTAGCATTTGTCAAATCACATTGTATTCGTCACATTGTTCGTAAACAACAGTGAAATGCTTTCTTATGGGCCCTTCCCAACAATGCAGAGAGAAATAATAACGGAATAAATACACGAGTAATGATAACCTGGGTACCAGTACTGAGTAGATAAGCAGGGGTATGAAGTAAATGTGTACATATAGGTAGGGATAAAATGACTAGGCAACAGGATAGATAGTCAACATTAGCAGCAGCTTATGTGATCAGTCATATGAGTTAGTGCAAAAAGGGTCAATGCAGATAGGCCAGGTAGCTGTTGGTTCCAAACGTGGTACGTCGGTAACGCTTGCCGTGCTGTAGCAGAGAGAACAGTCTATGACTTGGGTAGTTGGAGACGGACAATTTTTAGGGCCTTCCCCTGACACGGCCTGTGTTCCTTTGACACCATCCATGTGTTTCTATGTCTGTGTTACCCTTTTATCTTGCAATGCGGTACATTCCATAGCCTCTCTTCATCTGCACTTGCCCAAAGGAAACTGCATGATGTACTGTCAATACTTCTCTTTTGCCTTGATAAATTCTCAGATCACGCATGTTTCAATGAGTGCCAATTAAGGGGTTTGTTTGTACAAGTAATACTGCTAATTGTCAGAGAGAAGCTTTTGTTGTCAATTTAATTAATGTGACTGTAGCATGTTGTGGGACTGATTTAGTTGTATTTCACTTGCTTTGTAAGTTTCTCAGCTGTGTAATTTAAAAATCTAACAATAATAATGAAAGAATTGCATGTACATATGAAGTTGAACGTATGTGTGCAGACTTATGCTATTGACAAAGCCCTACCCTAAATATTGCTGTTGGGAATGCCAGTGGGATGAATTGGAGATCACACAATGCTGTGCAAATTGTTTTGTATAACTTTGTTCCAAAAAGACAACAATGCAACAATACACAACAATGCTGGCCTGTTTTTTATTATTATTGATAAGTGTAAAGTTATGCTGAAATTACATGAAATGTCAAAACTATCAGGGACCCTCATGCCCCTACACATATAGTACCAAATGTATACTCAAATCCAATGCTTTGCCATCTTGAAGCAACTCATGTAATTTATTAAGAATAGAAAATGTGCCTCTTAAACACTATCAGTAAAGTCAAAAGGCCCAGGAGAGTCAAAAGTGTTTTTCCTGTTTTTTATGTATATATCCACTATGAGGTTGGAATAATACTGAAATAATACATGCCTTTTTAGTGTAAGAGGTGCTTGAAAAGACTGCCTGAAATTTCAGCCTGTTTTGGTGGGATGGAGTTTTGGCCTGCTTGATGTCATCATCATCATTGGTTAATGCAGTTCCAAACCTCTCTGCCAATAACAGATAGTTTTCAGTTTTCCCCTCCCACTCAGAACATTCCCAGACAGTCCTAGCAAAATTCTTGCTTGAGAAATTGCTCTTTGCTAAGAATATATTTTTTTTTTCTTTTTGACAATTTTTATTGAAAACAATCCCAGTAAGGTACTTAATTGTTAGCTAGAAATGATTTGATATTGAGATAAAAACGGCTGCTTTGGTAGTTTAAAATGTCCCACAAACTTGGCTTAAACAGGTGTAACCAGGTTTTGTATTTGTCTGGTCACACTGTCCAAACATTGCCTCCAAATAACATATGTTTGATTATAATTATCACATGAATATTGCATTATGGTCACATTATTAAATTGCAAAAGTAAAGTAAACAAGTTAATTCTCATTCGTTGAAAGTGGAGAATAGAGTAGCCATTCACGTCAACCTGAAGTTTCCAGCCAAGTATTTGCATAATTTACCGCGCATCCATCCTGTCATGTCTGGAAGGATCCAGTTTTTGTCAAAATAACGTCAGATTTGACTTTTCGTAGCAGGTTAGTAGAAGGTTAAGAAAATGGTTACTTGGGGTTAGTTTAAATCCCCACGCACCAAAAAAATCTACCTTTGACGTTAATTTGACAAAAACTGGATCCCTTCTATACCATTCATCCACCTGGTTCCCATCGTTACCGGTAAGAATATAAACAAAAGGAAGAGGGAACATGGCGGCACTGGATGCAGGTAAAATGATTAGCGTCCACCCATTGCGTTTTTATCTATTAGCGTCAATTAAAAATGTCCAATCTTATCTCTGAATTTGTAGCTCCCCTGCGGTGCGTTGCCTTTGGCAGCTGCCAGGAACGGAAGTTGTTTCCGACCCACTGTGCACCTAACCGGCTGGGCAATAAGCTGTCACTTGAGGGAGCCCCACACCGTGGCCCCGGCTGCTATGACAATCATGTGAGTTTTTCCTGAGCAGTTTACTGTCATGTTCTTTCAATGACCTATCCACACTCTTCATAAAGATCTGTTAACCTGTTGATCTCAAATAAACCAATTTGGTTATTTTCCGCATGGTAATAAATAATGCATTGCAGAAGCTACTCAAACAGCCAGTTCAAATAACATTAGGAAATCCTTACATTCTCTTGTGAGGTTTTTCACGTTAGTTATTGTTCCAACAGGTTGGTACCATTCTATATGATGTACAGAAGAGACCTGAGAGTAAGAAAGGATACACTCTTGCTGCAAGGACGTCTGCACGGTTTCTGCCCTGTGCTCAGGTATGATGTTAAAGCCTTATGAGAATATGCATGATTTATGTTGATAGCCAACCTGTTTTTGAAAAATCTTAAGGTTTATCTAACGACGTGAGAAATTAGTCAACCTATTGCCATTACATTGAAAGCAATTTGAAAAATGATCTTCTTATAGGCATATTGTAACATTTACTTCTATTTTTAGGTCTCTGAATATCCTTCTCTCATTTAAATGTTTTCCTCCCACCACCCAGACAATCACTCCTTCCCCTCAGAGGTATCAGCAGGACAGAACCTGGTCTAAAGTATACCCTCCTGGCAGAATCCCCTTCAGCTCCACCACAAAGAGGTTCAGGACCAAGCCTGTTACAGCTGACTTCAAACCAGGGTGAGTGAATGCTAATTGGGAGTGGCACCCTTTCCAAACTGTCCATAATAGGAAAACACTGATTATCTCTTGCAGGGGTATTCAACTCTTACACTATGAGGTTCGGAGCCTGCTGGTTTTCTGTTCCATCTGATTATTAATTGCACCCACCTGGTCAAAATCAGTCCCTGATTAGAGGGGAACAATGGGGGGAAAAAAGCATTGGAACTGTCTTCAAAGTCCAGAGTTGGGTTTGAGGAATATCGTATATATGTATATTGCATGTATCATTCTTCAAATTGATTGACTACTAACATCTGTTTTTATGATGCAGCCCAGGGACATATGCTCATGATACTACTCTGAACCAGAAGGTGTCATGGCCTATGAAATTTGGTTCCCCAGACTGGGGTAGACTGCCCACATTAGAGAGGAAAGCCTTGAGGACAGAGGTGGGTTTGTAAGTTTGACTTTGCATTACTATACAAAGTAATATGGAGATGTATACCGGTATTGTCAGCAATAACATGCGTTTCATTTTTGTCATACATAGCTGCTTTGTGACAAGGAGTTTGTGAAGCAAAGAAGTCGGGTGGCATATCTACAGTTGTTCTACACCTGACTCTTCTGGAGATCAATCTGATGTAAGCATAAATAAAGTGATTTTATTTCTCAGCTTTAATATAGCCTCACAAATGACCAATATCTCAAGGTATACGAAGTGGGGAGTGAAGTTGCCTAATTCTTGCCTCATGTACGCTGAACAAAAATCTAAATGTAACCAACAATTTCAAAGATTTTTCAGAGTTACAATTCATATAAGGAACTAGTACATTTCAAATAAATAAATAAATTAGGTCCTAATCTATGGATTTCACAACTGGGAAAACAGATCTGTTCAGATACCTTAAAGGTAGGGGCGTGGATCAGAAAACCAGTCAGTATCTGGTGTGACTACCATTTGTCGCATGCAGCGCATAGTTGATCAGGCTGTTGATTGTGGCCTGTGGAATGTTGCCCCACTCTTCTTCAATGGCAGTATCACACCAGATACTAAAGTTGTTGCTGGATATTGGCGAGAACTGGAACACGCTGCCGTACACATCGATCCAGAGCCTCCCAAACATGCTCAATGGGTGACATTTCTGGTGAGTATGCAGGCCATGGAAGAACTGGGACATGTTTTATTTCAGATCATGAAACAATGGACCAACACTTTACATGTTGCGTTTATTTTTTTGTTCAGTGTATATTTGGCGATAGGCTAAAATGTGTCATTTGGGTAAATTGATGTTAAAATTACAAATCAAAACATTTTATGTCCTGTTCATTATTCACAAACGACTGAAATCATAATTCGGAAATAGGTAAAAATAACATTTTAGCAAATGTTACATTTTCTTTCACGACAGAACCATTCCACAAATTTGAAAAATATTAAATTTAGCAAATGTCTGTTTTCTCATGAATGTAACTGGTGAAGGGTGTCATAATGAGCAGTATTTGCCATGTAGGAAGTTGAGAGGTTGGAGTCCCTGACCTCAGATGTCCACGTGGGTCCACTTCTCAGAAGCACAGAGCTGTTGACTGCTTCTTACAATTCACTCTTCGTTGTGGCTGACAGAAGTCCAAATTAGTAGCTAAGTGTAGTAAACTCTCACTTCTTCCTCCTCACTTTGGGTTTCTTGACTGGCCTCAAGTATGGGTTGTCAATCATGTTTTCTTCACTGACCTTCACCGAGGGAACCACGCCCCCAGCAAGAAGCACGGAATTCTCCTTATCAGCTCCAGGATCATCCTAAATTTGATTAAAGGCATAGATGAGGAAAACAAACTTAATTTCAAATGTTTTTTTTGTAGCAATCAACACACCAGGTACATTTTAATATAGATTTGCTCTTAACAATGAATGCCTTTGTAAACACCCTCATTAGGAGGGCCTTGATTATTCTATTGAAGTTCATTCTGTATAGGCCAAACCACATTGCACTGCAGATCATAAAGACTCAAGGTTGAATATTTCCTTTGGCCCATGTCCCTGACTCACATTGAGGTTGTTGACTGGCGTGTTCTCGCTGTCGGTCTGATCGTCCTGTTCAGAGGAGTCAGTCTCCTCCAGAGTCTGCAGCTCCAGTTCTGAGGGCAGCAGGGCACTGAGGTACGGGATGGAGCTGGGCCGCTCTGCGATCACTGGCAACCACAAAGGCATCAGTATTATTACCCATGTAAACACAGGTACCCAACACTCTCTCTAGTAGGAAATAAGATCAACGGGAACAGAACTTCTGTTCCATATTAGAAGCATTTTTGTGCAGATTATTCAATTGAACAGCATGAATGAGAATCATGCTTGACAACAACAACGAGCACTCGCTCACATGGGAAGGCAGTGACATCATCCTTGAAGAGGCTCTGTGTTTCTCCTGTCTTGGCCATGAAGCGTGTGAGTGCTCGCTCTACATCTCTTCTCTGAGAAGCTGCCTTCTCTCGCACCACCTGATAATCTGACACAGGCTCCCGAAACGTCTGATAGAAAGACAACCGAGGAAACTCACCAATTTGTTCATCTTAAAAATCTTTTCACTAGACCACTCGGAAAAGTGTCAGTATATAAATACTAAGTCAAGTATGTTTCTGGCTTGGAAAACGGTAAGAAGTGTGGTTGACTCACTGGAGTTTTGATGTAAGTGTGAGGATCGGGGAACTCCGGGAAGTGGCTGGGGATGTGGGAGGGATGAGTGCGTTTCTGTCCAGCAATCAAGGCCTTTGGGATCACAGGAGCATTCGTCACTGGAGCTGAAAAATACACACAGATTGCCAGTTAAGCATCTTTCTACTTTCATTCTAAGACCAGTTACTAGCTTTCTCTATAGTGTTCTTGTGTTTTGTCCTCAGTTGTAGTCTAAATCAAATTTTATTGGTCACATACACATATTTAGCAGATGTTATTGCGGGTGTAGCGAAATGCTTGTGTTCCTAGCTCCAAAAGTGCAGTAGTATCTAACAATTCACAACAATACACATCTAAAATAATGGAATTAAGAAATATAAATATTAGGAGAAGCAATGTTGGGAGTGGCATTGACTAAAATACAGTAGAATAGAATACAGTATATACATATGAGATGAGTAAAGCACTATGTAAACATTATTACAGTGACTAGTGTGCCATTATTAATGTGGTCAGTGATTCCATGTCTATGTATATAGGGCAGCAGCCTCTTCGGTGCAGGGTAAATACCAGCCTCTTGAGGGTCTACTAACAGTAAAGACTCACGAGCAGTTATAACCATCCTCTGTGATCTCTTGGCATACCCTGGCAGAGTGTCCACATTGAAACCTGTGGTGGTACATGAAACAAATAAGTTAATGAAGACAAATTAAATAGAGATTTCATATTCAAGCTAGGGCTGGGCGATATGGCCCAAATATTATATCATGGTATTTAAAACTTTTTTTTTTACAGTATGACGGTATTTTTAGTTTATGAATAATACAAGTTCTACATTTGCTTTATGAGTAGTGAGTGATCCTAGGGTGGCAACGCATACATTAAGTGATTTCAATGAGTCTTTCTCCATTGATTGTTTTATACTGTTCAATTCAACCAAAACAAATTTCAGCACTTATCATTTCTGTATTTCCTGCACTCAATTGCAGTGGTGGAAAAAGTAGCCTATTGTCATACACGAGTTAAAGTAAAGATACGTTAATAGAAAATTACTCAAGTAAAAGTGAAAGTCCCCCAGTAAAATACTACTTGAGTAAAAGTCTAAAAGTATTTGGTTTTAAATATGCTTAAGTATCAAAAGTAAAAGTATAAATCATTTCAAATTCCTTATATTAAGCAAACCAGATGGCACCATTTTCTTGTTTTTATTTATTTACGAATAGCCAGGGGCACACTCCAACACTCAGACATAATTTACAAACAAAGCATGCGTGTTTAGTGAGTCCCCCAGATCAGAGCCAGTAGATGACCAGGGATGTTCTCTTGACAAGTGCGTGAATCGGACCATTTTCCTGTCCTGCTAAGCATTCAAAATGTAACAAGTACTTTTAGGTGTCAGGGAAAATGCATGGAGTAAAAAGTACAGTTTCTCTCTTTAGGAATGTATTAAAGTAAAAGTTGTCAAAACATTTTTTTAAATTAAGCAAAGTACAGATACCAAAAAAAAAAACTACTTGAGTAGTACTTGAAAGTATCTTTACTTAAGTACTTTACACCACTGCTCAATTGAGATAAGGTCCACACTGCCACGTAGGGCTGCACGATATGGGCAAATAATCTAGGACTTATTTTTAACCAAATGTTGCAATTGCGATTTGACTGGCCAATTAGAGCAAAACTGTTGGAATCATGGAAATAGAATGACTTTTCTAATTCTATAGTTAGAATATAAGTGGGGACTTTGAATATTGTTTTTGGAGATGACAACGAATTAAAATGCCAGGGAGGAGTTATTGTGAGAGGGTAGGAACTAAAGTGTTTAGTGTTTCCTAGTGGTCCCTAAAAGCTTTGGCTACATTGAATGTTTTCTCTTAGCTACTTCATGTAGCTAACATATTCTTGCTTTGCATATTTCTCTTTGATTTAGAAGATACTGTTGCACAAACATGCTGATTTAGGTCTACACCATCACTGGTATTATCAAGCTGTATTAGCTAGCTACGTTTGCTCTTACTCAGTACATTTATTAGCGGCTAACAATTAGCGTCTCACAAGATTTAGGGCAACTTGCTAAGAAAAGACAAACTAGCTGTTTGCTGATGTAAGAAACACAAACTAAGTGTCATTATAGAACGCTTGTGGATTTATATTAAGAAGCAAATTTAAATCAGCATTGTCATCAACATTGTTGCATGTGCTGCATTGACCATGCAGACTGAACACAAGTATCTCGTGGTTGAGGAACATCAAATGTGCTCCTTGAGTGACGGGCGTGGCAAGGTCTGTGTTGAAAGTGGCACGGAGAGAGATGACTCAAGTAGCGAAGTAAACTATAAAAATTGATTACACATGGCGTATCACGTTTAACAAACCAAACATTCAAATACCGGTAAAGTAAAAACCCAAACTGGTCCCTGCATCAATACCGGTATATCATAAAATACAGTATACGGCCCAATTCTAATTCAAGCTGTAATTATTTAGCATTTTCCTGAGGTTAAACTAACCCATTTCATTGAGTGTGACCACAGCGTCAGAGAGGGTGGGCGTGATTCGAGCTGTGTGTTCACAGTATGCCTTGGCACAACGACCTACTTCAGATATGTCTGAAAAAGTACAGGGAATAGACACAGATGAGAGGTCAGTAATACAGACAATTGTGGTGATTTCATGAAGGGCTAGTCACTTGACATGGCTTGTTGTTTAATTCAAGCCAGCAAAGGGTTATTAGTTTAATCCAAAACATGTATGAATTACATTTTCAAAAACATCAACACACAATGGTTACATACAGCTCTGGATCATCTCAGTCAGTGATTCCACGGTGGCCTTCTCTGCGCTCTCGAATCCACACTCTGTCAGCAGAGAGCTCACTACCACTTGGAGGGTGCGACGCCGGGCAAGCTGGTAATTCTCTGCCGGGCTGGACGTCGCCTTACCACACCCGGAACGCTGTAAAACATACAGATGTCCGTGTGAAAACACTTTCTCTCATGGTTAGCCAACTAGCTACCTACACGCTTATACAGGATTAACGACCCCAGTTTGCAAATGGCATGACGTGATTGTGAACAGCAAGTCAACAACGGGGGTGGGAAGTAGCCTAGTGGTTAGAGCGTTGGGCGAGTAACCGAAAGGTAAACTCTCCCCATTCCGTACAAATGTGTGCAACCGCAACATTCAAACGAGGCTACAAAGAAAACTAATGGGACTGTGTGTTGACGTCAAAATCGGGGGTGTGAACTAGGTTTCTATTCAAGCGTTGATCGACATGGTAATGACTATAGTATTGGAGAAAAGTTGAAAGAACGGACCTCCGTTACATCTTGACGTGTCATGTCGTAACGTACAGCACGCATAAAGCAACTATTTCTGTCTTACAATATCTCTCCACCAGGTGTAGCACTTCTATCATCCTTTAAAAACAAGAAATGGACAGCGACCGTCATTTTTTTCGTCATCATTGCATGCGATCATCATTCTCAAAGCCGCTGTTTACTTATAAGATCACTTTAGCACCGCCCTAAAAACCTGATTCAAATTCGACACAAACCTTCAAATATGTATGTAATGGCACATTATATAAACTCTTTAGGGTTTTATTTACATTTTAGAGGCGAGTGAAAAAAAGCAATTTTCCCACACAACATCTCTCCTCACTATCACGCATTAGTTTCGCTTCCCCACCCTCATTGCCTGCTTGAATTATGCAGAAACGGGCAGCGTTTAGGTCATGTAATTGATTATGTTGGAAAGGGGAGAAATTGTGCTTTACAATGTTATTGACATTACAGTTGATCTGTAATTATTACGTTTTTGGGGCGCTAAAATAAGGGCAATTGTACGGACCAAGGCGATGTACGAGTTTACGTGAGATCGACTCCCCGAGCTGACAAGGTAAAAATCTGTCGTTCTGCTCCTGAACAAGGCAGTTAACCCACTGTTCCTAGGCCGCCATTGTAAATACGAATTTGTTCTTAACCGACTTTCCTTTAAAAAAAACATTCGTTTAAACGTAGCTAGCTAATGGATGTCATTTGAGGAGGTAAAATGTGTTTTAATGTGCTAGTTTAATTTGGACAGACAGGCGATTTACAACCATTGTAGTTAACCTAACGTTATGTTATGGCTATGGTGGCTAACATTGTAGCCAAGTTAGCTTACATATGACAATCTTATTTACCCCTACTATAGCACTGAATCCACCCGCCATCACCGCAGGGTCCGCCATCTGCACGGTAGGTTGTTTATTTGCTCCCAAATCGTTATTTCACAAAGTCACACCTTTCTGACAACAAAAGTGTTCGCCTAGCTTGCTAGGCACACGACAGACAGAAAAACAAAACGGCATCATTTCCGGTAGAAAAAAACTCATTTAAGGAAAATGTTTTTATTAATGTCTTTATTTTTTTGTTTTTATGTTCAGTTCACATAATACAATTGAAATGTATGCATCAATGTGTATGTAATAGAATATACTTAGCAAAAACGAATATACACATTTATAAATGCATTTCTATAGCTTCCAAAATATTTTTTACAATGGAGTACAAAAAGACCTGTGCAGTGGCTTTAAAACAGTCATCTAGGGTTTATATAAATAATTAGATAGGCTACAGTAGACTACTCACAGCACTGTTTGACATTAACCAGTTCATGACCCAGTGGTAACCTAAAATAGGTTTATTAGGAAGCCAAAAGAAAATACAAATTCTCAATCAGTCACAGAGCTTCTGCTGCCCAGCAGCCAGTCATCACTGTAGCTTGTTGTTGCATTCGTCCATCCATCCATTCAGCCTCTTCTCTTCTCATTAATAATAAGTCAAGGGGTCCCTAAACATGGCCAAATTATCATGACAAAAATCACCAAGTGCAATCTCTTTTGATTGCCTGGTTGACAGCTTATTTCACCACATTTTGTGTTCTGAGTGTTGGTTTCATTAGTGTGTGTAACATAAGATGTTGTTGCAGTGCATCTTCAACAGGCAGGTGACCTGATAGACGCCCTCCTCTGACGACCTTCCAGTGGCTTCTTAGCATCAATCTCTGTTTGCAACTCATCCACAACATCAGGCTCGACAGTGGTTATCTCTGGCTCCAGCATTTGCCTCTTCTTCTCCTCTGTGATCAGCTTGATCATTTCCTCATCTAATGGCTCCTGTTCACAAAATGGCATGCAGACCGTTTCCACCAGCCCACCGACAACTCCAAAAAATGCCAGGGTAGAACCCAGCAGGTACACCTTCATCATGCCTCGACTGGGCCTCTGGCTCAGCATCTCCTTAGCGAATGGAATGATTTCGTTTATGGTCTCCATTGTCTTAAGTTCAGTCTATTGAGGGAAAAGGAAATGTCATACATAATAGGCTGTTTAATGACTCTGCAAATGTGGTAATTAAACTAAAACAAATTAGCGTAATTATTAGTACTGACCGCTGTACATTTTATGATAATCATAATGTATTAAATAATATATCACTGATAATATATTCAGACAATGTAGATTACACTCTTCAATTCTGAATAAGATTGAATGAAGACTGCACAGAACAGAGCTGAAAATATTTAAATGTACTTACCTGTATAGGGACCTGTTAAATGCTTTCCTTAGATTTCGTCTTAGTCAAGCATCCCCAAGCAAAGATGCAATGAGAGGTGCTGGGTTTTATACACAAGGAGATCCACATCAACTCCCACAAAGTGTCAAATTATGAATATTCATGACGATGGGTGTTGAGGAAGTGCAGTGTTGGAGTCAACTGCTTTGAGGCAATGTCTTCAATATCTGATGCACTCTATAATGGCATCCAGGGCTGTTTTGGAAACAGCCAAGAGTCGGTACAAAGGCAAGGTCACTGAAAAAAACCCAACTTGCCAAAATATATTGTGCAAGTAATATCACGTGAGTCACATGTGTTTTAGTCATGAAACAGAGGTACAAATTGTGTGGTTTTGTACAGCTTTTGTATAATTTCAGCCAGTTGTTTTGAAAGTCGTGCTCACGAGCCAAAACGGTCCCCGAAAATTGTACATCATCCATTTCGTAGGATATGTTACGTCCTGACATTTTTAGTTGTTATGCATTTCGTTCAATATGTTACAAATTACAATTCGTACAATATGTTACAAATTTGTAAGTGCTTAGGATACAATTCGTATGGTATGTTACAAATTCCAATTCGTTCAATATGTAACATATTGTACGAATTGTAATTTGTAACATATTGAACGAAATGCATAACAACTAAAAATGTCAGGATGTAACATATCCTACGAAATGTAGGTATGTTACAAATTATAATTTGTACAATATGTTACAAATTTGTAAGTGCTTAGGATCCCGGAATGTATCTTTAATAAGTGTAGTAGTGCTATATAGGCTACTGTATTACTGCAGTATTATAACATAAAAAGCATTCATCACTCATCAGCCACCATCTAGTCAGCGTGGTAGTCTATGATGGTACGTAATACAACTACAGAAACCCATCAATCTTGCTGCTTCTAAACAGTGCAATGAGTGTTAGTTCTACAATGAAGTCCAACGTTTGCTGATGTGTCATCAAATAAAGAAAGTCTCATTATGTCAAAGGTGAAAATCTGACCCATTTTGTGGGTCTCATCTACCTGCAAAACTTTGAAGTTGAACTAGGCAGATAGTTAATCCTAAGAATGAAAATTTTGTGAAACAGTAAGACAAACACCAGCGGTAGCTATGCTCGACCTGAACCCACTTCCAATACTCTCTCTCCTGAGTCTTTGCAAAGTGTCTACTATTATTTTATATTAGGGAATTGACAACTCCACAATGAAGAATAAAGAGAGCTAAGACTAACACTATACACATGTTGCTGAACATTGACCATTGTGTGGTTGGTCGGTTTATGTCCAGTGTTGTGTACATTAAACACCATCAGGAGAGGTTGACCTGTATCCAATGATAATTATTTAATGTTAGAGTACTATCCCCTCAATCAATTTATCTCTGTACCACCCCTTTATTGGTTGGAATGCCCCAGCTGCAGTGTTAGGTTCATTCCTAATCAAACAAAGTAGTATTGAGAGCTTTACGGAAGTCCCAATGCCTCTTAGACCTCCAGTGCTTTAGCCTATGGGTATCCACAACAAATGGATTTACAGTATATATTGACATTGTTGATACATTGATGAAGTTAAATTGGATGTGGGGTGACAGGTAGCCTAGCGGTTAAGAGCGTTTGGCCAGTAACCGAAAGGTCGTTGGTTTGAATCCCTGAGCTGACAAGGTGAAAAATCTGTCTGTGCCCTTGAGCAAGGCACTTAACCAGAATTGCCCCTGTAAGTTGCTCTAGATAAGCGTGTGTGTGTGTGTGTGTATGTGTGTGTGTGTTTGTGCGCGCTCGTGCGAAGCACCATGCCCTTTGACATGATTTCCCAAAGCAGGACAAGAGGAGGAAGGCAGTCGTCTGGTTCTGTTGTGAAATAATCTGGTCACTAGTCACAGAGTGCCATGTGTTGTCATTTCGGCAATACTGAAATGGCAATAATAAAATACGTTTCACATTTTCAGACCTTGGTGACTGTTAAACAGGCTACTTTTCACACTCCAGTTTCACTCACATTCTTCAAAATGTGACTGCCAGTCAGACCAAGGTTGTAAAGTCAACTATAAAATTCCATTGTCACATCTGGAATCCTGGGATTCCCACTCATGTTCTGTATTCTCATGCCATTTGCAAAGTAGACTCAACCTTTCCCCTCTTTATGGTTCTTGGCCGTGGCAGTCTTCCTTGAAGTGATGGTGCGTAATATGGCTGCAATTACACTTTCAGGAAGACCATTACGTGTGAGGTGAGAACCACACCGACTACACCGACTCCCTGTTTCAGTAAGCTGTGGCTTTGGACTGGCATGTTTGCTACTTTAGGAAAACTGCTATACTGTTTGGGGACTTTTGCCCCATATTTCTAGGTTCTGTGCCACGCTCTTTTGCCTGAATAGGCAATCTGTCTCGGCTATCTGTGCTCCAAGTCAACTATCTTGTGGTTGGTGGGGTGGAAGGGTGGGTAAGAAAGCTAACACGCTGCATGTAGCACTCGTGTGAGGACCTTCTCATCTGTACCACATGAGAGGAAAGGCAAAAAGTCATTTCACATTGCATTAGCTAGCTGCTTTAAAGGAGCATTTTTAAAAGGGGGGATTTGGTGGACAGTGTAGTAGGGACAAATAACATCTTCCATATGTGTTTTCTGATACTAAAAGTGTCCTGTATTGCTGCTATACCACTTTCTCCTTCACTTGTAGCCCCTGTGAAATGAATTACTAATTATAAACTGGGTGGTTCGAGCCCTGAATGCTGATTGGCTGAAAGCCGTGTTATATCAGACCGTATACCACTGGTATAACAAAAAACAAACTTATTGTTCTAATTACGTTGGTAACCAGTTTATCATCGCAAAGGCACCTTGGGGTTTGTGGTATATGGTCAAAATACCACGGCTAAGGGCTGTCTCCAGGCACTCCGCGTTGCTCTTAAGAACAGCCCTTAGCCATGGTATATTGGCCAAGTTTTCCCAATATACCATGGCTAAGGGTTGTTCTTATGAGCAACGCGGTGTGCCTGGAGACAGCCCTTAGCTGTGGTATATTGGCCATATACCACAAACTCCCATTTTTAAAGTGGGGGACTTGGTGGACATTATAATAGGGACAAATAACATCTTTCATATGTGCTTTCTGATAATAAAAGTGTCCTGTATTGCTGCTGTACCACTTTCTCCTTCACTTGTAGCCCCTGTGAAATGAATTAGTAACTATAAACTGGGTGGTTCGAGCCCTGAATGCTGATTGGCTGAAAGCCGTGTTATATCAGACCGTGTACCACTGGTATAACAAAAAACAAACTTATTGTTCTAATTACGTTGGTAACCAGTTTATAATAGAAATAAGGCACCTTGGGGGTTTGCAGTATATGGCCACTCTGCATTGCTCATAAGAACAGCCCTTAGCCATGGTATATTGGCCATATTGCTTAATTATAGTTTAGCCAAGTGAGTGGGTTTAGCTAATTTAACAATAAGAACGTGTACACCTCTTTATAGACTTGTTTCATAATATGAAGTTATCTGGCTAAGCCATTGATCCAGTCTCATCAATAACCCCTGGTGTTATCCCCTGCAGCTCAGCCGACCATACTGTATGATCTATTCTGAGACTTCAGATTAAACTAAATCAAGCTGGTAGCCTATATTAAATAGACCATCTCAATAACAGATTTATAAGGGGTGCTGGGGAAAAAAGTTTGGAAGCCCTAATCTAGGTCACTGAATTGCGTCACATGACCGAGCGTAGAGAGAGGGGGGAAAAAGCAAAGACATAGGATTGTTTGTGTACGTATTTTATTTATTTACAATGAAGCTACAGAGAAAAAACCCCAATCTAGAATATTTACAAAACACCAACAGCAAGCTCCGCTGAGCTTGGGACAGAAGCAACTCACCTCCTTGTATTAAAAGGAGACATAATATTATCAATACAGTAATAAAATCATAATAATAGTATCCAAATCTCTTCAGCACAAGGATAAATTAGATTTACAATCTCAACTTTCATTAATATGAGTGCTGGTGAGTTGGCAAATCATTAAGAGTGGTATTTACACTGTTAATGAGTTGACTGTGAGCACATGGATAACACTATCGTTTAGTTACTCAATGTTCCCCATCAACTTCCCCCATCAATGTACATGGGGATAAAATCCTGGTTGGTCATATATTCCACATCAAAACCTGCCTTCTGTTTCGAACATCTCCCCACACCATGGAACAGCACAACCACTTAAGTCAGTCTTATAGTCATGTACACAGTAGTCCTATTTCTTCTTTAGCTGTCTTTCAACTTTAAACTTTGCTCCACATCGCATCACCACATCATGACGCAAACAAACCTTTCCCTGACATCAACTCCTTCTTCAAGGGTTATAACACAAAATTCTTATGTGAATAATTGTTTCTTCATGGTATAATACATACATCACCCAGTCCCTAGTGAGCATAGTGCCCCTCCTCCCTGGGATTCTGGACATCGTGGAATACCTTGTTATATACATGTATGTGTGTGAACGTCTGTCGGTGTACAGTATGTCCAGAATGTTTTCAAGGAGGTTTCTAGGCACTGTTCAGAATTATTTTCAGAAACCCGGCGGATTCTGGATCTCACTGGCCATCCTGAGAATCCACTGGCCCACAGGAAGGAAGCAGACATGACCAAGTCAGCTGACTGACCTTGAGAGGAGGGACACACACTTAGTCAAACACAATCCCACCTTCAGATGATCTATATCTATTACTAATAAGAAATAAACTACCATAACGCAACCTCGTTACAGCACTAAAATAAAGAGTAATGTGTAATAGTTCAATATTTACCTAGTAAAAAAATTCCACGCAAAGTGGAAGTCCTTCCAAAGATCCTTCACATGACAGAGCACACTCCAGTCTGGAGAACTTGGCCATTGCGGTTGCCCGTTGCCCTGTACCTAAAACAAGGGGACGCAAAGTCATCCATCAGATAGTTACAGTGGATGGCGCAAAGGCTAAATCGGGGAAATTCCCCACTGTTTAATGGTCATTCAGGCACAGTGAATGGAGGCTAGTCGTCTTTTTAGGAAAATATGGGAGTTTGTGTTAGTCCTTACGTATTAAGGTTCGCAGGCTCAGAGTGGTAGGCGTATTTGCCCGTCTCTGCGAGGGTATGGGCGTGTGCCGGCTCGCTTTGGCTGATCTTTAAGGGCTGGTGGCTCTTCGTGTCTCTGGAGCTGATTGGTAGGGTAATTTGGTTCCCTTTGGGTTCCAGCCTATCGGGATCCGGGGGGTTGTGGGAATTGGCGGGGGAGGAGACGTCGATAACCTGGATGGTGGGCATGTTGAGGGTCTGCGCCTTGACCACCAGCTCAGAGTGGGCCAGCTGCAGCTTCTTCATGTGATTGATGGCCACGGTGGCGTTAAAGGCTTGCTGTAACGACACACCGACAACAGTTGATGAGAAACATGCTAAGAGAAAAGTACTGCATGCGCCCCCAAGGTGACAGCCATCATCATGAGTTAGGCGATGTGGTTTTATTTGGGAAAAGCTTGGGCATAGAATCTTTTATAGTGGTCTTGATATTGACTTGATTATGAGTAATCAGAGATGTTGAATAACACATAGATGTTGAATAACACATAGATGTTTACAGTATTTCTTGGCCCTTAAATCAGGAAAGAGATCAGATGTGTCGTACACACAAACAACACACTGGGATTATGTCTAAAATGGGGGAGAGAGCCAGAACCCTTTCTGAGCGGTATGGGAGGAAGGCTCACCTTCCACTTGGTCTTGGCAAAGTTCTTCTGGATCTGGACACTGACAGAGTGGTAGATATCCTGGCTCCGTGCAGTATTTCCAATGATCCTGAAGGAGAGACAACCGAAAAGAACATTGTAATCTCCTGACGGGTTTTAGCCTGAATCTAGTCTCGTAATCTAGACTAAATCCTGCTATATTTCACCTTTGTTTCAGCTCACTAATTCAGTCTGGCATTCCTGTCATTGAAACTGAAACTGTTTCCAGGCTAGCCTGAATACACCTCACACTGGACACCACAGAGAATATGTTGTTGTAGATGTTACAGACAAAAATAGATGAAGCAATAATGTTGTTGATCATGACACTCACCAGGGATGCCTGAGAGCCTGCTCTGTGGTGAAGCGCATCTTCGGGTTCTTCTGCATCATGTTGCGGATAAAATCTTTGGCTGATTCAGAGATGTCATCCCAGAAGGGAGAGTCAAACTCGTACTGTGCCTTCATGATCTTCGAGAACAGTCGCGTCTCAGTGTCCTCATAGAAAGGGGGATATCCACAGAGACTAGAGAAACCAAATAATAATGCTGTGTAAGTTTGTGTCTTTACGAAATGATAGTGTGTGTGTTTGTCTCTGTGTTAAATGTCCACAAGGTGGAGCTTTAACTCCACCACTGTAACAGCATGACGATGACTTCATCATGCTAAAGATAACCCTTGATTAGACTAACAAGCTTGAAAACCCAAAATGCACTCTTGCCTGGTCAGATACATAGTCTTTACATGCAATCAACTATACCTTACAGTAGACTGTTTTTTAAATTTTATTTTACCTTTATTTATACAGGTTTTTCTCAATGAGATAACATCTCTTTTCCAAGATAGACCTGGTCCAATATTGACATATCCGGAGGTCATCAATGAGAGCAATACTCACAGGATATAGGTGATGACTCCAATAGACCAGCAGTCCACTGCCTTGCTGTAGGGTTTCTGGGCCAAGACTTCAGGGGCTGGAGGTTGGGAAACATAGTAAGTAAGAACAATTCTCCAAGTTCAGTTCATTTTCCTCAACTAGTGTTGTATGGTATTTGACAGGCTATTAGGTTTCGTAATGTCTTTGTTGTCTCCCTTATGTGTTTGAGTGTGGTTCTTCTGACCCAGTGTATCACCCGTACACACAGTTAATTATCCGTAGAGGCCAAACGTCTCCTTCCTTACCCACATATCCTGGAGTGCCGCAGGCTGTGGACATAACACCGTTGTCCTCCATCTTGGACAGGCCAAAGTCACTGATCATGATCTTGGAGCTCTCATCCTGGCTGTAATACAGCAGGTTCTCCGGCTTGAGGTCACGGTGTACGATGCCATTCTGATGGAGGTATTGTACAGCCTGGAGCACCTGTTGGATGACCCTGCTAGCATCCTTCTCTGAGTACATCCCCCGGTCCAGGATACGGTCAAACAGCTCACCCCCAGCAACGCTACCGGTAGAAGAACAACAGCCATTAACCTTGAGCCCTTAAAGCTGACTCAACCTAACCTTAACCATGAAGTGATTGTCGGAAACATTGCTCAGCCTAACATTTGTGGATGACATATGCTCTTCAATCCATGAGCTTCTGCTCATGTTCAGGCTCAGCATTGAGAACATTCAGCATGATGCTTCTCTGTGTGACTTGAGTGCTAAGTTGCGGTCTGATCCCAAACTCAGACAGGCAGAACATTGTGGCTGTCATTAAATCAATGGGCAATAACTATTATTTGTGGAGTTTGTGCGTACACAAGGGTTTTATAGGAAATAACTATCAGAATATTTTCTCCATTCTACTGTAATGGAAGGTAAAACATGTAGAACTTACAGTTGCATGACAAGGTAGTAATGAGAACGACTTTCATAAAAATCCTCCAGCCCAACGACGTTATCGTGTTTGATCCTGGGAGTGAGAAGATATAGGTCATGTTTAGAATATGAGATGGAAAATACAATGAAACACACAGTAGCTGTATGGAAGAGTCATCCAATTTGAAATGGGACTGAATGACAATTGAACGTTTTTGAACTCCTACTTTCTCAACACGGCAATCTCGTTCTCCAGATTCTGAATACTCTTCTGCTTCTTCTTCACACACTTCATGGCAAACAGCTTGCCTGTCTTCCTCTCCTTCACCATGAACACCTCGGAGAACGCGCCCCTGGATGAACACACCAACACATAGGCAAAGGGCTGGTACCATTATTATAATAGTGCAATTACTACATAGGATCTGAGAAATCAGCTTATTTACCCTATTAGGAGGATTGACATTTTCCATAAGAAAATATGAAGGGCACCGTTAGTCAGGCCCTCATGGGCGTGATGTTATAAAACTGAGGTGATACTGGATGTGAAAGGAGATCCTGAGATGTATTTTCTGACATTAATCTTCTCCTTTTCTGTAATTTCATCAAAATTGCTACATTTTGCTGTGATGTAGGCTAAAGTTATCGTGGACCTGCAGTAGGTTATAAATGTTTGCAATACAACGTTGATGGTTTCTATTGTTCTTCGGGTATCAGGTGGCCTACATGCACCCTTTGATTTTAGAGCAGAGAGAGGTGCAGGATGTCAAAACAGAATACTGTGGAAAAAGGTCCTATTAAGGCCTAAGATGGGATTGAGTGGCTTAAGGGCTCACTCAATTAAGTGTTCTGTACAGTTTCCGAGCTATCTTCAGCATTGTCTGGGATGAGCCTGATTATCCCTTACGCAACAGACACTGTGGCAGGCAGGCTTGAGGTGTGGACAAACGGGAGCATATGCAGCCATCACAAACAGACCTCTACCCCAAGCAGCGGCCAGATCATATATTGGATCACACACAACCTGGAGAGAGAGGCTGACAGAAGACACTGTATCGCAAAAGTGCTGCCTCCTTTCTGTTGGGTTACACCACTGAAGAAGGTATAAGGAACACATATGCAAGATGAGAGCACTGCAAGGTCAAATGATTGAACCAACTTAATTCAAAAGATAATTAGCAGAGATTGCTTCAACTGCAGCAGACAGTCCCAAGTTCCAACGTGTCTTACAGCATGGACGCAGGCAGAGTTATTATGACAGCTGTGTCTCACACTATCTCACATTGTCTCATTAAATTCAAATGGAGCACAGAGGTAGGCCCCAGGACGTAAGTCAGACCCGCTGACGTCTTTATGTTCTCCCAAACTACGCAGCATCTTCTCCCAGAGAACCCCATGATTCTCCTTATGACCCACAAGGGATATTATCAATCAAACAGCATCCGTGGAAATTAATTGGTATGCAAGGCAGCTATTAGTAAGCTTGTTGTCAGACTCGTTGTCAGCTTGTTGTCTCCTCATGTACAGTTTGAAAACACAAAAGACAGACAGAATA
This sequence comes from Oncorhynchus mykiss, assembly GCF_013265735.2. Taxonomy (NCBI): domain Eukaryota; kingdom Metazoa; phylum Chordata; class Actinopteri; order Salmoniformes; family Salmonidae; genus Oncorhynchus; species Oncorhynchus mykiss. The sequence goes on from NC_048580.1 coordinate 42,425,574, forward strand.
CATCATCAGTTGTTGAAATAAGCCACGATAAAGGGACCGATCAGGATAGCGATGATATCTACATGAGAGACGGGTGTGTAACGACAGACTGCAAGCCTCTGTGCTGTATGTCAGATTGCCAGGGAACTAGATTGTGTTTTTGTTGTGTTCTGTGGGTTTCAGCTTCATAAAGCCTCATCCAATGGATCTCCCTAATTCCCGAGATAGATCCTTGTGATGGAACATAGGAAGGAAATACAGTAGGGACTGCTCTGCGCTCATTTGTTATGGTGATATGTTGATCGTCAAACACCGTAGTCTAGAAACCACTCTGTGTGCATGCTAATTAAATAAATTAGGCCTATAGAGAGGAAACGAGATAACACGGGGCCTTGGTTTACATACAGGTGTTTCACTGTACAGTAATCGGATCTATAGAGCACCTGTCCAAGCTTTCTCCATCCGTTTACCTGTTCTTTCTGCTCATTGATCCTTATTCCAATCTGAGAGAAAGATTATCAGTGTCAGTCTGCCCTTCACCTGATCACCCTTAGCCTGACACCAGCAGAACAAAGCTAACCCCTCCTGACTAGGCAAAGCTATCACCCTGCCCTGAGAGAAGAGAGTTGTATAATTCTGAGAAAATAATGCTACTTTTATTCTTGTATTATGCTTTCCCCATTTTTTACTTATGTTATACGTTTCTGTTTTGTGATATTTTCCCCAGATGTGATCTGTCACTTTTTGAAGTAGGTCTCTGCTGAGTATAAGTTACACCTACATGACTTATCATGCAACAATAAGTCAACGTGCCTTCATTCTGCCATAAAAATGTTTTCCTTTAACATCAAGATTCCATTCAGGAAAATTCCAAAAGAACATCCCTTCTTAGTTAAGAGGCGATGTTCTCCAAAACATATGTTCACACAAATGTTGTTTGTCTTACATGGCTTCCTCTCTTATCTGCATATCCAATCCTCGGTCCAGCCAAGTCTGTGTTCCCACAGTACAGTGATGTCAGACCTCTAGGCAGCAGTAGCCTACACACCTTTATTTACCTCTGGCCCAGCCCCAGATTCATTATCCACCACCACCGCTTCCTAAGCCTCTCAACATGACTGTTTCAGTAAGACCGGACAGCTCAGTCAAGAACATTTGATTGACCCCATGGATTAAGTCATGGTGGTTGACGCACTAAAATGAGGCAATTTTGACTGGTGCAAAATCTATCTAAATCGTTTGAAACTGTTAGTTACATTTACTCAAATTACTTAGTTACAGTCAGTGGTGGGAAAAGTACCCAACTGTCATACTTGAGTAAAAGTTAATTTAATAGAGAACTACAAGTAAAAGTCACCCAGTAAAATACTACTTGAGTAAAAGTCTAAAAGTATTTGCTTTTAAATAATAATTAAGTATCAAAAGTAAATGTAATTGCTAAAATATACTTACTGTAAGTATCAAAAGTAAAAGTCTAAAATAATTTCACATTCCTTGTATTAAGCAAACCAGACGGCACAGTTTTCTTGTTTTTTAAGTGTATGAATAGCCAGGGCACACTCCAACACTCAGACATAATTCACAATCAAAACATTTGTGTTTAGTGAGTCTGCCAGATCAGAGGCAGTAGGGATAACCAGGGATGTTATCTTGATAAGTTTGTGAATTGTACCATCTTCCTGTCCTACTAAGCATTCGAAATGTAACAAGTACTTTTGGGTGTCAGGGAAAATGTATGGAGTAAAAACAAATTGAAGTAAAAGTAAAAATAGTCAAATATAAATAGTAAAATAAAGTACAGATACCCCAAAAAACTACTTAAGTAGTACTTTAAAGTATTTTTATGTAATGTACTTTACACAACTGGTTACAATAACTCACATTTTCTACAAGGCCATCAAAAACGTCTGGGGAAAAAATCTTTGAAGAGTTCTTGTGGAATTTTGTCAAGATTGTACCAAAGACAATCAAAATCCAGTTTTGAATTTGAAACTGAATGAATATAAAGCAAAAGATGGCTCCATAGATTACTTCTATTGGCCATTTTGTAAATGATCTGATGAGCCATCAGATGTCATCCAAAGGTCTAGGACTGATACCCTCAGCACTGCCACAGTGACTTGCCTATAAAACACCTGTAAAGCAGGTCTCATGGTAATCCAATCAAACCTACTGCATGATATGCACCTCAGCCAGTGGATAGTCATGAGGGTCACTCTCCCTTTCCTCAATGAGGTCACATGCATGTTCTAATGAGGTAGGGAAAATGGTCCTTTGGTAGGTAGGTGGGTGTGGGCTGTACTTACGAGCCAAGAACCTCCATGAAGTCAAACACCTCCTGAATGTTGTCAGTGGTCTTCTTCCAGTCAAATTCGGCTTCTTTACGACCCATGTCTGCTTCTTTAAAGGGGATTTCTGTAACAATGGGAAAAAACAGAGGAATGTCATTAAACACCAGTTTTCAGAATCGAGTATAATAATGTTGCCTAGATTCCTACTCGCATATGTTCTGCAGTGCTATTGCGAAACCCCAAAAATAATAATTTCTGTATCCACACCCATACACTCTCACAATGTCCTGTTGGATTATGACATTTCTCAGAGTCATGAGAAATCAACACATTGTCTGCAGCCACACAGGTTAAACATCTGTATTCCATTGGCCCGTGTACAGCACACCATAATGCCAGACAGTCTGACACCGCTGTCTGTCTAACAAGGCTGCTAAATCATTAGTTATCTGATTGAGAGATGATTGACATAGACAATGGTAAAATCATTGAGCCTCCATTATTCTCTATTACTCTGAGATAAACATCCAAACCAGCCGTAGATGCAATATCTACAGAGGTTAGCTGACAAATGTATTTTTTGCTGTTCAGAATTAGGTAACGTGGCTGATCAACCAAAACTGTTTGGGAAAGATTACTGCTATGGTAGGCCTAGTTTATGCAGCCAAGTTACCCTGTAGCTTTGCCTCGTTTACGTTATATAAGAGATTACAAACTTCTGATCCGTAGACCCTGACCTTGCCAGGAATAGTCTCAGTTTAAGAGGCAAACCAAGCCAAGGACAGGATTCAATCATTTATGGAACATGTTCAGAGCGCTTGACAGAATTAACAATCAATTTCTACATGTAAAACAACCCTTGGGAAATAAAGTGTAGCTGTTAGACCAAAGAAAAACAATTTCCTGAACATGGTAACAAACAAGCAAGATGATTTTCCTATGTGAAACTAGACAAACAAAGGGAACCATCTTGAAGGTAGGAAGCAAATTTGACATCACTACCTCTCACATTTCCTTCCCAACTATCTTCTTCGGAAGTCGGTTCCATTGATATCCAAATAGACAAAACCATAGTAGACAAATGAAAACTTCTCTGAACCTGTTAAGACTGTCGGACAAATTATCTGTCAAATCTGTCACTCAGTCAGGTAATACAGTAGCCACATGACAAGCATAAGATTTTTTTTTTTTTTTAAGTATATGCTAAAGCCAAAATGTTGAATAACTATTCCACTCCTCTCATGTCTAGAATTCTGGCTACTAACAACTATGATAAAAGATTAAGCTATGTCCCTGTCTGGTCCCTCTCAGTCTCTCTCCCACAGCCACCTGTCATGCTTTTGTTCCTTTGTCTCCCTGATATCACACTAAAGTAAAGTCCTCTGTCTACCCACATCAATATGTTGTCATTATGTGGGCATTATACAGCACAAGCAGCAACATCAGTACTTCCAGATCAGTGCAGGTTCAGTACATCCATGGAACAGTAGTGTTTCAGCATAAACATAGAATTATACCATGTCATAAGATAGATATGCAGCTTCAGACATCTGTTATGGTACACACAATTCCAGAATACAATATAATGACTATTTTTTCCCAGAATTAAATAAATGCAGAGTATAAAATCCTTAGTATCAATCCTTGCTATAAGACAAAAAATCTCTAAACGGAGGTTGTAAATCTATTGATCATCACATTAGGCTACTTTAAATTCTTGGTAAGTTTAAACTTTAAAGACAGTTCTCAGACGGTGTCTTTTAAAGCTGGACTGCCTTACCTGAAAGTTTATAACAACTCAAGCCACAGGTAGTTTTGCCTTTAGGGATGCAGGCAGTCCGGCCAATGCAAGGACAGCACTGGTAGAAAACGCCGTGGGAAAATGCGAGAGGACTGAGTGTTCTTTTGTATTTAAAGACCGACATTCGCTGGGACGTCTCACATCCAGTGTTTTTTTTCTGTGCACTCAAAGCCGCTCGATGGACCAAGTTGGCTGCAGCATCACCTGCGCAATCACTCGAATTAGCCTGTTTAAAAACATCTTATTTTACACTTTTCTGATTGTAATACAATCTCAAAAATATTTTTACAGATACAGTATTTAACTTGAGTTGTAGGTCTATGGGTCTTTTTGATCTGAATGTCATCCACACGCAGAATAGTCTATCATTAGGCAAAAAAATATTATGTTGAAACTACCTTTTTAATATGAAAACCCACCAGCTATATTCTAGGACGTGGTGGCAATCCTTCAATTCAGACCGAGAAGCACTAAAAGACCGACCTCCATGAACGAGATAGACCTACCCTGGAGGCAGTTTAGTCTACCCTGGCAGAGCGAATTTCTCTTTGACTTACCAGTGAGATACTGTAGGTGCTCAAGGTAGCTCTTCTCTGACTCTCCTGCCAAAACCTCGTTGAGGACTGGACAGATTACCGTGTCGACAGCCACGGAAATAACTAGTTTTTTTTCAGGTCAGAGATTAGGTCGCGCAGTTCCATCCCCGTTAACGGTTCGGGGAGGGAGGGGCCCGGTGCCGAGATGTCACAGGGGTTCATTCATTGAGCAGTGCAGTGATAGTCATCACTATATGTTCTTTCGCTCTAACGTCATGTTGTTGTTTAAAGATTTGAAAATAAATACTGGGACCATTTTTTGTCAAATTGGTTACAGTGGGGCAAAAAAGTATTTAGTCAGCCACCAATTGTGCAAGTTCTCCCACTTAAGATGAGAGAGGCCTGTAATTTTCATCATAGGTACACTTCAACTATGACAGACATGAGAAAATGAGAAAAAAAATCCAGAAAATCACATTGTAGGATTTTTAATGCATTTATTTGCAAATTATGGTGGAAAATAAGTATTTGATCAATAACAAAAGTTTTTCTCAATACTTTGTCATTGACAAAAAATGGTATATAACAGAGGTCAAACGTTTTCTGTAAGTCTTCACAAGGTTTTCACACACTGTTGCTGGTATTCTGGCCCATTCCTCCATGCAGATCTCCTCTAGAGCAGTGATGTTTTGGGGCTGTTGCTGGGCAACACAGACTTTCAACTCCCTCCAAAGATTTTCTATGGGGTTAAGATCTGGAGACTGGCTAGGCCACTCCAGGACCTTGGCTGGAAGCCACTCCTTCATTGCCCGGGCGGTGTGTTTGGGATCATTGTCATGTTGAAAAACCCAGCCACGTTTCATCTTCAATGCCCTTGCTGATAGGTTTTCACTCAAAATCTCACGATACATGGCCCCATTCATTCTTTCCTTTACATGGATCAGTCGTCCTGGTCCCTTTGCAGAAAAACAGCCACAAAGTATGATGTTTCCACCCCCATGCTTCACAGTAGGTATGGTGTTCTTTGGATGCAACTCAGCATTCTTTGTCCTCCAAACACGACGAGTTGAGTTTTTACCAAAAAGTTATATTTTGGTATCATCTGACCATATGACATTCTATCAATCTTCTTCTGGATCATCCAAATACTCTCTAGCAAACTTCAGACGGGCCTGGACATGTACTGGCTTAAGCAGGGGGACACGTCTGGCACTACAGGATTTGAGTCCTTGGCGGCGTAGTGTGTTACTGATGGTAGGCTTTGTTACTTTGGTCCCAGCTCTCTGCAGGTCATTCACTAGGTCCCCCCTTGTGGTTCTGGGATTTTTGCTCACTGTTCTTGTGATCATTTTGACCCCACGGGGTGAGATCTTGCGTGGAGCCCCAGATCGAGGGAGATTATCAGTGGTCTTGTATGTCTTCCATTTCCTAATAATTGCTCCCACAGTTGATTTCTTCAAATCAAGCTGCTTACCTATTGCAGATCCAGTCTTCCCAGCCTGGTGTAGGTCTACAATTTTGTTTCTGGTGTCCTTTGATAGCTCTTTGGTCTTGGCCATAGTGGAGTTTGGAGTGTAACTGTTTGAGGTTGTGGACAGGTGTCTTTAATACTCATAACAAGTTCAAACAGGTGCCATTAATACAGGTAACGAGTGGAGGACAGAGGAGCCTCTTAAAGAAGTTGTTACAGGTCTGTGAGAGCCAGAAATCTTGCTTGTTTGTAGGTGACCAAATACTTATTTTCCACCATAATTGGCAAATAAATTCATTAAAAATCCTACAATGTGATTTTCTGGATTTTTTTTCTCATTTTGTCTGTCATAGTTGAAGTGTACCTATGATGAAATTACAGGCCTCTCTCATCTTTTTAAGTGGGAGAACTTGCACAATTGGTGGCTGACTAAATACTTTTTTGCCCCACTGTATTTTTCCATCCATCAGTCACAACGTGGAAGGGTCAGGCTGTTAAATGTACATATTGTATCTTTAGATCTTTACATTTTTATTTTCACACGTACATGTGCAGTAGCCTATTCATTGCAATATGACAGTGTTAGGATATACTGTATCACTTTACATCAAGGTGACATAATGCACATGTTGACCAAGTATTTTGCTATTGATGCTTGCATCTATACTGAACAAAAAATATGAATGCAACATGTAAAGTGTTAGTCTCATGTTTCATGAGCTGAAATAAAATATCACAGAAATGTTCCATACCCACAAAAAGCTTATTTCTCTTTTGATATTTCACATTTTGTGCACAAATTACATCCCTGTTAGTGACCATTTCTCATTTGCCAAGATAATCCATCCACCTGACAAGTGTGGCATATCAAGATGATTAAACAGAATGATCATTACACAGGTGGACCTTGTGCTGAGATTAATAAAGGGCCACTCTAAAATGTGCTGATTTGTCACACAACGCCACAGATGTTTTGAGGGAGCGTGCAATTGGCATGCTCCACTATAGCTTTTGCCATTTCTCTACCAAAAGCCACTTCCAAAGTCACTTTAAAGAATTGAGAATGGCCACCCGGACAGCTGATGAAACTGTGGGTTTGCACAACCGAAGGATTTCTGCACAAACTATCAGAAACCGTCTCAGGGAATCTCACCTGCATGCTCGTAGTCCTAACCAGTTTGCATTCGTAACCTACTTCAGTGGGCAAATACTCACCTTCGATGGCCACTGGCATGCTGGAGAAGTGTGGGTGAGTGGTTTGCTGATTTTACATTTTTTACATTTCAGATTTGATGTCAATGTTGTGAACAGAGTACCCCATGGTGGCGATGGGGTTTATGGTATGGGCAGGCTTAAGCTACGGACAATGAACACAATTGCATTTTATCGATGGCAATTTGAATGCACAGAGATACCGTGAGGAGATCCCGAGGCCCATTGTCATGCCATTCATCCGCCGCTATCACCTCATGTTTCAGCATGATAATGCATGGTTGGCCCCATGACGCAAGGATTTGTACACAATCCCTGGAAGCTGAAAAGGTCCCAATTCTTCCATGGCCTGCATATTCACCAGACATGTCACAAATTGAGCATGTTTGGGATGCTCTGGATCAATGATGTGTTCCAGTTCCAGACAATATCCAGCAACTTCACACAGCCATTAAAGAGGAGTGGGACAACATTCCACAGGCCACAATCAACAGACTGGGCATATGGCAGACAGTGTGAATGGCTCTATGTAAAGGAGATGTGTCGCGCTGCATGAGGCAAATGGTGGTCACAGAAATCCATAGATTAGGGCGAATGAATTTATTTGAATTGACTGATTTACTAATATGAACTATAACTCAGGAAATTCTTAGAAATTGTTACGTGTTAATTTTTGTTCAGTGTACATGTTTTTATACACTTGCAAAATACTGAGATAGCACTGCTATTGCCTAATTGCAATAAGTTTATACATGCTCTACATTTATGTTTATTTATTTGGCAAGCACTAACATTTCAGACATTAAATATCAGTAATTATTTTATATGAAAAAATTTATCAAGCTTTATACCTTTTTGAAGTGTTTTGTAATAAGCTATCATGTGTCAACATGCATAATGCAAGAACAGCACTCCCTCAAGGAACAGGATGCCAGCAAGTTGTTGATGACCTTAGTGTGAATTATTTAAATGACATTGTCAGAGAAGCCGGTGTTAGGAGGATATATTGGCGCTTCCTCGAGGGCCGGCACACCGTGCAAATATTTCCTCCAAACACCGGCTTCGAGGGCGTTATCACATCACTTTTATATAATGGGTTACCAACTTATTCAAATAATGATTTACATATTTTTATAAAACATTCTTACTACCAACACAAATATTGGGTTGCTACCGAAGCTGACTGGTCGTTCTATCGGTTTGGTTGCCAGAGACGTGACCCAGTCAAGTCTTTTTTGTTCGGTATCTATGGACGCGACCCAATCGTTCGTTCTAAATGTTCTACTTCCATACTGGCTGGCAACGTTCTTATCCCTTGCTTGCTAGCTAGCTAACTACGGATAATTTACAGTCACGTCAGACAGTGCAGCCAGAAAACAACAACGTAGCTCTATTTGTATTTGTTTAAGCTTTTTTCTAGTAACATTTATTTGGATACATCTATAACAATGAGCGATTTCACCTGGCATTGAAAATGTGCTCTCGTCAGAACACAGCTGTTCAGAGGAGCTAGCCAACAACACAGCTAACACAATCACTTCAAAGTGAAGCTGGAAAGACTGCAAACTAGCTGCACTTTGTTTCATTTGACCTGTTTTCTATTGATATTTCTATGTATATATCCATAAAAATGATGCTGATTCATGATTTCGAATGGCTGAGAAACGCTGCCTGCCTGCATGTCTTGTCTGATCTCGAATCCTGACATGTTCATTACTATGCGAAAACTGGCGATCGAATTTAAATATTTAAACAAAGTTGCAAATGTCGGAGATACACATATCCGCTGTTGAAAACGAAATGTTAGTCTAAAAGAAATGTTAGATAATGTCTAGATGCTTTTTATAGTGGAGATCAAGTTTATAAATTGCATGGCTGGGTTGATGGGACAGTGGATTGCGCAGTTAGATGGAACAGAGTAAATAGGCATTTTAATGTCATAGATTTAACCGGAGGTAACTTGTGGAATAGACCCACTTGTTGTATAAAACAGCATATTGCAGATGTGAAGGGCACTAGGCGGCTCATACATGCCCTTTACTTGACCCTTCACAGGTTTATACATTAATCTTTCATAGGCTTATCTCCATCAGGTGTTGATAATTTGATAACCTGTCATAGCACTATGCAAAGACAAAGAAAATGCAATGTCAAACACAGCAACAATGCTCAGTCATGTGTAATTGCAGGCAAAATACAGTAGAATATTGGTATAAATAAGAAACACAATGCATACACAATTTTATTTTCAATGTTTTTACTGTAATTTTCAAAGATTTACAGGTTCATTTGAAATAATTAATGTTATTGAAAAATACATCTATACATTTTCACTGCAATGCATTGATCATTAATTCAATTATTTCATGAACATATTAAACACGCTTGTAATCCTTGTATTGCCGTTGAGCTTGTCAAGCTGTCAGTACATTGGTTTAAAGCAAGAGTTAACTGGTCTGTGAGTGAATACAGAACATCCATTTAGCTTCACAGGCTTAAGGACTTTAATTTGCTGGTTTACAGGTTTAGTTCATGCTGTTGTCATAGGCACTGTCATTGAAACTTTCCATTTCTCTAGGTGATGATTGTCATTAGGGGAAATATCACATATTGCATGCTCTTTACAAAAGGAAAAGCAGCACTTTACATGAAGTAGCTCTCATGCAGTAACTCTGTCTAATAACAATGGCGAACATGCATAAAGATAGCAGAATTTAGATACGAGGTCATCAGAGATACTGGATATACTGTAATGACGAGTTGCTTGTGTCTCCACCCTAACAATGAGATTCGTTGTCCACAGAGCGGAACAGCAGGCTGTCAAGCTCCCACAGGGACAACTCCGATAAAGTTTTTTTTTCTTTCTCAAAGTTGCCAGGATGTCACGTGCATCACACTTATCACTACACTCCTAAAAACCTAAGCTCTATGAAAGTTCTGTTAGATCAAAATAGCAGTACACTCTCATTGCCCCCCATACAAAAACTCCTCACTTGCTTTATAATTAAGGATCTGCTTAACATAGGCAGATCTTATTTTAGCAATATCTACTGAGTTTTTAAATCTAGAGCACGCGAAATGGTTCAATGTGCCAATAAATCAGCACAATCTAGGCTACTTCTTCAGTTGTTCTAATTGCAGGTGTCTTGAAGCTAAAATTGGGATAATACTGTGCTAATGACCGTACAAAAAAAGTAACGTAAAGTACGGAGAACTTTAAAAAAACGGGGATTTGTGGTAAGTGCCTGGGGGGGCGCCATCGTTATGCACTTCCGCTATTGTTTCACAAGTGCACAATGTGGTAATTACAGTGCGCATGTATAGGAGCAATTTAATGTAAAGTGTTATCCAAGCCATATCGAGATGGCTACTTGGTGGAATAGGATTAACCTTGGTTGCATATGTATATGATTTCCCTGTCTCCAATTGTTTTGAACGCAGCAGAAATCATGCTGGATTGACAGCATTGCCAATGCATTCAAACTTTTCTGGCCCATGGTGTTGAATGTTTATCCTTTTAAGCTTGGAAAAGAGACCCTTAAAGACTTGGACCACACACTCCACTGAATAGCAGGCTAGTGCTTGCTTTGCAACTCTTGCCACTGATTCATTCCAAACCACTCATTGTTGAATTTGCGATTTCCAACTCGTTGTGTAATGTTTATGTCCAATGTCCGATGAGCACCGATACCGTTTTATCTATAATTTCTCTTCATGTGACAAGGATTGAAAAGGGTTTGCCAGTAGATTGTCGACTTGATTCATGATGATGACTGCTTGTCTAGCTAAGATTTTGAAAGTATGATGTTGACATGATCTGTCCAATCAATGCTACGGTAGAAAAAAAAATTCCTCCTGACTGTTGTCAGGTGACTCAACTCCAGCCACTTTAATAATGGGAATTGATGGGAAATGACGTAAATATATCACTAGCCACTTTAAACAATGCTACCTTATATAAATGTTACTTACCCTACATTATTCATCTCATATGCATACGTATATACTGTACTCTATATCATCGACGGTATCCTTATGTATCACTAGCCACTTTATACTATACTATGCCACTTTGTTTACATACTCATCTCATTTGTACATACTGTACTCGATACCATCTACTGTATCTTGCCTATGCTGCTCTGTACCATCACTCATTCATATATCCTTATGTACATATTCTTTATCCCCTTACACTGTGTACAAGACAGTAGTTTTGGAATTGTTATTTAGATTACTTGTTATTACTGCATTGTCGGAACTAGAAGCACAAGCATTTCGCTACACTCGCATTAACATCTGCTAACCATGTGTATGTGACAAATAAAATTTGATTTGATTTGATTTGTTTAGGTCTGATTCACAACTACAGAAAACGTTTGGTTGAGGTTATTGCTGCCAAAGGAGGGTCAACCTGTTCACATACTTGTTCCAACCTGCACGATGAATGTTTACAATAAATAAAGACATGTAAATTATAATTGTGTGTTATTAGTTTAAGCAGACTGTGTTTGTCTATTGTTGTGACTTTGAAGATCAGATATAATTTATGACCAACTTATGCAGAAACCCAGGTAATTCTAAAGGGTTCACATACTTTGTTTCCCTCTGTAACTCTATGGCAGCACCCAAATGGGATTGAATTTTCGAGCTCTACCCGTAGATTTTGCGGTGACTTAGTGTCCCCATGAGTGACAGAACACCGAGACAATCACGGTGCAACTAGAGGACATTAGCAACCCATATGCTCTGTATTTTACCGCTGGATGCCCCACCACCACAGAAAGCACTGGGCAAGGCTGAAACAGCTGCAGTTTGTATGCAGCTTTATTAACAAATATTATTTTTTTTTACATTGTTTGCAAACTAATTCTTGACATGTATGAATGCCAAAATAACATGTAAAACAGGCAAAACATTTGTTTAATAATATATATTGTCACAAGCCAGCTCATAGCCTGTGGAAAAAATGAGGGGACACGAACAACAGGTATAGGCCAATCAAAAAGGTTCTTTATTATAAACCAAAAACTATTAACTTTAAACAAAGAAAAGGGAATGAGGTGTGAAAGTATCATAATGTAGGGTGTATGTAAAGTGCAGGGATGCGTGAATCTGTGTGTGTGAATGTGTGTGTGAATGACTGAGTGAAAACTACGTAAAACTACAAAGGAACAAACAAAACAGGATCATACCTGGAGGAGCAGAGAGAGAGAGAGAGAGACACGAGTGGTTAGTGAAGCAGTTTATATACCCTGAGCCCAGGTGGCTCCAATCACTAATGACCCTCCTCTGCCTGCTTACATCTGGCAAATGTTTAACAACCATACCTGGTGCAAAAAGACTCCTTTATTATTAAGACACTATTCACAGTAGTCTTAATTAATTAATTAATTAATTAAAAAAAAAAAAACAGTAAATGAACAACATAATATATCAGGCTTTTCACACCTGTACGCGCTGCACTTCCAGCTGCATAGAGACTAAGGAGGAATATCAGCATTCTGGCTAAATAAGGCTAAATAGGGCACTTTCACAGAGATACTTGCGAAAGTATTCGGCCACCTTGAACTTTGCGACCTTTTGCCACATTTCAGGCTTCAAACATAAAGATATAAAACTGTATTTTTTTGTGAAGAATCAACAACAAGTGGGACACAATCATGAAGTGGAACGACATTTATTGGATATTTCAAACTTAACAAATCAAAAACTGAAAAATTGGCGTGCAAAATTATTCAGCCCCTTTACTTTCAGTGCAGCAAACTCTCTCCAGAAGTTCAGTGAGGATCTCTGAATGATCCAATGTTGACCTAAATGACTAATGATGATAAATACAATCCACCTGTGTGTAATCAAGTCTCCATATAAATGCACCTGCACTGTGATAGTCTCAGAGGTCCGTTAAAAGCGCAGAGAGCATCATGAAGAACAAGGAACACACCAGGCAGGTCCGAGATACTGTTGTGAAGAAGTTTAAAGCCGGATTTGGATACAAAAAGATTTCCCAAGCTTTAAACATCCCAAGGAGCACTGTGCAAGCGATAATATTGAAATGGAAGGAGTATCAGACCACTGCAAATCTACCAAGACCTGGCCGTCCCTCTAAACTTTCAGCTCATACAAGGAGAAGACTGATCAGAGATGCAGCCAAGAGGCCCATGATCACTCTGGATGAACTGCAGAGATCTACAGCTGAGGTGGGAGACTCTGTCCATAGGACAACAATCAGTCGTATATTGCACAAATCTGGCCTTTATGGAAGAGTGGCAAGAAGAAAGCCATTTCTTAAAGATATCCATAAAAAGTGTTGTTTAAAGTTTGCCACAAGCCACCTGGGAGACACACCAAACATGTGGAAGAAGGTGCTCTGGTCAGATGAAACCAAAATGGAACTTTTTGGCAACAATGCAAAACGTTATGTTTGGCGTAAAAGCAACACAGCTGAACACACCATCCCCACTGTCAAACATGGTGGTGGCAGCATCATGGTTTGGGCCTGCTTTTCTTCAGCAGGGACAGGGAAGATGGTTAAAATTGATGGGATGATGGATGGAGCCAAATACAGGACCATTCTGGAAGAAAACCTGATGGAGTCTGCAAAAGACCTGAGACTGGGACGGAGATTTGTCTTCCAACAAGACAATGATCCAAAACATAAAGCAAAATCTACAATGGAATGGTTCAAAAATAAACATATCGAGGTGTTAGAATGGCCAAGTCAAAGTCCAGACCTGAATCAAATCGAGAATCTGTGGAAAGAACTGAAAACTGCTGTTCACAAATGCTCTCCATCCAACCTCACTGAGCTCGAGCTGTTTTGCAAGGAGGAATGGGAAAAAAATTCAGTCTCTCGATGTGCAAAACTGATAGAGACATACCCCAAGCGACTTACAGCTGTAATCGCAGAAAAAGGTGGCGCTACAAAGTATTAACTTAAGGGGGCTGAATAATTTCACGCCCAATTTTTCAGTTTTTGATTTGTTAAAAAAGTTTGAAATATCCAATAAATGTCGTTCCACTTCATGATTGTGTCCCACTTGTTGTTGATTCTTCACAAAAAAATACAGTTTTATATCTTTATGTTTGAAGCCTGAAATGTGGCAAAAGGTCGCAAAGTTCAAGGTGGCCGAATACTTTCGCAAGGCACTGTATATATATATATATATTTTAGCTAAATGAGCCCCACCTGCCCTGAATGACGCGTTGCCACTGCATAACAGAGATGAGTACTGAAGAGCTGTTGCATGATAACAATGATGTATGTATTCTCCCACACTGAGCTTACCTCAACCGGAGGGCTGGGCTCACTCCCAAGCCCTACCAAGGGACCCAAGACCTGGCAGAGTAGTCCAACGTTCTGCACTAAATATAAATCTGTTGGACAACCTCATTGACAATCAAACCAAAGGACCATTCTAGAGCTCATCGGTGCCTTATAATACTGACAAAAAAATTACTATAACTTGTGCACTGGCAAACTACGCTAATATTTTGCATCTTCCCTTGCCTTGAATCCCAAGAAGGCACCATGCGCACTGGCCCAGCTTGCCAACTCACTCATTCAGACCCAGAGCACAAGGTTAAAGCATGAAACATACTTTACATTACCCTTTGTTCCGTTGGGAGGTCCTGTATATTGGAAGTGTTGAATGCAAGCAATGTAATCAAGGGTTCCTAGAACAAAAAAAAAAAATGAATATTGAATACTTACAGCTAAGTTAGCTGTTTGAAATAGAGGTCGACCGATTAATCGGAATGGACGATTTTCAAGTTTTCATAACAATCGGAAATCGGTATTTTTGGACACCGATTTGGCCTTTTTTTTCTTACACCTTTATTTAATCTTTATTTAACTAGGCAAGTCAGTTAAGAACACATTCTTATTTTCAATGACGGCCTAGGAACAGTGGGTTAACTGCCTTGTTCAGGGGCAGAACGACAGATTTTTACCTTGTCAGCTCGGGGATTCAATCTTGCAACCTCAGTTAACTAGTCCAACGCTCTAACCACCTGATTACATTGCACGCCTGCCTGTTATGCGAATGCAGTAAGCCAAGGTAAGTTGCTAGCTAGCATTAAACTTATCTTATAAAAAACAATAAATCGATCATAATCACTAGTTAACTACACATGGTTGATGATATTACTAGTTTATCTAGCGTGTCCTGCGTTGCATATAATCGATGCGTATTCGTGAAAAAGGACTGCACCAATGTGTACCTAACCATAAACATCAATGCCTTTCTTAAAATCAATACACAGAAGTATATATTTTTAAACCTGCATATTTAGCTAAAATAAATCCAGGTTAGCAGGCAATATTAACAAGGTGAAATTGTGTCACTTCTCTTGCATTCATTGCACGCAGGATCAGTGTATATGCAACAGTTTGGGCCGCCTAATTATGACATAACATTGAAGGTTGTGCAATGTAACAGGAATATTTAGATTTATGGATGCCACCCATTAGATAAAATACGAAACAGTTCCGTATTTCACTGAAAGAATAAACGTCTTGTTTTCCGGATTCGACCATATTATTGACCTAAGGCTCGTATTTCTGTGTGTTATTATGTTATAACTAAGTCTATGATTTGATAGAGCAGCGGTGGTAGGCACCAACAGGCTCGTAAGCATTCATTCAAACAGCCCTTTCGTGCGTTTTGCCAGCAAGGCTTCAATCATTGCGCTGTTTATGACTTCAAGCCTATCAACTCCCGAGATTAGGCTGGTTTAACCGATGTGAAATAGCTAGCTAGTTAGCGGGGTGCGCGCTAATAGCGTTTCAAACATCACTTGCTCTGAGACTTGGAGTGGTTGTTCCCCTTGCTCTGCATGGGTAACGCTGCTTCGAGGGTGGCTGTTGTCGATGTGTTCCTGGTTCGAGCCCAGGTAGGGGCGAGGAGAGGGACGGAAGCTATACTGTTACACTGGCAATACTAAAGTGCCTATAAGAACATCCAATAGTCAAAGGTTAATGAAATACAAATGGTATAGAGAGAAATAGTCCTATAATTAACTACAATCTAAATCTTCTTACCTGGGAATATTGAAGACATGTTAAAAGGAACCACCAACCGCTCATGCTCTGAGCAAAGAACTCATATTCATTTGAGTGTCATGGATTTACACTTTTACATGTAGTCTATGAGACCAGGCTGGATTAATGGCCACACTGGGATTGGAGAGACATGTCAATGAGGTAATCTAACTCCTCTTGTAATTATCTCCTACTTATAATCCAGATTCTAATACACCCCCCCTAGCGATTAAAACAGCCCCAGACCATTATTCCTCCTCCACCAAACAGCATTCTCCTGGTATCCACCAAACCCAGATTTGTCCATTGGACTGCCAGATGGTGAAGTGCGATTCATCACTCCAGAGAACGTGTTTCCACTGCTCCAGAGTCCAATGGCGGCGAGCTTGACACCACTCCAACCTACTCTTGGGATTGCGCAATGGGATCTTAGGCTTGTGTGCGCTTGCTCTGCCATGGAAACCCATTTCATGTTCCTGACGAACAGTTTGTGTGCTACCGTTGCCTTTTTGGAACTCTGTAGTGAGTGTTGCAACCGAGGACAGACGATTTTTACGTGCTTCAGTGGCTGAGCCATTGTTGCTCCTAGATGTTTCCACTTCACATTAACAGTACTTCCAGTTGACCAGGGCAGCTCTAGCAGGGCAGAAATTGGACAAACTGACTTATTGGAAAGGTTGCATCCTATGACAGTGCCACATTGAATGTCACCGAGTTCTTCACTAAGGCCATTCTACTGCCAATCTTTGTCTATGGAGATTGCATGGATGAGAGTTTGACGTTATGCACCTGTCAGCAACGGGTCTGGATGAAATAGCCAAATCCAATAATTTGAAGGGGTGTCCACTTACTTCTGTATATAGATTGTGTATTCCATATCCGCCTCCATTGTTGCCACCCCTATTACCAGTCTGTTCGACCTCTCGTATCGTCCGAGACTCCTAAAGATTGGAAAGCTGCCACGGTCATCCCCCTCTTCAAAGGGGTGACACTAGACCCAAACTGTTACAGACCTATATCCATCCTGCCCTTCCTTTCTAAAGTCTTCAATAGCCAAGTTAAGAAACAGATCACTGACCATTTCGAATCCCACCGTACCTTCTCCACTGTGCAATCCGGTTTCCGAGCTGGTCACGGGTGCACCTCAGCCATGCTCAAGGTACTAAACGATATCATAACCGCCATTAATTAAAGACAGACGGCTGCACAGTACTTCATCGACCTGGCCAAGTCTTTGGACTCCGTCAATTACCGTATTCTCATTGGCAGACTCAACAGCCTCTACGCAGACAACACCATTCTGTATACATCTGGCCCTTCTTTGGCCACTGTGTTAACAAACCTCCAAATGAGCTTCAATGCCATACAACACTCCTTCTGTGGCCTCCAACTGCTCTTAAACGCCAGTAAAACTAAATGCATGCTCTTCAACCGATCGCTGCCCGCACCTGCCCGCCCGACTAGCATCGCTACTCTGGACGGTTCTGACTTAGAATATGTGGACAACTACAAATACTTAGGTGTCTGGCTAGACTGTAAACTCTCCTTCCAGACTCATATTAAACATCTCCAATCCAAAATTAAATCTAGAATCGGCTTCCTATTTCGTAACAAAGCCTCCTTCACTCACGCTGCCAAACATTCCCTCGTAAATCAGACTATCCTACCGGTCCTCGACTTCAGTGATGTCATTACCAAAATAGCTTCCAAACCTCTACTCAGCAAACTGGATGCAGTCTATCACAGTGCCATCCGTTGTCACCAAAGCCCCATATACTACCCACCACTGCAACCTGTATGCTCTGGTCGCCAGACCCTCTGGCTCCTGGTCATCTATAAAAGTCTCTGCTAGGTAAAGCTCCGCCTTATCTCTGCTCACTGGTCACCATAACAACACCCGTAGCACGCGCTCCAGCAGGTATATCTCACTGGTCATCCCCAAAGCCAACACCTCTTTTGGCCGCCTTTCCTTCCAGTTCTCTGCTGCCAATGGCTGGAACGAATTGCAAAAATCGCTGAAGTTGGAGACTATATCTCCCTCACTAACTTTAAACATCAGCTATCTGTGCAGCTTACCGATCACTGCAGCTGTCCATAACCTATCTGTAAATTTCCCATCCAACAACCTACCTCATCTGCATATTGTTTTATTTACTTTTGTGCTCTTTTGCACACCAGTATTTCTACTTGCACATCATCATCTGCACATCTATCACTCCAGTGTTAATTTGCTAAATTGTAATTACTTTGCTACTATGGCCTATTTATTGCCTTACCTCCTTACTCCATTTGCACACACTGTATATAGACTTTTCTATTGTGTTGTTGACTGTACGTTTGTTTATTCCATGTGTAACTCTGTTTGTGTCACTGCTTTGCTTTATCTTGGCCAGGTCGTAGTTGTAAATGAGAACTTGTTCTCAACTGGCCTACCTGGTTAAATAAAGGTGAAATAAATCAAATTTAAAAAAATCCCCACCTGCCCTCGCAACCCTTAAATCCCTAATATATTTCAACTAAAAGTATTATTTTTTTTCATTTGAATTTTATTTTTTATTAATAAATTCCTAAAGACTTTAATACATGTTTTCGTATTCTAAATGTTACATAAGGATTTTCTAATGTTAATCACTTGCATGGAGGCCAATCAAAGTAGATCAGATTTGCATTAGGTTACAAGCTGCATATTAAACACCATCAAAGGAAACTTAAATTATAGCCTAACAGTATGCTAATATAGATAATAATAGGCCATAGCCTATATAGACTAGTACAGTGATCACAACTTTTATTAGTCGAGATCACTTTAGGAGTCAAAATGCAAGCAGAGTGCAATTTTCTGCTGAGGAGACTGGAGGCCCTTCATGGCGAAATCACTGATATCAAATAAATTAGCAAATGCTCCAACATCAAGGTCTCCTGAAAAAAAAAATGAACAGTGCACTTTGTTCGGCCATACTTTTACTTGTTTTGGCTAGCCAAATTACCTAATGAGTCTTAGCTAAAGGTGAATAGCCTACACAGCGATAGATACTGTTTACTGCACATGGTATCAGTGCGAAGTGACACACGTGCCAGAACCCGCCTATTATTAATATATTTTTTTTCTCCATTACATAGGTCTAATATATTTTATTACAGCACTATATTTTATGTAAGATGTCCTTGAGTGTCCTAGAAGGCATCTGCAAAATAAAATGTATTATTGTCAATGTATGTCCCACCCCCCTCCCTATGGGTGTATGAATGTTTATGCCAGTGCTCGACTTGGACTGAAAAGCTGTAGGTGCCGGTACCGTTTATACGGTACCGTAATATTCTAGGAGGTGCAGTTCTATTCAAGTCAAGTACTGTGCTTAGGTAAAAAGAGAAATAATGTCCCATTTGTAACACTGACAAATAGAGCAATAACATTTAAACAAAAAAATAATCTTAATCTGATTGGGTGGGCCTGTGCCCACCAGGGCCCAAGCCCCTGGTGCCAACCCTCATGCGATGGATATGGTGACAGCAGCTATAAGCTTAATAACAGAGGCTTGCTAATAGCACATCTCAACTTAGATGTAATGACAGTGAGCTGCATAGAAATGCTGGCACATATCTGTCCTGATGAACAGGATCAAAGTCGATCGATATGGATGACCTGGAAGATCTCCATCTGAAACTATTGCACAACTGCAGCCTAGTTGCAGAATGGTGCATTGGACATCACATAAGTGCGTCAGCAATGAAATTGCAAACACATCACTGTGTATCTTATCACTTTCAGAATTATATTCAGGTTATTTCCAAGAGGCTAGATATATAGTTGTTTTGCATTGCTAACAGGCGTCACTGAGCAAGTTCAATTTGCAGTGAAACAAGACTACTTTATTCTGAGTATTTATTTAGTCAATCCAGTGCCAGTGCAGAATAAACTAGATTACAATTAAACACTTGCTGAACCTATTGCAGTTCACGTGAATCATGTGTCTATAAACTCTGTCAAACAGGGGCTGTATCACATTAGTGGAAAGCAAGACTATTCTTTAGGGCAGATGTGTCGGTTTTGACTAGCAGAAGCAACTTTTCGTAACTGGTTAGGAAGAGGGTTAGCTAAAATTGTCCCGGTCACAACTAAAATATCTTAACTCCAATCAGGTCTGCCATGACCAGTCTTGGTTTCCACTAATGCAATGCAGCCAAACAGGGTAGGTATGCTCTCTAGTGGTAACCATTAGGAACAGCATCAAAACAACATGGGACAAGACTTACACCAAAAAAAATCCAATACGTACATATGAGAATGTCCTTAAAAGTCATAAAATTAGATGACAGTGCAGGGTCTTTATTTTATATTCTGCAAAGTACTGTCCCGGCAGCACAACATGGAGGCATTCAACACTGGAGGATACATAAGGCTGGGTCTGACTAACAACATTTACCCTTGGCTATACTATTATACTTAGAGATTAGCAAATGATAAATAGTGTCAGAAAGTAGCCTGTCACTTCAGAATGTATTTCACCCATAAAAGCTGCATTTAGACAGGCCACCCAATTTTGATCTTATTCTTCACCAATTGGTCTTTCGACCAATCAGATCTGCTGTGAGTGGTCAAAAGAACAATTCAAATTGGGCTGCCTGTGTATTGCAGCCTTAGTACAGCCTTACACATCCAATTAGTGACCTCCATCAAACAACGATTCCTAGAGGAGTGCACTGGTTAACCCCTGAGACTAAACATTAACTATAAATGTAACATGCAAAACAATCCCCAACATGAGTCACTAAAAGTGCCAAAAATAAAAAGGAATAACTAATTTTAAATACTAGTAAATAATCTAATATTTAACATCTTTAATAATATTGAATTGTTATGGACCACGCAATTCTCAAACAACAAATTGTTGTAATATATCTAATTATGTCAATTTATACAGTATACAAAAGTAGAATTGTGACATTACCGTGGTGCTTAGCAGAACTCACTCATCCAGGGTTACACAACAACAAAAAAAAGGCATTTTACACAACACTGTCCAACCCACAGAATATATTAACCCTGTGTTAAGAACCTGTGACCGTTCAACTCCTTGGCTTTGTACTGCAGTTAGCAGTGCTGCAGTCAGCAGTTAGTCAGGTTGGTGCGAGTTCAGCTGGCTGTGGGGGTCTCTTTATTCTGGGGCTGCTGCTGGCGCAGGACTGCCTTCACAGGTGATGTATGGCCAGTGAGAACAGGCCAGGAAGGCCTGGATGCATCCAGATTGTAAGCCCCATATTTCTAGACCAGTTTCTGTGTTATACATCTGGAGTCGGACAGTACACTGCGGCTCAACACAGAGCACAACACTTCTGAAGAAATACCTTCACCAATACATCTTTGGCTTTGCAAATGTAAGATCATGCGTGTGCGTCTGTAAGCAGCAATATTCTCTTTAAATACATTTAAGTGTGTATGTATACCTGTACATATGTATTAATGTAGGCATGTACTGCCAAAATAAAGGAAACACCATCATAAGTGTCTTAATATGGCGTTGGGCCACCACGAGCCAGAACAATTTCAATGCGCCTTGGCATAGATTCTACAAGTGTCTGGAACTATTATACGAGAAACTACTATACGAGAAATTCCATCATTTAGTGTTTTGTTGATGGAAAACAGTCTCAGGCACCGCTCCAGAAATGTTCAATTGGGTTGAGATCTGGTGACAGACACACTTTAAACCCCCTAGGCTCCTTTGAGACTCCTATCAAAGTCACGGAGATCTCTTCTAGCCATGGTAGCCAAAATAATGGGCAACTGGGCATTTTTATACATGACACTAAGCATGATGGGATGTTAATTGCTTAATTAACTAAAGAACCACGCACCTGCTTTCAATATACTTTGCATCCCTCATTTACTCAACTGTTTCCTTCATTTTAGCAGATATATATATATATATATATATATGTGTGTGTGTCACCCTCACGCCCAGTGCACCTGTGCCCCTGCTGAGGCTGTGGAGTGTCTCTTGGCCTCTAGCAGCGAGGTGGCCTGCTGCTTGTCACTCTCGATCTCCTTGAGTCGCTTCTCGTCCAGGAAGGACACCAGAGAGTTCCTCATGTCAACCACCTCCAGCATCTCCTGTAGCACACGGTCCTCTTCTGCCTGCTGCTCCACTGTCTTCTCAGAGTCTGGGGTGGACACGGACACGATAAGAGGATTTTACGGACACACGTCAAACTTCGCACAGGAGCTGAACAAAAAGCCTATCCACTCCCTCTTTTGCTCCACCCAATAAGTGAGCTTTCAACAACGCCATCAGTGAGACAAATGCAACGATCCAGTCTTTTTGTAGAGAAACATACCATCCAGCTCCATGTATTGTCTGAGCTCCATCTCCAGCATGCTCTGTTTGTCCTCCAACTCCAGCTGTCGAGACCTGAGGGGCAGAGGAAACAGAAAACAGTTGAATAGAAGTGGCTGGTTTCATTCAATAGGGCCTTAGTTGCAGCTAAGGGACCCCCCCCCCCCCCCCCACAGCTCACACTCAGCTCATGAGTCAACATGGCAAAACAAGGGTGCAGCTATGTTGAACACAAAAACAACTGTCAGGAGCGTGCAGTCTGCTTCTCTGTCCCCCGCTGGCTACTTCAGCTAGGGACTCTGACCACACAAGAACACCACACTCTGTATAATGTATTGAAAAGTTCTACACTCACGCCACCATGAGGTCTGACTCCTCAGAGACCAAGGCGTTCTTCTGGTGGACCAGATGGATCCACTGGTCGATCATCTCTGGGGAACCGCCACTGCCTGTGGGAGAATGAGAAGACATGGTGGGGGGAGGGCTAAATAGACTATGAGTTCTTTGATCCCTAAAGTTTGCCAAATGCCAATGTTTCGCTCTACGGACGTCCATCCGAGCATCACAGGATAAAAGATGAAAAGGCAAATCTTTGCAAGACAAGCGATGTTCAAAGTACTGTGTTATGGTTCGCTAGATCAAACGAAAGCGTCGGGGTGGGGGGGGGGGGGGGGGGGGTCGCACCTTCCTCTCCTCGGAGTACCTGCTCCAACACCACACCTTTATCCTCCAGCTCTTTAAACGTCACCTCAATCTCCTCCAGGCGTCTCTGAATAGACTGGGTGGAGGGGGGGGGGGTGTCACAAGCATACAATAAGATGAGCTTTAAAGCAGAAAACACTGGACAAGCAGCAATACTCAATACTGGCAGGTCCAGTGTTACGACTAACCATCCCAATGTAGAGCTGTTCTGATCTGGCATCAGCACTGTCCTGTTCAGACAGTGAACAGACCTGTGCAGTATTCAGTAGGGTGCACCAGAGCAAAACCTTTTGCAACAATTAATGTTCTCTCTCTAGTAAACACAATCCCATGCTTTACTGGAAAATCTCAGTACAGTGAACCGACCTGTGCTTTGTGGAAGCGCTGCATCTCACACGTCTTGGCCCGTCGATCCAACGTCCTCATCTTCAACAGCTCCAGTTTCTCAGCCTCCACAGGGTCTGAAGGGATGGTCTGGAACTAGAGACAAGGGAGAGTGTGTGTGAGTGCAATGTCTATGGACTTAATATGCCAGCCAGACAAGTCCCACTCCTTACCTTATCATCATATAAATCCAAGCCATCTGGTGCAAACATATCCAACTCATCCTCCTCCTCGTCATCATCATCAGCACAATCTTCCTCAGATACACTGTGGCCATGGTGTACTTCTTTGAAGTTAAAGATATACAATTATTCATTCAGAATAGATATGAAGAACATGGCTATTAACAACTGTTGTTTGCCATATACATAAATAATTGATAGGTATAAAGATGTTGTCATACTGACACCATATAATTAGGAATCAGAATACTAAAATGGACATGGACCTTCTTATGATGGGATAAAGGTCAGCCATTTTGATCAGGGAGTTGGTTAACCACAGTTTGCCAGTGCTGTGATATGATAGTGTAAAATAATGAATTTGAATCATTTATCTGCACTGTATGTTTGTTGGCTAGCTAGCCAGACAGTTTTAGAGGAATGATTACATTAATATATATATATATTTTTTAAATTAAACTGCCAATATGCCAACATTCTAGTCAAACAATGCAGTCAATCCACAGCCATATATTCACTGGCTCAAATCAGTTGATGATAGGATTTAGACACGTTGTAAATGCAACAAGTACTGATATAGTATCACGTTCTCTATTTTCCTGCAGAATTAAAATCAGGATTACACCTCTACTGCCATTCTTTCCAATTACACTGGTTTGGATTACTCCCTGACCAAAGTGGCGGCCATTTTCACCCCATTCTGGAACTTTGAGGTTTTATGACATATCCCCTCTAGTAATTTAATAGGATCTATGGCCGAGACAGTAAATCCACACCCCACTAGGGTCTTTACCTGGGTGGCTGTTGAGGACGCTGAAGCGTTGGTCCCTCCCCAGCCGAGGAGAGGATAAGTTCCATGGGGAGAACTTGGAGCGGACCCTGGCGTGCTGACCCTTGCCCTCCGCTGGTTCCTCTTTCCTCCTGAAGCAGCGGCGGTTCCTGTGCTCCCGTATGTGTCCCCCCGACCCAGGGCCCCCACTCCAGTAGCCCTCCTCCTCCTGGCCGTCTGCACCTCAAATCACACTTTATTAAACCCTTCAAGCTTTCGACTGGGCCATTTTAAACAGTTCACACTCCCATTTAAAATCGCAACATTTTTAAACAGTTAAAACAATAGAGACTAAACAAAGAAAAGGTAATGAAAGAGATACCTGGGGGTTTGGGTGGGCAGGGACCCCCTGCTGTGGCTGAGGAAGAGGAGCAGGAGGAAGAACCGGGTGTCTCCGAGTCAGAGTCCAGGCTGAAGCTCAAGTTAACTAGGTGGTTCTTCTCCTCGTCGGTCAGCTGCAGCTTCCGCAGGGATGGCTTCGGCCTGGAGTCAGGGGCTGCCTTGGGAGTTCCTTTTTCCCTTTCTGCCCTGGGGGACCCCTTCTCCCCTACATGGGCTGGTGACGTGTCCCCTTTTGGGGTGAGTAGGACGGTGCGTGGTTTGGGTACAGGAGGGGAGGCCTGAGGGCTTGGGATGGACGAGCGAGAGTGGCGAGGTTTTGGGACAGGGGTCAGAGGATCCGAGGGGGCATCCTCACCCCCCTCCTTCCCCTCTTCCTCCACCTCACAGTCCTCAAAAACTTTCTTTGTGAAAACGTCTATGGGTGGTTTTGGTGAGACAGGGTGCTCCTCTACAGGGTTAGGCTGTTTGCTACTGGGGTCTTCCTGACTCGGAGGATGCAGAGGCTCCATGGGTTTAGGAGGACCCGAGTCTAGATAGTACTCATCGTCCTCAGAGGGACAAGGTGAGGGGTCTTCACTGGAGATCGAATTCACACCTCTCTCCTCCTCGTGACCTCCGATGGTATCCTAGAAGGGAACGAAATGGAAGAAGCATTGTAGTGATTAAACATTCCTCTGTAAATGAATGGTCATGGTACACTGCCCTGTTGGAAATGAACAAGTCTTGTGACTCAACGCCAATGTACTACTTCTGCCCACTAGCTGTCCTTAACTGTTCTGTACAGACAAGCTGAGCCACAAGCTGGCAACATGGTATGCAACAGAACGGTTTAATTTCCCATCTGCTCAAACTCAGAACAGAGAGACCCACCTTAACGGATGGGGATTGTTCCCTGTTCTCCATCTCTAGCTGTTCAGAGTGCAGCTCACAGTAGAACTTCCCTGAGGGCACAAGAGGGAAAACAACAGCTTGCACAGACTCTGGATCTGGTACATGTTAAGAGATGCTACTTGACAACCCTTTCTCCCGTTCTCCTTTTCACATGAACCACAAAACACGTAAAAAGGGTATCTTTCATTCATTTTTCATATGGTGCATAAATAAATTAAACTGTGCTGTATTTATCATCCGGATGTAGGTTCCTTGCCTTGGAGGATTTAACTTACTACAGGTATGGAAGCTGTTGCACCAGAAATAACTATATTCTGTTTCTGTATTGTCCAAAGAGGGAGTAGCTTGCTGCGTCTTTGTGAGCAGACAACATTTCAGAAGACAGAACACAACATGTCACAGAGAACATTTGTTCCACACTTGAGTACATAACGACCATGGAAGTCCTACTTGCATAGTAACATGATGTTGCGCTTGTACAAAAATATTCAAAGGGGCTCATTAGGACCCAGCAGAAATCCCACGAGACTGAGTGCCAGTCTACGCTATCAGGTCACCTCCTTGAAATTCATCAGCATGCTAAGGAATTAACATGATTAGCACAAACAGACTGGCACTCGGCTGTAGAAGAAGTTGTCATGCTCACTCACCCGTGTGCTGGTTAAATGTATATCTGCCAAGTCTGAGGGTGGTGCCACACTGCTGGCAGGTGAAGCAGCTACGGTGGAAGAACTTGCCCTCGGTGCTGATCCTTTCCAGCACATAGACCCGCTGGCCGCAGAAGTAACACTCCTCATTGTTTATTGACGTCGGGCTTAGTTCAGGGTCAGGGGTCACCTCAGGGGCTGAGAGAGGGGCTACAGGCTGAGAGCAAAGAAATTGAGACCAACAATCATATTTGAACAGTACTTCAATAACTTAGCACACAAACATGTGCTTATGATGTAACAATAGCGACTAGTCCTGAAGGCCAAAGAAAGACGAACGACTCAAAATGACAAATCTGGCGTGTTCAACAATTATTACAAAGGTCTGTACCCTAGGAGTTATACCACAGTAGTAACCAAAGAGAGGAACAACCGCTAGTTCAATAACATAGCACGGAAACATTGTATAGAATAGCAGTTGGAGTAGCCCTGAAGTCTGCAGATACATCCATCACACAGCAAAAGGTTAGCGCTGCATGGGAGCCTATGGTAATGAGGATAGCATTTGTATTCTAGACACTACTCACATCTTCCTCATCTCCCATCCTCATCCTTTTATCTTTTTCTTCTGTCTCGGCTGCCAGTCTCTCCTGTGTAAAAGATAAAACAGTCACATGACACTTTTTGGTTTAAAATATGCAAATGAATAATGGATGATGTCAAAATGAACAATGCTTTAGATATTATCTTACATGCTTGAAAAGGTGTCTTTGCTATTACAGTTGATTTTGGAAAAGGCCAACAAAGGTAAACGTCTACTGTAAGTGTTCTGTAGTATGGTATTAGTTATAATAACGAACTAAAACAAGCAAATTATGACTAAAACACATTGTTTAACTGTTGACAATGAACGTACAATGAATGAATCAAAGCATAATTACAAGAACCAAAACCAAAATGGCTGGGCATGTGAATTCAAGGTTCCTATCTAAAGAACTCTGATATTACTGTAAGTAAATAGTTAACGACAGCGGGGAGTTGCATGAAAAAGATTGACAGTCGATGTGAACTTGAGGTTGGCCTACTCTCCATTTTACCCGACAGACAAATGTATTTTTTTTAGCGCGCTATCGCTGATACTCTATTAAGGAAACAGCTGACCAGTCGCAGTGACAACATGCAGCTGATTGCCTGAGCCTTACCTTGCGTCTTTGCAGAGAGTTGTGCTTGAGCTTGTTGAGGAAGAACACAGCCTGAAAAGACAGGGTCTTCGACGGTGTCAGGAGAAGGCTCGGGGGTTCTGCTGCAGACACACAAACGCACTCCGGCTTCAGTTTCATACTGTCCCTGTTCTGCCAGAACACACACGTTTCACAGGCACTAACCTAACCCCACTGTGTTGTCCCGAGTCCCTCCCTACAGCAGAGAAACCTGCATTTTAAAAATGTGCACATCTTCTTGCACATAAACAATGTGTTATGGCTTTTTCCTCTACCAATCTCTCTTATGTAAAAAATCATGTCAAGTCATTTTATATTACACATCCAGCTTCTCCACACTGCTGTTGAAAACAAGGCTTTGTAGAAGATGTAATTAAATTCAACTTGTCAATCCCCCTGAGAGAACTCCTGTGTAAGCGCCCGGTGACGGACAGGACATGTCCCTCGTGCATGCGCATCTGTGTGCAAGCCAGACAGCCGATCCCCCTACAGAGAGCTACTGGTATGCTACCTACGGCATCACAGCGACAAGGCAAGCGGAGCAAGTCACACCCTCTCTCCAAGCCTGCCTCCAAATGCTGGATCACCACTGAAAATATCTCTGCTACACACTCTGCTAGTATTTACCAGAAACACCCCCGGCAGCAAAAACAGACCGGGAAAATCCTTCTTCCTCACAGCAGGAATATTAGATATCATTTAGATGACGCCGAGGCTAGTCCCACCCAAGCCTGACAAGCCATTTCCTCACGGGCTGCTGTGCCGTTTGCTTTGACTGCTGCCTGGCTTACCGACTGAGCGCAGGAGAGCAGCACAACCCTGACAGTCAATCAGGGCTGGTTATGTGCACAGACCCAGCTACTCTAACCAGAGGAATGCTGGGTAATGCTCTTAAAGGGACAATGACAGCCCTCTCCCTCCTTATCAACACAAAACACATTTCATAGAGAAAAAACACCTGGGCCCAAGGTTGTACAAATGGGGGTTACATAAGCTATGCACTGTCTAAACAGCAAACATAGGTCCAGATTCAATCGCTTTCACTAATAGTAGGATATTTGATATGGTTAATATTGAAAACTGCTGAAATTTGGTCCAGCATTTTTAGAAATTAAGCACAAGAAAAACACCTTTATGTAATGAATACAACTATGCATAATGTTGAGATAACAATGTCACAGTAACATTCTACAAATATACATAATCTAGTCTCGTGATAGCAGACCTCAACAACACTTTCTTGTTCAAGGTGGCTGGCGTCAAGGCTACAAGTAACCAAACAATCACGGTGCTAATTACTGTACGTAACATGTCTGACAGCCATTGCCCTGATGCTTACCTCTAGTGGGCGTCCTTTCGTTGAAGGCATCGTGGATCTGTGTGAGGTAGAGCACCATAGAGAGCTTGTCTATCTGTTCCTTGGTGGCCATGTCACTGGCTGATATGATGGGAGGGATGCCCAGCTCTTCCTCCAGGAGGCTGAAGGCCAGCTGGTTGTTGTGGACCGAATCAGACTCCTTCAGAGAGGACATGTCACTGTGGAGGGACAGGTGAGGGATAGTTACTGTGTTGACCAAGGCCATGTTCAGTAGGGCACACCATAGAACATGAACGTTTGCTTTGTTATTGGACAGGTAGTAGCATGGAATTTGAATAATTGGAAATTGGAAAAGCCTCTCAGACCAATTACATTTTACTGTACTCACAGGTAGTCTTTCCTCCTGCTGTACTACTTGTGCATTTGCTACATTTGTGGTGTATAAGTTGAATTGTCCCCTTATAAAGCCCACAGACTCACATAATATGGGGTCTGAAGGTGTTGATGAGGGCACACAAGGCCAGGCCAGACCTCCAGGACTGGGTCAGATCCTTCACCTTCACCCTGTCGTACCCTGCAGTGTGCTGCTGGCACCACTTCAACAGCTCCTCAAAAGCTCCAACCGAATCTGGGCCATGAACACACATAGGAACACTGCATTAGGATTTAGAACGCATGCTCAGTAGGCTTACACTACGCAGGAATCGCTCCGCCATTTCCTGGTTGTTAAAATTCTAATAGTTCGCCTAATTTCAGTTTAGTGACAAAACAAGCAAGTATAGTGTAGAGAATCATTGTACCATCTAAACCACTGAGAAATACCTTTCCATAATCAAAAAGATTGTATTTTCAGATGTTTAAAGCGGGTGTACAAAACTGAAAGTAAAAGACAGCAAAAACTAAACTTAAGAACGCAATAACGCACATAGAACAGATCTACTGCTTCTTAAAATTTGCTTTCAATGAGAATGGCAGATCTATAACTCACATTTCTATGTGCATTTGGTCAGGTCTCCCAATAAGTTACATATTGCAGCTCTATTAAAACTTGTAAATTCCATTACAGAATTACGCCAAAAATCTGTAACGGAATTACTGCAACTGAATGGGAAATCATAATAGTCACAAACCACAGTTGGGTCACCTGCTACTGTCCTCCCTTCCACTGGCATAGTGTAATGTTCAGCTCAGAACTATTTTCTTTGTCTTTCTGTTATCTGGCCTGGAATGTTAAAACAGACCGAGTCTGGGCAGTGCTCTGCTGTGCTGCACTGTGATTTCCAAACTTGTGAAACATGAGAATAACTACATTCAGATCCAGAATTATGCATCTCTGTACAGTACAGATCAGGGACCCATGATGTAATTCCGTTACTGTAATTCCGTCACCGTAATTCCATTACCAGATGTAAATCCACTTGTAGTTCAATAACCAAAATATATATTTTTCAAACTCAAGGTGTCATGTCATAGCTGACTCCCCATTCTTTCTGCAGACATCTTTGAATCTTAATTCAGAGCACGTATTTAACAACGTTATTGTAAAATGTAGACCTGTTACCAAAGTTTGCATCTGCACAGTTCTTCCACTAAGTTCCTTTTTTAAAATTCTCCAGTGGAAATGGTTAAAGGTAGTCTTTGTGCATAGAGTTGTATGGTTTGTAAAACATTAAGATCAGAAGGTTTTTGTTTGGCATACATTTAAAGTGGAAAAAACTGAGTCTAAGTGTAATTCCATTACAGTGGAATTGCCCAGCACAGTCGTGCCCAAACAAAAAATGAATCATGCCCATGCTCCCCTCATGCATTACTGCTTTAGTAAAGTGAAGCTAGACAAACCTTGTCGCAGGTGAGACAACCTGCCTTTCTGCTTCTTGGTTGGTCGGCCCAAATCAATATGGTCTTCAACATCATACAGATGTTGCAACTTTGGAACGCATGCAAAGAGAGAGAATCATAATAAACAACATAGCACTTGATTTGAGTTGAATTTTATACTAGAGCCAGAACACCGTAGCATGGTCCCAGATATGCTTGTGCTGTCTTGCCAACTCCTACGGTCATTGTCAAGCAAGGGCAATAGGAGTTGGATATACAGCACAAACAGATCTAGGACCAGGCTTAAGAACACAGTAGGCTTCATAAAGCTGGTACTCAAATGCAGAAAGCTGGGGTTTGGTTTGATGCAGTGTAATTGATCTGGTAGTTTGTGAAAACTAAAGCCTTTCAGATCAATACTCCTCTAGTGGGGGAAATCAAAAAGCATTTCCTAGCCGGCTCAACACTTCATACACAAACAGAGCAGTTTCCTGGCAACACATGCATACTCTGGGAAATATCAACCCAAAATGGCAGAGCAGCACTGATATAATTCACAATGTGTTTACAATGTTACTCAGCACCATATCTATTCACTTTGCTAGCACTGATACAGTGAGACAGTTATACCCTTTTCACACCATCAAACCAACCTGAACCAAACTTTACTGAGCTTGGCCTGGTTACGCATCCACTATAGTTGCTGGAACCGTGTTGAAAAGAAAAGATCCAAGCCAGCACAGTGTCTTTCAGGTTCGTCCAATATTGTGAATCAGGCATCAATGGAGCTTTGAGTCTGCGCTGACCATAGAAATAGAAGGACTACAATGTAATAGATAATATTTGTGTGTTTCTGACCTGGTTGGCCTTGATGGAGTTGAGGTTGACGTGCTGGTAGCGTGTAGCCGGGTCTATGCTAAAGGCACTGTAGTTTTTACTGATGTTCTCTGGCGTGGTCTGGGACAGGAGCTGGTAGATACTCTCCCTATTTCAGTCAGAGGGAAAGACATCTCCTAGAAACACTTATACCTCAGAAGCTCAGTGTAGAACTGAAGAAGAAGCAGCTCCAAAGGAACAGAAGATTGATGGGTTTGTTCAGTGTCATGACGTTGGCCTGGGGGTAGGTTTATGACAGTCATAAATACTTCTTTCCCCCCTTTTCCCTCTCTCTACCCTACTGATGTTACATTTGCAAACCCCTTGGTTAACATAGAGATTCTGGTAACATCAGAAGGTGGGGGGAAATTAACTATGCTCTGGTAATCCGACCAATTGAACATATGCAGTGGTACTTAATGAATATGATGTCAGTTTGGTTGTCATCTGAGACATTCTCATCAATGATAAGATGACAAACTCTGCAGTGTAAAGTCTACACATCAGAGTTATTGGATTCACATGGAATTGTTGTTCAATTTAAAATGTTTGAATACGAAATTATTTGTGATGGGATGAAATGTGATTTTAGCTTCTAAAATGTGAGAATTGGGCACGACTCAGTGGCCCGCCCACGTGAAGAGACATAGATTGTAAACTATGAAACACACCCCGTTTCTCCCTTCCTATATAAAGCCTTGATGACAATATAACCTCCTGTTCCGAGGATGTGAGGACGACAGTCCGATGTCAGAATGGTTCAGATAATAAACTACAGAACGAAGCCAACATCAGGTTAGGAAGGAACAGACAGAGTATTCCGTCTACCACACAACGACATTACTACAACGTATCCAATTTACCAGCAGAGACATTCTTCAAAGGACAAAGGACTCGGTTGGGCAACACAGCCTTCCATCTACCACCAACCTACCGAAGCGCAGCTCAGAGTAAATCTTTTTTGCATTTTCCTTTTCGAAATGGGCGGTAATTTAGTATACATACAGTGCCTTGCGAAAGTATTCGGCCCCCTTGAACTTTGCGACCTTTGCCACATTTCAGGCTTCAAACATAAAGATATAAAACTGTATTTTTTTGTGAAGAATCAACAACAAGTGGGACACAATCATGAAGTGGACATTTATTGGATATTTCAAACTTTTTTAACAAATCAAAAACTGAAAAATTGGGCGTGAAATTATTCAGCCCCCTTAAGTTAATACTTTGTAGTGCCACCTTTTTCTGCGATTACAGCTGTAAGTCACTTGGGGTATGTCTCTATCAGTTTTGCACATCGAGAGACTGAATTTTTTTCCCATTCCTCCTTGCAAAACAGCTCGAGCTCAGTGAGGTTGGATGGAGAGCATTTGTGAACAGCAGTTTTCAGTTCTTTCCACAGATTCTCGATTGGATTCAGGTCTGGACTTTGACTTGGCCATTCTAACACCTCGATATGTTTATTTTTGAACCATTCCATTGTAGATTTTGCTTTATGTTTTGGATCATTGTCTTGTTGGAAGACAAATCTCCGTCCCAGTCTCAGGTCTTTTGCAGACTCCATCAGGTTTTCTTCCAGAATGGTCCTGTATTTGGCTCCATCCATCTTCCCATCAATTTTAACCATCTTCCCTGTCCCTGCTGAAGAAAAGCAGGCCCAAACCATGATGCTGCCACCACCATGTTTGACAGTGGGGATGGTGTGTTCAGCTGTGTTGCTTTTACGCCAAACATAACGTTTTGCATTGTTGCCAAAAAGTTCAATTTTGGTTTCATCTGACCAGAGCACCTTCTTCCACATGTTTGGTGTGTCTCCCAGGTGGCTTGTGGCAAACTTTAAACAACACTTTTTATGGATATCTTTAAGAAATGGCTTTCTTCTTGCCACTCTTCCATAAAGGCCAGATTTGTGCAATATACGACTGATTGTTGTCCTATGGACAGAGTCTCCCACCTCAGCTGTAGATCTCTGCAGTTCATCCAGAGTGATCATGGACCTCTTGGCTGCATCTCTGATCAGTCTTCTCCTTGTATGAGCTGAAAGTTTAGAGGGACGGCCAGGTCTTGGTAGATTTGCAGTGGTCTGATACTCCTTCCATTTCAATATTATTGCTTGCACAGTGCTCCTTGGGATGTTTAAAGCTTGGGAAATCTTTTTGTATCCAAATCCGGCTTTAAACTTCTTCACAACAGTATCTCGGACCTGCCTGGTGTGTTCCTTGTTCTTCATGATGCTCTCTGAGCTTTTAACGGACCTCTGAGACTATCACAGTGCAGGTGCATTTATACGGAGACTTGATTACACACAGGTGGATTGTATTTATCATCATTAATCATTTAGGTCAACATTGGATCATTCAGAGATCCTCACTGAACTTCTGGAGAGAGTTTGCTGCACTGAAAGTAAAGGGGCTGAATAATTTTGCACGCCCAATTTTTCAGTTTTTGATTTGTTAAAAAAGTTTGAAATATCCAATAAATGTCGTTCCACTTCATGATTGTGTCCCACTTGTTGTTGATTCTTCACAAAAAAATACAGTTTTATATCTTTATGTTTGAAGCCTGAAATGTGGCAAAAGGTCGCAAAGTTCAAGGGGGCCGAATACTTTCGCAAGGCACTGTAAG
This sequence comes from Oncorhynchus mykiss, assembly GCF_013265735.2. NCBI lineage: Eukaryota > Metazoa > Chordata > Actinopteri > Salmoniformes > Salmonidae > Oncorhynchus > Oncorhynchus mykiss. Next base: position 42,460,073 of record NC_048580.1, read on the forward strand.
ATACTGTATTTACGATAGCACAGCTTCTCCCTGTGTCCCTCAGTCTTCCCGCTCTTTCACTCAAACCCAGCCCCTTTTCTTTTGTGTAACCAGCTGCCATATCTGTTCCGCCCGCCAGGGACGTTTTCCTTTATGACGTAATTTGTAATCAAGTTATGATTAATTATGTGTATGTGTAATTCTGTGTGATTAGTTAGGTATTTAGTAAATAAATAATTGAACCCAATTTTGTATTGCTGATTCAACTTGTTAGCCAGGGTTCGTGCAGATAACCAAGAATTTACAACTTTCAGATGAGACTGAATTAAGGTGACGATTAATATTGACTGCTATTGATGTAAAATATTACTAGGTCTTTAAGAGTTTATTCGGAAGATAACAGCTCTATAAATATTATTTCGTGGTGCCCCAACTCTCTAGTTAATTACATTTACATGATTAGCTCATACATTATTTTATAGAATAGCATGTCATATCACTTAATAGCCAAAGACACGACACCAGGAAGATTTTTTTTTTTAAAGCAGCTGCTCGTGAAGTAATGGATGTTCAAAAGAATATTGTGAGGAAAAACAGTTAAAGGCTGAAAGGCCCGGCCAGGGTAACCACCTTCGATACAGTAACAATGAAAAGGGATGGGCACATGATTTTTGAGGTGGTGTTTATGATCATATAGAAAAAGCTTGGTTACCGTTCGGCAACGACTTCCAGGTGTGGTTTTCCCTTGCCCCAGCTCCTGACCATCCACGCTGTGTCGAAGGCAGCCAGAAACCCACGGGCAATACCTGTTCCCAGAGGCCAGAACGGCTGTGGACACATACACTTTCAGAATAGTGCTGTATGACAACAGATAATTGTATATAGACACTGTTATACCCCGAGACGATTTTATACTCCATTTCCTAAGTGAGGGCCGTATGTAAAAGTACAATCAGTGTATCATTGTGTGTATAACTGAATGTATATTACAGTATGTGATATAGATACCATGAATATATATATATATATATATATATATATATATATATATATATATATATATAGAAACCATGAATATGTTAGACATTTTAGAACAAGGTCATCATCCATCACATGTCCATGACATCTCACCTCCACCAGGCAGTCTCCGACCAGGCCTATGAGTAGTTTCTTTCCTTTCCTCTCCCTGACCAGCGAGGCGTTCTCAGCACGGTGCATACAGGTGAAGTCAAACATGGCCACGTCAGGCTGGCCAGCGTGGTTCAGGGCAAACTGCATGTTGGGCAGGCGGTGGCCTGTGGAGAAGTGGGCAGCGCTGTGGGCGTAACGCAACAAGGCGTCCTGGTCCACGTTGGCCTGGCCCAGGAGCTGATTGGCGTCACTGAAGTCCTGGAGACAAGGGGGAACATAATTGAGGTGGTCACAGAGGGGACACCATATCATTAAATCGAACAAAAATACAAATGGGGAACTATGGGGGACACATTGGGGGTGGTCAGTGCTTGAAGTGGAATGATAAAGGTGCCAATAAGAATTTTAGAGGCCAGTACTCATTCTAATTTTACAGTACTGGTGTTCTTATATAAGAGGTGCTGATACTCAAGCAATAGAACATTGGAGAAGCTGATAGTCTGTACTACTGATGCAGACCGGCATAATTCAAGCACTGGGGTGGTGGTGACATACATCAGAGAGCTGTCTATCACGGACTAGAATCTAGATGTAGCTTTATATGAAAACAATGGATATAATCCTCCCACGTAGTCTCGCCAAGCATTATATGCTCCACATAAAGAAGCAAGCCGACACTGAGTCAGCATCTTTAAACAAAGTGGAACAGTGACAAGAATTACACAAATACCAACCCTCCATAATCATGCGCAAATATATAGAATGATTATAGCTTCAGCGCAACAGAAATACTAAACAGTTACTCAGCAGAACATCTCCCATCTTGGCAACTGAACTATAACAGATGAGACAGGGGAAAGTCTCTATTTTGATAACAGGCAGAGTGGACTCTAATCATTGAGGACAAAACAAGAGGATCTGGCTTTGTCATTCCAGACCACTAGTGTGACAAGAGGGAGCGAGAGTGAGCAGACCCTGTGCTGCATAGACATCAATTACATTAACACGGTTTATTAGCGGCTAATCCCAAAGAGCAGGAAACGCCCCCAGCTTGTTTGGGGAGGACTATGTTGGGATCCAGGCTTGGGCCAGTTTGTCTCAGTATTGTGAAAAGCCCTCTAGAGGCCTAGTGTGGAGCTGCTGCTGCTGGTTGTAATGATGTGGTTCCCTCACCTGTTTAATGACCCCCATCTTTAACAGGCTCTTCTTCTTGGCAGTCATGACAAAGTAGTGGGTGGCGTCTTTATAGTAGACTATGTTCTCCAGATCAATACCTGGAGGGAGGGTGGGAGAGATAGAGAGTAGAGAGAAAGAGGGCAAGAGAGGGTGATGGAGATATGGAAAGAGAGAGAGAAAGAGAGAGATCAAAAACTAAATGAATGAAAGAGAGAGAATGAAATGAATGAGTGAGATAAACTAAGAACAAGACAATGACAGGACAAGGGAAACAGCACGAGAGAAGAAGAACAGGGGGATTGCATCACAGACGATAGCATCAATTCAAATGACATTGACAAGAGGAAGAGGGACACAGATTAAAAAGACAGCACTCTCCACTGTCCACACCTTCTCTGTCGCAATAATTGTCACCATGCCCAGACTGTGCAATATTCTTTATCCTGATCCACGGTCGCTGAAACGTTAGCGTCCAACAGTAGAAGGGTTGGCACTCACTAGACCCAAACCAGGGTCACAGAATAGAATCCTACCTTCCTCTGTGAGCAGGTCCTGGAAGAACTTCTGGTTGTAGATGCGGGCCACACCACTGATCTCTGCCACCTGGGCCTCGGCTGCTGAGTGATGGTTGATGAAGTTACATGTGATGCCGATGGCCAGCTTTCCTCGCAGCTCCTTCCACCTGAAGCCTGGGGAGAAAGACATGCATATCGAGGAGAAGCACATGCAGTCTGAATTCAGGTGCATATAATTGAGTGTTTCCGTTTAATGAATCAATTGTATTGGAGCTTGAGTGTCCGGATACATTCTTTGTTTTCTAAGTGCGTACAGTATGTGCAACGGGATGACAGCGTGTGAGTGTGTCCTCACTCCTCACCATCAGGGACAAAGCGTCCTCCTCCTGCAGAGATGAAGACATCAAACTGGAACTTCCCAGCAGGGTGATCGTCAGGAAACAGCTTGGCCATCCAGCCTGATGGAGTGAGCCATAGGGAACCACAGAGAGAGCATAGCATTAAGGTCTATTATCACACACAGGATTCTGGGCAGATTATTTCAACTGCCCTACAAGCTTTTACAGCCATGCAAATAGCTAGTATTTTATTTCTCTAATACAGGGAGGGAACAGAGGGGAGTCTAGAAGTACCCGTGGCTTCTGAGGGCTCCACGAAGCCTTTGAATTCCACCCCAGTGTTAACCTCCACCCCCAGGAGGAGAGACACCTTCAGCAGTATCAGCTGGAGCTGACGGATGCCTGAAGGATACGGACACATAGAAAGATGTATGATATTGTCACACCGGGAATTAAAACAATCCTCTTCAATCCAAACAGTTGACTGACGATACGGATACACACTACCAGTCAAAAGTTTGAGAACACCTGATCTTTCAAGGGTTTATCTTTATTTTTTACTATTTTATACATTGTAGAATAATAGTGAAGACATCAAAACTATGAAATAACACACATGGAATCATGTAGTAACCAACCATATTTTTTAGATTTGAGATTCTTCAAATAGCCACCCTTTGCCTTGATGACAGCTTTGCACACTCTTGGCATTCTCTCAACCAGCTTCACCTGGAATGCTTTTCCAACAGTCTTGAATGAGTTAGCACATATGCTGAGCACTTGTTTGCTGCTTTTCCTTCACTCTGAGGTCCAACTCATCCCAAACCATCTCAATTGTGTTGAGGTCGGGTGACTGTGGAGACCAGGTCATCGGATGCAGCACTCCATCACTCACCTTCTTGGTCAACTAGGAGGTGTGTTTTGGGTCATTGTCCTATTGAAAAACAAAACAAATGATAGTCCCACTAAGCAAAAACCAGATGGGATGGCATATCGCTGCAGAATGCTGTGGTAGCCATGCTGGTTAAGTGTGCCTTGAATTCTAAATAAATCACTGACAGTGTCACCAGCAAAGCATCCCCACACCATAACACATCCTGCTTCATGCTTTTACAGCAGTTGGAACCAAAAACAACCAATTTGGACTTTTCCACCGGTCTCTGCTTCTTCTTACTGGTGTCGTTTAGTAGTGGTTTCTTTGCAGTAATTTGACCATGAAGGCCTGATTCACACAGTCTCCTCTGAACAGTTGATGTTGAGATGCGTCTGTTAATTGAATTCTGTGAAACATTTATTTGGGCTGCAATTTCTGAGGCTGGTAACTCTAATGAACTTATCCCCTGCAGCAGAGGTAACTCTGGGTCTTCCTTTCCTGTGGAGGTCCTCATGAGAGCCAGTTTCATCATAGTGCTTGATGGTTTTTACGACTGCACTTGAATAATTTTTTTTTATCCATATTGACGTATTGTAATTTTTCTTCGCTTATTTGAGCTGTTCATATGGAATTTGGTCTTTTACCAAACAGGGCTATCCCCCTACCTTGTCAGAACACAACTGATTGGCTCAAACACATTAAGAAGGAAGGTGCCTTAACAAGGCACACCTGCTAATTGAAATTAATTCCAGGTGACTACCTCATGAAGCTGGTTGAGAGAATCCCAAGAGTGTGCAAAGCTGTCATCAAGGCAAACGGTGGCTACTTGAAGATTCTCAAATATAAAATACATTTTGATTTGTTTAACACTTTTTTGGTTACTACATGATTCCATGTGTTATTTAATAGTATTAATGTCTTCACTATTATTCTACAACGTAGAAAATGGTAAAAAATAAATAACCCTTAAATGAGTAGGTGTTCTAAAACTTTTGACTGGTAGTGTACACAGGCACTGTATGTGAAAAAATAACAGTAATAGATTCATCAATTAACTAAGGTTTGATTTAGTCATGCATAATGAATAAAGATATATGATTGGCATTATTACATCAGTAAATCTAGTTGATATAGCATGGCAGTGGTAGACATACTGATGTGATCCAGAGCCCCAGTGCAGAATTTGCCATAGAACTTCTTGGCAGCCAGCCCACGCAGGTCACAGATGGTGTAAGGCCAGAGGTGCAGCACGTTATTCCGGGAAAAAGAGTCCCTCTTCTCCAGTACCACCACCTGAGCCCCCAGCAGAGCCAGCTCTATGGCTGTCCTCAGCCCGCACGGCCCTGCACCCAGCACCAGGCACTGAGGAGAGAGAGAGAGAGGGAGATACAGAGGTGGGTAGAGGGGGGAGAAAGAGCGAGCGAGACGGAGGGGAAAGGGAAAGGGTGTGTGAGAGAGAAGAGGGGAGAGTGGGGGGGGGGGGGGGGGGGGGGGGGGCAGAGAGAAGGAATAAATATAGAGAGGAAGGAAGGAAATCGGATAACGCTCTGCAGTTGCTGAATGCACCTTGATAGTATCAAAAGCACTGACAGTACTCTGTCAATGTAGAGACACAATGCTGATGTTGAAACCTTAAACACAACTAGAGAGCCAACACTAACAGACCACCACACAGCCACCCTCCTTGTACAACTGTGTTTTACTTCAGATAACTTCTTGAGTATTCCTCTTCATTGTTTAAATGAGAATAAATAAACACACACACCTTGGTTTTGGCACAGACTTTGCCCTGCTGGTAGTCTTGGTGTTGGGCCCGCTTGTCCAGCTTGATCCAGAGGGCTTTGGCCTTCCAGTAGTTGAGCCTCTCCTTGAGCTTGGTGTAGAAACTCTGGTAGTCCCGGGGGTCCAATTCTAGGTGGTGGCAGAGCTCTGAGAAGGTACGCTGCACCTCCTTACAGGTCTGGGTCTGGACAAACTGGTCAAAGAGGGAATGGGAGGGGTTGGTGGGGTCCTGGTTCACCATGGTCGTGGATGCTCAACCTGTGTCTCCAGATTCTTGGATGTTCACTGTGGATAAAGTAAACACCAACACCATAAGAAAACTAAAATATATAAATTATATTATTAAAGTTGTCCTCTAAAGGGGCACACATTTTTGAAAATGTTAAATACTCTGCCTAAAAATAACTGAGCTCAATTACAGAAGTTATTATAATATAAAGACTAGCTAACAAAGTGATGCATTTTTGCCATTGGGCTTTGGAAATATATGGAGGTGGTCTAGAGGTCTGACTAACAGACAACAACTGGGGACAATTCCCTCTGTCTGAAAATAAAACCCTAAAATTAGATGGTTTTAAAGCCACCTGAGTCATAGTCATCGCTAACTTCCCCAACCAAGTGTTCTGTGTAGGTTCGTTATCTTTATGACAGCTCCCTAAGATTGAATGCTATGATGGGTGTTTACCACTGAACTTAGTGACGCTATATTACACACAAATAAGACAGTCTACTCTTAATAGAACACACTTCCTGTATCTTTGGTCCGGTGTTTCTCTTTCAGAGGGAAGAGAGACAGAAGTGGTTGGCCACATCACACTGAACAGATGGGATAATCTTAGCTTCACACACTGGCCACAAATAATACAGTCGCTATCCTCTTTACTTAAACTGGTTAGATAATAATCACTTAGTCAGCATTGGCTCTGGGCGCGGTAATACTAATAGATCTGAAAAGGGCTTACTTGGATCACATAGCTGAGCATTGCAATGACTAAAACAGACTAGAACTCCTTCCATACACCTGTACTGCTACTACCACTACTACATGTCAGTCAAAATAAAGCAGTAAATATACATACGGATATGGACAGAAGAATCATTAAACTCCAGTTTAAATGTGCAGGCAAATGTAGACCAACCTAAAATGTTTAACAGCAGTGACAACAACTAGGTGACAAACTCTACTCAGGCTACTGTATGTGTCAAGCATTTAGTGCTTTGTGGTTGGCAAATCATTTCCTGGAACTAATGTTTTGTTCACACATGACTTCCTGAGATGACATTTACAAACGCTGTAACTTGCTGGTTATGTTCAGCATCTTCTGCTAGACACCGGAGGCAGACAGACACACACCCGATTGATTGGACAGAGTGGGTGAGGGCTTTTTATGGCCATAGAGCTATAAAAATAGAAGCGTTTGTGGGAGAAATATAGGCTACTGTACAGTACAACCAAACATAACTGTATGAAGAGCTATTCATTCAATGGACCGAGATTGTCCAGGTCTTTATTATGTGGATGTTAAGAATAAGGTCATAAAACAGGCTCTAGTCTACAGTGTACATTATCCACAAGGAACCCTCACCCTCTCAGTAGATCTCCCTCTATGTACTGTAGCATTTCCCTGGAGTTCTCTTTGGCCCTCATATAGTTGCTCTGTAACAACTCAAGTGTTATACTGGACATTGATAGAACAACATTGCGGTTGAGAGTTTAACCTCTCCGTCACTGCCTCTAGGCAGAGCTATAAAATCAGACATAGCCTTGATAGTTGGAACACTTCAGCTGTCAGATCTAGCAGTATCATATCAACCCAGGCCCAACAGTCACACTGTAGCTATGCAAGGGAACTTTATCTGTCAAAATACACAGGATATGGCTTCACTGGAGACAAAACGACTGAACATAATTCCTCAAAACCATATCATTAAAATCAGAACTGCACCGCTCTCCAGTCATGCACGCTCTTGAACTCAGCTTTACAGTGACGAAGTGACTGCCATAAAGCTGGTATAAAGAGGCACACAACCACACTAAAATGTGGGCACAAATTTCTGCCTGGTAATGATTAATCCTCTCTTATCAAATACAATAACAGCTTCCATGTGGGCACAAAGGTCAGGGTAAAAGTCCTTCTCTCACTAGACCTCAAGGAAACAAATAAAAGTGTGTCCAATACAACACATGTAAGCAGGTCACTTTCAGTATTGGTGGTGTGCAACTTGAATGTCCTACTATCCTACTGTCCCCAGCATCTCATCTTCTCGGAGTCGTCTTATGCCAGTCGGTCATTCAAGTCTGTCACACACCTACGACTGTTTGTTCAGCTTAATTTTAGATGTGACATTTCTGGCATCCTTCTTCTTTGTTAAGCAACAGACATCTGCAAACAGAACGTTGTGTCATTCGCAACATCCGGAGTATTTCATCTAAGAGAGAGAGAGACAAGAGCAACGGTATTTGTTCATACTGTCGAAAGACAGTTGACAGCCTCAATGAAGTGTTGGCTGCTGTGGTGGAGAAAGAAAGTAGACAGTTGCCTGTTCTTGACTCTTGTGATGATGTATGTGGTTAAGAATGCTGCACCCTGCAAAGCACAGAACATCTGCCTGGTACAAGTTAACACACACCATTTAGGGTCTGTTTCATTCCTGAGGTTCTACTCAAACAAGTCTTGTCATGACAAATATGGAAATGGCCAGGAACAAAACCTTGAGTGAGGAAGAACCTTTCCTTATGAAGTAGACTGCTCTGCTTGAGCAATGATCAAGTTATTGCTATACTTCCGACAGACAAGGCAGATGTTACATTTACCTGAGGAGAACAGTGGATAAGGGTTTTTGTCTTACCCCGTCGCGTGCCGGCTGAGGACAAAGGGTCTGCCACAATGACTGGTCTGCAAACGTTGCGGTGTATATGATCAAGCTGCTGAATGCCTCTAACGTGACAGAGCAGCCAAAAGTTGGGGCCAGGAAAGGGGCGGGACAGCAGAACAGTAGACACAGCACAAATGAGAGAGGTAGAAAGAAAGGTGAGTGAATTGGGTATGAGATGCTAACCATATTTCCCTGAAGTGAACTAAAGTGTTTTTGCTCGTTTGCCAAAAACAAAACAACTACGATGCCAAGGTTGTACTTGAGAATTCCCACGTTACACGTTCCAATGGAGTTGAGTGGCAATGAGTTTTGGCGAAGTGTACCTCCGGCTACATCGAGTCGGTATCACATCGATACATGTAAAAATGTACATTCTTTAAATGTGTACCTTGTGCCCATTTGTCCTGTGTAAAGGTGTTATTTTCTTTGGGTGCTGCAATTTGTCATTTTTGATAAAAATAGCATTTTATTCGACCTCCACCCAGGGAGCCGTTGTTTGTTAACAGAGAAGGAGCAGCCCTGCAAGGAAGATGCCAAAATAGAACTATGGCTTCAAACTCTCATTGACAACTCTAATAACAAGTCAGGACAAGCACAGGTACACAGTAAAAGTGTTTTCCACAAGTAATAGAGTAGCCAGCCAAATAAAAAAAAGTAACAAAATAAACTAAAAATGTATAGGGGAAAAAAACGACATTGAAAATGTTAAGACCACAACACTGCTTAAACCCTATCCCTATCCCTTAAACCCTAAACCCTATACAACTTTTGAGGTCTGGGAAAAAATGTGTGTAATTTAGATTTTCGGGTGTAGTTACCCTTTAATTCAAGTGCTAGAACAGTGTGTTGTGAACAACATTAGCATGAGCAAAAAACAAGTGGAATTGGTGGTTCGCCTTCAAACTAAAATCGCCACTCAACTCCATTGAGATGTGATGTACATATTGTGGAGTTGAGAATTCTCAGCTACCAAGGTTGCTTGATATACAATAATGGGAAATTGATAAATGAAATAACAGGGGAAAATGGGTTGCTGAATAATATGGTGTGTGCCAATCCTGCCCTGCAGAACATTCTTCCTGGTTTCAATAACAAAGTAGGCCTAGTATCTGTAATATTACTGGACATTCAGAATAAAGCTTTACTGTGCCATTATCCCAACTGTTACACCGAGAAGATTGAAGGACTGCTACTGTTTACTAGCTGTCATTCAATCTTCTCTGTGTAACAGTTGATATAATGGGATAATTCAGAGTACAACGCAATTTCTCCTCACTGGATTGAGGGAAGTTTTTTTTTGAGCCATCTCAACAGTGTTATAATTTAAGCAAATGCTCTGCTCAACCCTCTAGTGCAGCTGAGAGCAAGCATAAGGTGTCGGATCTGCAGGCTACCTACTGTCTGATCACAGTTGAAGGGAATTCCAGAAATAAATCATTCATTCTCACCTGCACGCACGTTCAGCGCACAGTCAAAACGGACTATATTGTAACCATTCATGAAAACAAAAATGTGCTTTTAGGTCTTAACTCTTAAGTATCGGCCCCTTTTTTCCCCCCTTCCAATTTTCACCTAAAAAGACATACCCAAATCTAACTACCATTTGAAAGGAAACACTGAAGTTTGTGGAAATGTAAAATGAATGCAGGAGAATACAACACATTAGATCTGGTAAAAGATAATACAAAGAAAAACCAACCGTGTTTTTTTTGTATTTTTTTTGTATCATCAATCAAAGGTATTTATAAAGCCCTTCTTCCATCAGCTGATGTCACAAAGTGCTGTACAGAAACCCAGCCCGAAACCCCCAAAGAGCAAGCAATGCAGGTGTAGAAGCACAGTGGCTAGGAAAAACTCCCTAGAAAAGGCCAAAACCTAGGAAGATACCTAGAGAGGAACCAGGCTATGAGGAGTGGCCAGTCCTCTTCTGGCTGTGCCGGGTGGAGATTATAACAGTACATGGCCAAGATGTTCAAATGTTCATAGATGACCAGCAGGGTCAAATAATAATAATAATCACAGTGGTTGTCGAGGGTGCAACAGGAGTAAATGTCAGTTGGATTTTCATAGCATCTCTACCGCTCCTGCTGTCAATAGAGTTGAAAACAGCAGGTCTGGGACAGATAGCACGTCCGGTGTACAGGTCGGGATTCCATAGCCGCAGGCAGAACAGTTAAAATTGGAGCAGATAGCACGGCCAGGTGGACTGGGGACAGCAAGGAGTCATCAGGCCAGGTAGTCCTGAGGCATGGTCCTAGGGCTCAGGTCCTGAGAGAGAGAGAGAGAGAATACTTAAATTCACACAGGACACCGGATAAGACAGGAGAAATACTCCAGATATAACAGAATGACACAAACGACTGCAGCATAAATACTGTAGGCTGAGACAGGAGGGGTCGGGAGAAATTGTGGCCACATCCGACGATACCACCAGATAGGGCCAAACAGGCAGGATACAACCCCACCCACTTTGCCAAAGCACAGCCCCCACACCACTAGAGGGATATCTTCAACCACCAACTTACCATCCTGGGACACCTCCAATCCGGACAGGAAGATCATGTCATTGACTCAACCCACTCAAGTGACGCACCTCTCCTAGGGACAGCATACCATCATCTTTGAAATGCAAGAGAAAGGCCATAATGTATTATTCCAGCCCAGGCACCATTTCGATTTTGGCCACTAGATGGCAGCAGTGTATGCGCAAAGTTTTAGACTGATCCGATGAACCATTGCCTTTCTGTTCAACATTTTCCCAAATGTGCCTAACTGGTTTATTAATAACTTTTCAAGTTCATAACTGTGCACTCTCCTCAAACAATAGCATGGCATTCTGTCACTGTAATAGCTACTGTAAATTGGACAGCACAGTTAAATTAACAAGAATTTAAGCTTTCTGCCAATATCGGATATGTCTAAGTCCTGGGATTTTTTTGTTTACTTACAACCTCATGTTAATCACATTAGTCTAGGTTAGCTCAATCATCCAGCAGGGGACCCACCGATCCTGTAGAGGTTAATTTAAGGTTAGAGTTAAGCACAATGTTAGCAGTGTGGTTAGGATTAAGGTCAGGTTTTACAATCAGATTTTAAGAAGAGAAATTGTAGAAAAATGTGTGTTTAGCCATAATTATAACGTTGTGGCAACTAGTGATGACCATGAATAAAAGAAGGGGTTTCTGCATATTATGCAACAAGGACAGTGGTGTGAAGTACTTTTAAGTAAAAATACTTTAAAAAGTACTCACCCCAAAAAACTGGTTATCTGCACTTTATCATTTATATTTTTGACAACTTTTACTTCACTACATTCCTAAAGAAAATAATGTACTTTTTACTCCATAGATTTTGCCTGACACCCAGAAGTACTAGTTACATTTTGAATGCTTAGCAGGATAGGAAGATGGTCCAATTCTCGCACTTATTAAGAGAACGTCCCTGGCATCTCTACTGCCTCACTGAACAGAAGTGCTTCCTTTGTAAATGATGTCTGAGTGTTTGAGTATGCCCCTGACCAACCATACATGTTTTTTTAAAGAAAGAAAATGGTGCCGTCTGGTTTGCGTAATATAAGGAATTTTAAATGATTTATACTTTTACTTTTGAACTTGAAGTATATTTGAGAAATTACATTGACTTTTGATACTTAAGTTTATTTAAAAACAAATACTTTTAGACTTTTACTCAAGTAGTATTTTACTGGGTGACTTTCACTTTTACTTGAGTAAATTTCTATTAAAAAAGGTATTTTTACTTTTACTCAAGTACGACAATTGGGTACTTTTTCCACCACTGAACAAGGGTATCAGTTCACTTGAAGTAATATAACACAAATGTTTACTTCTTTGTTTTGTACTCAATCATATCTTATATCGAATGATCTGACAACCACAAACAGGCCTACAGTAGCCTAGATCTACTGCCTCATAACAACATACAATATGGATTTGGCATACTATTTGTTTACCAAGCTATAATGTTTAAAGACACCTCTAAAAAAAGACATTGGGTTAGTATCTCAAAGATATACAATTATCTAGACCAACCCTAGCTCTCAGTACCTTGAACTACAGGAGGCTTTTGGATAAAATGACATTGTGACACTGCATCTTACCTTCACCCTGTATAAACTCACCGAAAGGAAGCCGTCACTTCAGAATGAAATTAAAGGTATAAAGTTCTAGTCTGTGAGGGAAAACACTATTTACTGTAAACTGATAGACATCAACTGACTCACTGCCTGGTTGCTCAACCAATGTTGTTATAGTCAATATAAGAAACATCATTTAATGCATTTTACAACATTTGTCAGATTACAGTTTGCAATGTACACATTTTATTCCAACTGTCATTTGAATTTTAAACAATAGTAAGAATTTCAGGCAATATTTTTGCATTTTCCACTGAATACGGTAAAAAGGATTATACAAAAGGAATATCACAGATCCAAAAAACTGCATAGGCTGAGGTGAAAAAGACCCAAAGAAGTCAATGGAGACGTCCTTGTTTTATCAGTATGATCATACAATGGGGATTAGGATTAAGACGAAAGACTAGTCAGTCTGCTGCTCTATATATTCACAGGACAGAAAACATAACTCAGATTAATAATCTAAGCCAATGTCTGAGAATTCAATGAAAACAGTGTAGAATTTCTAGTGGTTTATGAAATCTTAGCACTCAAGAAGCCCTACAGTACCACAATAGCCAGTTCAGATTCTTGATGCAAGTCTTCTTGCCACAGTAACATAGAAACCATGCTGTACCACAGCACTGTACATCAGCTGTCTTCTATAAAAAAAAAAACACTGACCTTCAGTTCGCAAGCCAGCCTCCCCATCAATGGCCTTAAGAGTAGGAAAGACTTCGACATGTTAACGTATGACTGATGAATGCAATTTTTCATAGCAGAAATAGAATCAGTGGCACCTTTAGAGGCTACATAAAAAGGTGCTCTCTTATTCTGAAACGAGGAAGATGAAACCTGAGGTGCGTTCAGTTTGCTTAAACGTTTGCGGAACAGTTTGTACTGAACTACCACGTTCCCCCAAAAATGTTCTTGTACCTTCTTGAACAGATATTGAGGTACGTTTGCTGCCTTTGGGTGGGTGTGGCTTGATGCAATGAGTGACGTATTTAAAACAGGGCAGTGGCCATGCTAATAGCGTTCCCCAACCCAACCACGTTTTTCGTTCAGTACCGTTTCCGTTCAATTGAATGTTCCAGAACGTTAAACAAAAACGTACTGAACGCACCACTGATGAAAGCTTGTTTTCAACCATGCCCCTCGGGCAGTTCCTCAGTCAGATGTAGTACCAATAAGCATGGCTTCGTAAAAAGATGGAAACAAAGTAAAAAGTGGTACAAAAGACAGGCGTATAAAGAAAGATGTAAAACAATAGAAAAAGAAAAAAAACAATGTTTCTTCAATCGTCACTGATGAGCTCCCAGTATAATAGTGGGATGTACCGTAGACATGGCAACAGGCAGAATGATGCTGAAAATAAATAGACAAATCAAAAGGACCTTTAATAATATGAATAAATTAGAAACAGGATATATACAACAACAAAAAATAGTAGCACTGAGGATATTTATGTACAATTGCCCAATGACAGTGGACGTTCAAAATGGCAATTCAGCATCTCAGGCCAGGGGGAAGCTCTGTCGTCTCACGCAGGTTGACGTTTATTGTCGTGATTCTTGTCCTGGAGGCACAACTGAGCGATTTTGCCTTAGATAAGCCAGCTGCAAAGTCAAAATTGTCTATAATGTAAAAATTCATGAAAATACAAATTAGCTTTTTGGTCATAATTGAAGGTTAGGCATACGTGTTGACAGTGTAGTTACGGTTAAAGTTATGTTTAAAATCAGATTTTATGGCTGTGCCAGCTAGACCACTCTGCAGAGCTGTTTCCAGAACAAGGTTCATGATGAAAAATGCTAACCTGCTCCTCTCTCATATCTTCAGAATAATTTCTCCATCATTCAATGAAAACAAAACCACTAAATACACTATATATACACAAAAATATGTAGACACCCCTTCAAATGAGTGGATTCAGCTATTTCAGCCACACCCGTTGCTGACGGATGTATAAAATCAAGCACAGAGCCATGCAATCTCTGGGCTGTTTTTCATGGTTCGGGTTAGGCCCCTTAGTTCCAGTGAAGGGAAATCTTAATGCTACAGCATACAATGACATTCTAGACAATTCTGTGCTTCCAACTTTGTGGCAACAATTTGGGGAAGGCTCTTTCCTGTTTCAGCATGACAATGCCCCTGTGCACAAAGTGAGGTCCATACCGAAATGGTTTGTCGAGATCGGTGTGGAAGAACTTGACTGGCCTGCACAGGGCCCTGACCTCAACCGCATCAAACACCATTGGGATGAATTGGACCGCCGACTGTGAGCCAGGTCTAATCACCCAACATCAGTACCCAACCTCACTAATGCTCATGGCTGAATGGAAGCAAATCCCCACAGCAATTTTCCAACATCTAGTGGAAAGCCTTCCCAGAAGAGTAGAGGCTATCACAGACGCAAGGGGGGGGGGGGGGGGGGACCAACTCCATATTGATGCCCATGATTTCGGAATGAGATGTTCGACGAGCAGATGTCCACTTACTTTTGGAAGGTAGGCTCAGCGATATGACATAGGTGCAGGAATGAACAGCAGAGTGGATTAATTTGGCAAGGCTCAACTTCGCCTGGCTACCCCGCTGTAACAGCGTGAAGCGAACCCGTGCACATGCGCAGAGACTGGGTGTGACTATGTGAGTGAAGTTTTGCATCTCGCTCATCTCAATATCTGCAGTGCTGCTCGTGGCAACGTCATTTCGCTGAGCCTACCTTCAACCAGCGGCTGCACTGATATCACTTCTCAAATAATAGATTGTGAAAGGTCTTAGGGTTACTCCTTTCCTGAAAATAACTAAAAACCATTGCAGAACATTGATGGAGTTTTAATCTGAATGTTTGAACAACCAAAGCCTTAAAATACATGCCTTAGATATTTGATGGAATATGGATGGTAATTATTCAGATGGATGGTATTATTCAAACACACATTTGGGAATGATTTACAAATAGTGTGTATAATTACAGGGCAACGCTTATTGAGCTTTGTAGTAAGAAAAAACAAAAACTTTAAAACAATGAAGAGAGTAGAAAATAGTAAATTTACAGCATTGGCACAAAAACATTGCAGCAGGATTCATGGACCCCTTCCTGAGAGGAGACTGAGTGATCGTCAGTAGCCTTTTTTAAGTCGTCTTCTAGAAACGCTGTGAATATAAAATGAAAAATAACAAACAATATTCTCCTCTCATCTTCTTTAAGAGTGCCTGGGGAGGGGTATTCCATGCATAGCAATTCTAATTTGTTTCATGGAAGTGTCTGCGTAGTGAAAGTTCCGCCCACCTCGGTCAACTACAAACATCACCTCAAGCTGCCAAGAATGGCCACAATGTAGAGGGGAAATGTTCATCTGAAATAACTGTGGCCTGATTATAATAACAAATATTCCAGGTTTTAGAACAAATTTGATCAAAAACATAAAGCGATATCCTGACAACAGTACCCCTCAGAGTTGCTTCTCAAGCAGTCTGTGGGAATAGATTGGAAGACATACCAGAACAAGAACCCATCCTTAAACATGGAATCTCATTGTAGAGAGGAACCAATAGGGATATGAGAAATCTGTTATTTCTTTAGATCTCCAAAGGTGTACCTCTAAAGAGATGGACTGAATTGGTCCTTACAGTTGATTGCTACTCATGTCCAATGATAAATGAAGGGGGGGGGGGTCAATAGGAGCACACAGTAACTGACAGGTATGAATGTAGATGAACTCAAAATAAACCAGTAGATTAGTGCTGTCCTTTTCAAAATCAGAAGGATATCAACATCAAGTAACAAAATAACGATATCGTCACATTGAATAATTATAATATAGGTCAGGAGTAGGTGTGTGGTCATTGGGAGTTCAGTTCCAGGTGCAACAGAGGTCAGTCTGGCTGTATCCAAAGCACCGTTCCCCTCTCCCCTTCCAACATGAGCCCTATAGTACCTCAGGTTCTCGACTAAAGGTTCTCCCCGGGCTGGTACTGTGGCTCAGTGGAGGTAAAGTAGTCTTCCAGGAAGCCCTGCAGGTACTCGAATGTGGGCCTCTCCTCAGCGTCCTTCCTCCAGCAGGTGAGCATGAGGTCATGGAGGGAGTCAGGGCACTCAGCAGGACAAGGCATCCTGTAACCACGTTCCACCTGGTCCAGCACCTCCCGATTCACCATGCCTGGGGGGGAGAGAGAGCGAGAGAGAAGAAAGGGATAGGGAGAACACAAACATCATTATACAGGGGCCGAATGGCAGGAGAGATATATACTGCATTGACCTTCATGGTTTCAAAAAGGTTAACGGCCAACAGTGTCTTCACATAGGTAGATTCGCTTGCCAGCAGTGTGCGTCTTTGGGATGTGCTCACAGTGGTAAGCAACTCTATCAGACAAGGGATCCTTTCACCAAAGCGACATCTTTGAAGATTCACAGTTGCTACCTGGATATGGTACTCTCCCCTTGGTGGCCAGTTCTGTCAGTAAGACCCCGAACGACCAGACGTCTGATTTGATGGTGAAGCGGCCATACAGCGCAGCTTCAGGAGCCGTCCACTTGATGGGGAACTTTGCTCCTGCAAGGGTAGGAGACACACGTTAGACAAGACTCTGTAATTCAAGTTGTGGTGAGAAAACCTGAGAATGAAAACGATGCCAATTGGTCTGGCGGGCCAAAACATTGAGAGGAGAGAGAGAGAGAAAAAAACAGACAGACAAAAGGAAGAGATGGTAATCAGCCCCCTCTAGTGGTCTTACCCTGCCTGGCAGTGTACTCATTGTCCTCTATGAGACGGGCCAGTCCAAAGTCAGCCACTTTACAAACCAAGTTGTCTCCCACTAGAATGTTGGCAGCCCTGAGGTCTCTGTGGACGTAGTTCATCCTCTCTACATACGCCATTCCTGAGGCAATCTGACGAGAAGACACATGTTTAGGTTTGACTAAAACAGCCAGCGTGTTTGTGTGTGTGTGTGTAATACTAGACAGTATTTACACTGACCATCTCTAAACTTGCTTACCTGTGAGGCCATGTCAACCAGCTGAGGAAGGCGGAGCATCTTGCCCATGTCTCCCTTCAGGAAGTCCAACAAGCTTCCTTGTCCCATGTACTCCGTGACAATATAGATAGGTTCTTCAGACACCACGGCGTACAGCTGGACCAGTTTTTCATGTCTCAGCTTCTTCATGACCTGGGCCTCCATAAGGAATGCCTCGGGGGACATGGTACCGGTCTTCAGGGTCTTGACCGCTACCCGCGTTGTCCCGTTCCACGTGCCTACATAATGGTTGCACAGCTAGTTGTGTTGTTGTGGTAACCATTTCCAGCATCAGATTATGTTTTCAAAATTGTCAAATAGGTGCCAACTGCCAAGGAATGTGTCGATGCAATGACAAATGCACTCTATAGACATGTTTAGTTCCTCTACATGGCAGTACCCTCTGCTTTGTTTGAGAGGATCAGCTGGTTTAGGGAGCAGGCTGAAGATCAGAATGGATCCCACTGATTAACTGATTCATGAAGTAGCTGATTAAATCACAACATAGCAGAGATGGTATTGTTTTTTTTAGGATTCCCATTAGATACTGCACATGCAGCAGCTACTCTTTCTGGGGTCCACATAAAAATGTACAAATTCATGACAAAGTACAGAACAGTTACATTATGAATTTTTTTATTTTCCAATATATAACTCTTATTGAATTTTTTTGTGTATATATATATATATATATATATATATATATATATATATATATATATATATATATATATATATATATATATATATATATATATATATATATATATATATATAAAAATAAAAAAATTAAATAAGAGTTGTATATTGGAAAGTCACCAAGAGACAACAAATATACTATTTACACACTATTCATACTCTTATATACAGTTCAATTAGCTCGTAGTGGAGAGAGGCTGTCTTACCCATCCAGACCTCTCCGAAGCATCCCTGTCCCAGTTTGAGGTCGAGGCATAGAGAGTCCCTGGGGATCTCCCAGGCATCGCGGGCCAGCCCCTGGGTCTGAGGCTTTAGTACGGGACATACCTCCGTCAGACAGTGGCACAGTCCGTCTGCATGCTCTGAGAGGACAGGGAAGAAAACACGGTGAGCTCTAATATCACCTTCTGGTAGTGTTATTTGTTCATCACACATAGTCTCTTCTCAGAGGTATTTGCTTAGAAGTAATTGGTTGAGATGTTTACACTTGTACAGTGTTGGCAATGTGTGTGTGACTCACTGTGGTAGTGTGTGACCAGCTGATGTATGTTGTTAAACTGAGTGCGTGAGGTGATGTAGAAGCCTCCACTGTCCAGCTTTCTAATCTTGTAGTGTTTCACATTCAGTCCTTTAGTGTTGTCATAGTCCAGGACTGACAGACAGTAGGCACC
This sequence comes from Oncorhynchus mykiss, assembly GCF_013265735.2. Taxonomy (NCBI): domain Eukaryota; kingdom Metazoa; phylum Chordata; class Actinopteri; order Salmoniformes; family Salmonidae; genus Oncorhynchus; species Oncorhynchus mykiss. The sequence goes on from NC_048580.1 coordinate 42,479,266, forward strand.
TAGGAAGAGGTACATTAGAGACAGGAAATCAGTAAAGAAAGCAAGATAACCTTGTGCAAGAAATATTGTCTAATCCTTTATTCACATTTCCATTAGATGATGCCTTTAGCGACTCCTAGTCTTCCTGGGGCCCAAAGGAAGAATAGTTTGAAATAAATTGCTTTATTAGTGTCATTTTGTGTTTACAAGTTCCATTCCTTGTGGTCCCACAAAAACAAAACAATACATCCAGTCTGCCACCAGAGGGCGGCACCAGCCCAGTGAGCCAGCCTGACGAGTGAACTCAAAGAACCCCTGGGCAATTCCCCCTCCTTCCCTCTCTGTTTAAACTGGGTGATATGCCTCTGGTTGTCGAACGTTGCAGATAGAGATTTCACGAATAGAGCCGACATGATTCCTTATTCTTTGTTATCTAGAGGCATGTTTACATAACATACACAGTGCCCTGCTAAACGCGCCCCTGGCTCCTCAATGACCTACTTCTGTCTTACTCACTCACCCGAGGGCTCCCCACTGCTCCCACTCAGTTCCCGGCAACGCACCCCACCCGCCCCCTCCCTCCACCTCTCTTTACCCTCTCTCTTTCTCCGCTGAGCTCGGCCCATGGAGAGCGTGTGTGCGCGACACTACTGTGGCTGTGCTGTAGTGCAGCAGCTGACGATCAGAGGCATCGAACTCCGCTGTGCCCCAGGGGCGTCACATCGAATCCACAAATCTAATTTTATTTGTCACATGCTTGGTAAATAAGAATGTGTTCTTAATTGACTTGCCTAGTTAAATAAAAGGTAAAAAAAATGATTAGGAACACCTTCCTAATATTGAGTTGCATCCCCTCCTTTTGCCCTCAGAACAGCCTCAATTTGTCGGGGCATGAACTCTACAAGGTGTCGAAAGCGTCCCCACAGGGATGCTGGCCCATGTAGACTCCAATGCTTCCCACAGTTGTGTCAAGTTGGCTGAATGTCCGTTGGGTGTTGGGCCATTCTTGATACACACAGGAAACTGTTGAGCGTGAAAAACCCAGCAGCGTTGCAGTTCTTGACACAAACCGGTGCGCCCGACGTGTATTTCTATACCCCCTTCAAAAGGACCCCACATTGTTTGTCGCACATTCGCCCTCTGAATCGCACACATACACAATCCTTGTCTCAATTCTTATTTTACAAATCAGAGGTTAGCCCTTTCTACATTAAAGGGTTGCGAAACAGCTATTTTAAAAGAACATGGTTGCACAGCTACACGGCTTGATCCCCGGGCCAGCATTCCAATGTGGTCTTAATTGTCAGTGGAGATGCTTTGGTGTAATCTGTGAGGTGTTTCCACTGGAGATGCCAGCCTTAGACACTCACCTTTGGTGGTCTCACTCTCTCTCACCAGGAACGTCCCTCTCCTGTTGTCCAAACTCAAGAGGAGCCTCTCCGAGTCGCGACGTGTGATCTTCCCAAAATACCACCTAGGGAAAAGAGGGAAGAGAGCACGGGGACACAGGGACCACGTTGAGAGGAAGGGAGAGAGAGAAAAAAAAGTGTGGCTGTGTGTGTGTGTGTGTGAGAGAGCGCGCGCGAGATAACTGCCTTCTGTGCATGCCCCAATCAAAGAAGTATTGCATTCTGATTACTGCCCCTTACCTGGAAGCCATAGGCAATCTGAGATGACTGGTAGGATAGAGGTAAGAAATGGAATCATTACACAGGTTAGTTTGTGTGTGTGTTATTATCCACGTGTGTGTCTGTGCATGTCAGCTCATGGAGTGTGTGTATGCCTTCAAGGTGCATAGAGAGATACTGTAGATGGAGCTCCTTTTGAATTCCATCAGTTTTATTTTCAACTCTTGATTAAAACGAAATTACAGGAGAGAGAAGAAAAGGTGGGATGGATAAATAGAGGATGAGAGAGAGAGCGAGAGAAGGGAGGGAGGGATTTACTCTTCTGCCTGGATGGAGTCGGAAGGAGCCACATAATTGCTGGGGATGTAACCACTTTCTCCAGTGGTCAGAGAGCGAGCCAGCCACCAGTCCCCTTCTCTGCGGAGACAAGAACGGAACGGTTTCACAGATGGTCTCCATTGCAAGTCTGTGATTCCAGTTTACGTGGGGTGATTTGGATTCTACTTCATATGGTGGGATACTTAAGACAGGACTCTTGAGTGAAGGAAACACTTTGTACACAGTACATTCACATTGGGAGGCAAATATTGAATATAGTCTTCACAGAGGCTCTTCTTCACATTCTATTTCACATAGACAGGGACTACGGTGAAACAGTAACACGCGCTCATACAGGGTCGACTCAACGGGAGGAAATTATTCACAATATCCGTAGACTACAGGGCGGTTTTGTGAACACAGATTAAAACTCCCGGACTAAGAGGATGCGTCAATGAAGATTCTCCATTAAACTCCAATAGATTCTCTAGGATTAGGCTTAATCTGTGTCCAGGAAATCAACCCTACAACTACTAGGAATACTAAAGGAATGGATGCAGGGTGGATTCAAACACAGACGTGTACTATGACACCATTAACCAAATGCCGGGAAGTTATCATGTGAACCAGCAACTATGATGTATTAGTGACGTGAAAACACACACACACACACACACACACAGCACATTCATTCACACGAAGGACACAAAAGACAAGAGAAGCTTCACTGACCTGCTGTTCAACTTTCTCCTACATACAATTACAAAAAGGTACGGAGAAATAGTTTGGGGAGATGGAGAGAGAGAGAATAGATGCGAAGGGGGTGGATGGGGTTTAAAAAAAAGAAAAGAGACAGAAAGCGTGTTAGCAAAGCAGATTCGTAGCTAGAGATCCAGTATACAGAACCATTACAACAGGTATCCACCACCCCCTCATCCCAACACTACAGCGGAACCTAGCTCCCTTTGCAAAGACATCCAGAAGTCTGTCTAAAGATCACACTGTACGTACATGGAAACAAGGTTATTGACTGATTGCATAGAAAGAAGAGACATTCAGCAGCATACCTAAAACAGAGGACAGATAATATGATAGGTGCAGACCTAATATTAACACCAAGAAAGCTTCAGAACATTATACCAAGTGCATGGTGCATAAATAAAGCTGAGAACGGGTTGGCTCATAACACAGGAAATGGTGAAACATTATCTTCTGGTTATCATAAATCGGTGAGTTCACAGAGTTGACGTATTTGACCTGGTAACCCTAAGGGAATAAATAGCTGTAGCAGCTTCGGGGGCAGATGCACTAATCACAATAATCCACTATAGTTCTATTGTCCTCAGCTCAGGCCTTCTAGGTCAACACTTTGTTATAGCTAGAGTATTGGGGGCTCGGCTCACTAGAATAATATGGTCCACTGCACTTCTATTGATTAGAGAAAGACTCAAATTTGTAAAAGCAGCACAGACTGACATTATTAGAATGAATGGTCATTTCTGTCACTTTAACATATACGTTTCAATGACAGTTATTTCGCAGACAATTATCGAGCAAGACTTCAACTAAGGTAGAGGCAGCAGGAAGGGGCTAGTCGCAGCAGGAAGTAGTCGCAGCAGGAAGGGGCTAGTAACAAACGGGAAGGGGGTAGAAACATATCAGCCTCCAAGTGGACGCACCAGTGAGATGAACAGCTGTACTTTTGTGAATGAGCAGGAGAAAATAGGAAATCTACAACAAAAACGTGTCAGCTCACACAAAACAGATACTGGTAAAGGGAGACTGTTTCTATGGTTACGGGCTTTACAAAGGGCGGGTGACTGACACAGGGTTTGGGGGCAAAACAGCCAGCCAGCGCAGCAAGAGATCAGACATGCAGACTACGGTGTGTGTGTGTGTGAGAGAGAGAGAATGCGGGGGGGGGGGGGGGGGGGCATGTGCGTCTATCCCAGGGGATATGGCCACATCCTCATCTAATGCTAATATGTTTATTCTATTCTACTGGGCCATTTAGTTTATGTTCGTATTCTTTTATTTTATTTCTTCTTAATGTTGCATTGGAAGCTGCAAGTAAGTATTTCGTTGGACGATGTACAGTTGAAGTCAGAAGTTTACATACACCTTAGCCAAATACATTTAAACTCAGTTTTTCACAAGTCCTGACATTTAATCCTAGTAAAAATTACCTGGCTTAGGTTAGTTAGCATCACCACTTTATTTTAAGAATGTGAAATGTCAGAATAATAGTAGAGTGAATGATTGATTTCGGCTTCATTTATTTTTTCAGCAGAATCCCAGTGGGTCAGAAGTTTACATGCTACCAAATACTAATTGAGTGTATTGCCTTTAAATTGGGTCAAACATTTCAGATAGCCATCCACAAGCTTTCCACTATAAGTAGGGTGAATTTTGGCCCATTCCTCCTGACAGAGCTGTTGTAACTGAGTCAGGTTTGTAGGCCAGGCAATACCTTGACTTTGTTGTCCTTAAGCCATTTTGCCACAACTTTGGAAGTATGCTGGGGTCAATGTCCATTTGGAAGACCCATTTGCGAACAAGCTTTAACTTCCTGTCTGATGTCTTGAGATGTTGCTTCAATATATCCACATCATTTTCCGCCTCATGATGCCATCTATTTTGTGAAGTGCACCAGTCCCTCCTGCAACAAAGCACCCACACAACATGGATGCTGCCACCCCCGTGCTTCATGGTTGGGATGGTGTTCTTCGGCTAGCAAGTCTCCCCCTTTTTCCGATGGTAATTATGGCCAAACAGTTCTATTTTTGTTTCATCAGACCAGAGGACATTTCCCCAAAATGTATGTGCAGTTGCAAACCGTAGTCTGGCTTTTTTATGGTGGTTTTAGAGCAGTGGCGTCTTCCTTGCTGAGCGGCCTTTCAGGTTATGCCGATATAGGACTCGTTTTACTGTGGATATAGATACTTTTGTACCCATTTCATCCAGCATCTTCACAAGGTCCTTTGCTGTTGTTCTGGGATCGATTTGCACTTTTCGCACCAAAGTACGTTCATCTCTAGGAAACAGAACGCGTCTCCTTCCTGAGCGGTATGACGGATGCGTGGTCCCATGGCGTTTATACTTTTGTTTGTACTATTGTTTGTACAGATGAACATGGTACCTTCAGGTGTTTGGAAACTGCTCCCAACGATGAACCAGACTTGGAGGTCTACAATTTTGTTGGCTGATTTCTTTTGATTTTCCAATGATGTCAAGCAAAGAGGCACTGAGTTTGAAGGTAGGCCTTGAAATACATCCACAGGTACACCTCCAATTGACTCAAACAATGTCAATGAGCCTATCAGAAGCTTCTAAAGCCATGACATCATTTTCTGGAATTTTCCAAGCTGTTTAAAGGCACCGTCAACTTAGTGTATGTAAACGTCTGACCCACTAGAATTGGGATACAGTGAATTATAAGTGAAATAAAATAGTCTGTAAACAATTGTTGGAAAAATTACTTGTGTCATGCACAAAGAAGTCCTAACCGACTTGCCAAAACTATAGTTTGTTAACAAGACATTTGTGGAGTGGTTGAAAACTAGTTTTAATGACTTTAACCTAAGTGTATGTAAACTTCCGACTTCAACTGTATATCATGCGTTTCCCGTACATACGACTAATAAAATGTGAAACTTGAAAAACTCATCCCAGTGTGTGTGGAGTTGCCTCACATGTTGTTCACTATTTGTAGCCGTTCCCCCTTCCTGAAAGACAGATCGGAGGCAGTGCGAGACTCGTAGTCATACAGCGCCATGAACGTCGTCACACCTCCTGTGGGGGAGAGGCAGACAGACACTCATACCTCAGAGGATGGGTCATCAAATATTAAGTGATATTGCAATACCATTTTTAAAAATACAGTACTATTCATATATGCAGAGTAAACTGTGTAGCTTTTCCATAAAGGGTATCAAACATACATTGTACTGAATAAGATTTGCATGTACTACAGCAGTCAGTAGCATCAAATAAGTAGCATTCAATGCACCTCTGCCTGTTTTAGATAACAATCTTACCTTTAGTGAAATTAATCACTATAGTGATTTAATAATTTATTTATATTCCATTCTAGGTATTAGTGGGGTATCTGGGCCCTACAGTCTTACCTGCAAGTGTCCCTCTGTTAGGAGACGTGACACTATTGGCGGACTCCACTCCCCCAAACAGTGCCAGCTCCGGGGTATTGATCAACGGCTGAGTGGACCGGCGTGTTCCGCCCACTGCTGGACTCAGATTGGGCGTGAGGGTGTGCTGGGCGGGGCTGATGTTGTAGCTGCCACCCCCTCCTCCTAAACTGATGTTACCATCAAGACTCCGTGTCCGAAGGCCTGCGTCTTTGGGCTTGCTCTTGGTTCCCCCCATGGCCTAAGCCTGTAAGACAGACAGAGAGAGACTTATGAGCTTTTGCACTTTAAGCAAAGACAATAAAATGCTGGGAGTTTGAGCTGTTTAATTAATCCAATAAGATATTGCACAGTTCAGACTTCTCCTTTCTACATGATGGTATAGGCTTAGAATAGCTAGAATAATCTTCAGCCAAACACCATTCGATACCTAGATACTGTATATTTATTTTGTTTGGTCAATAGGCTGTTGGTCGACCGAGATTTTTTTAGTCAAGCAGTAGCAAATATATATAGCACGAGACATATCATATTTCACGCCTGTCTGCGTGGATTGATCCATTGGAGGCCGCAGGGTTGGCACACCAGTAGTACATTTACCATTAACTTCTTGGTGACAGGGGGGCAGTATTGAGTAGCTTGGATGAATAGGGTGCCCAGAGTAAACTGCCTGCTACTCTGTCCCAGATGCTAATATATGCATATCATTAGTAGATTTGGATAGAAAACACTCTGAAGTTTCTAAAACTGTTTGAATGATGTCTGTGAGTATAACATAACTCGTATGGCAGGTGAAAACCTGAGGAAAATCCAGGCCTCCCGGGTGGCGCAGTGGTTAAGGGCGCTGTGCCATCAGAGTCCCTGGGTTCGCGCCCAGGCTCTGTCGTAACCGGCCGCGACCGGGAGGTCCGTGGGGCGACGCACAATTGGCCTAGCGTCGTCCGGGCTAGGGAGGGATTGGTCGGAAGGGATCTCCTTGTCTCATCGCGCACCAGCGACTCCTGTGGCGGGCCGGGCGCAGTGCGCGCTAGCCAAGGTTGCCAGGTGCACGGTGTAGCCTCCAACACATTGGTGCGGCTGGCTTCCGGGTTGGATGCGCGCTGTGTTAAGAAGCAGTACGGCTGGTTGGGTTGTGTATCGGAGGACGCATGACATTCAGCCTTCGTCTCTCCCGAGCCCGTACGGGAGTTGTAGCAATGAGACAAGATAGTAGCTACTACAACAATTGGATACCACGAAATTGGGGAGAAAAAGGGGTAAAATTCATTCCAATATACAGTGTAAATTGCACTTCCTAAGGCAATTAGGAATGTCAACAGTCTTTAGAACATTGTTTCAGGCTTCTACTGTGAAGTGGGGGCGAATGAGAGCTGATTGAGCCAGGTGTCTGGCAGAATGCCTTGAGCTCGTGACGCTCGTTCACATGAGGGCGAGCTCTGTTCCATTGCTTTTCTACAGATATAGGAATTCTCCGGTTGGAACATTATTGAACATTTATGATAAAAACATCCTAAAGATTGATTCTATACTTAGTTTGACAGGTTTCTACGGGCTGTAATATTGTTATTGAACTTTTCGTCCGACGTTAAGGCTGGACCTGAACGCGCGTTTGGATTTGTTTACCAAACACGCTAACAAAAGAAGCTATTTGGACATAAATGGACGTTATCGAACAAATCAAACATTCATCGTGGAACTGGGATTCCGGGGAGTGCATTCTGATGAAGATCATCAAAGGTAAGTGAATATTTATAATGCTATTTCTGACTAATGTTGACTACACAATATGGCGGATATCGTTTTGGCTGCTTTGTTGTCTGAACGCTGTACTCAGATTATTGCATGGTTTGCTTTTTCTGTAAAGTTAAAAAAAAAATCTGACACAGCGGTTGCATTAAAGAGAAGTATATCTCTAATTCCATGTATAACACTTGTATTTTCCTCAACATTTATGAGTATTCCTGTAAATAGATGTGGCTCTCTGCACAAATCCCAGCACGTTTTAGAACCACTGAACGTAACACGCCAATGTAAAATGAGATTTTTTTATATAAATATGCACTTTATCGAACAAAACATACATGTATTGTGTAACATGAAGTCCTATGAGTGTCATCTGATGAAGATCAAAGGTTAGTGATTAATTTGATCTCTATTTGTGCTTTTTGTGACTCCTCTCTTTGGCTAGAAAAATGTCTAGAAAAGTGTTTTTATGTGAGTTGGTGGTGACCTAACAATTGTTTGTGGTGCTTTCGCTGTAAAGTATTTTTTAAATGAGACACTGTGGCTGGATTAATGAGAATTGTATCTTTAAAATGGTGTAAAATAATTGTATGCTTGAGGAATTTTAATTATGAGATTTTTGTTATTTTGTATTTGGCGCCCTGCACTTTCACTGGCTGTTGGCGAGGTGGGACGCTACCGTCCCACATATCCCAGAGAGGTTCATTCCCATAATTCCTTATTTTATATTAAAAAATACCCTTTTCGTGGTATCCAATTGGATTACAGTCTTGTCTCATCGCTGCAACCCCACAGTACGGACTCGGGAGAGTCGAAGGTCGAGAGCTGTGCGTCCTCCGAAACACAACCCAACCAAGCCGCACTGCTTCTTGACACAATTCCCACTTAACCCGGAAGCCAGCAGCACCAATGTGTCGGAGAAAACACCGTACACCTGGCAACCGTGTCAGTGTGCACTGCGCCCGGCCCGCAACAGGAGTTGTAAGTGCGTGATGGGACAAGGACATCCCTGCCGGCAAACCCTCTGCTTACCCGGATGACGCTGGGCCAATTGTGTGCCGCCCCATGGGTCTCCCAGTCGCAGCCGGCTTCGACAGAGCCTGGACTCGAACCCAGAATCTCTAGTGCCAAATTTCTAGTAGCACAGCTAGCATTGTGATCCAGTGCCTTAGACCACTGCCCCACATTGGAGGCCAATTCCAATCATTTCTAATCTACAACGCTTGTTTGGTTACAGAAATTTCTGTTAATGTATTCAATATAAACTCAGCAAAAAAAGAAACGTCCTCACTGTCAACTGCGTTTATTTTCAGCAAACTTAACATGTGTAAATATTTGTATGAACATAACGGGATTCAACAACAGACAAACTGAACATGTTCCAAAGACATGTCACTAACAGAATAGTGGAATAATGTGTCCCTGAACAAATGGGGGGGGGGGTAAAAATCAAAAGTAACAGTCAGTATCTGGTGTGGCCACCAGCTGCATTAAGTACTACAGTGCATCTCCTCCTCATGGACAGCACCAGATTTGCCAGTTCTTGCTGTGAGTTGTTACCACACTCTTCCACCAAGACACCTGCAAGTTCCCTGACATTTCTGGGGTGAATGGCCCTAGCCCTCAACCTCCGATTCAACAGGTCCCAAACGTGCTCAATGGGATTGAGATCTGGGCTCTTCACTGGCCATGGCAGAACACTGACATTCCTGTTTTCACGCACAGAACGAGCAGTATGGCTGGTGGCATTGTCATGCTGCAGGATGAACCTGCAGGAAGGGTACCACATGAGGGAGGAGGATATCTTCCCTGTAATGAGTTGAGAATGCCTGCAATGACAACAAGCTCAGTCTGATGATGCTGTGACACACCGTCCCAGACCATGACGGACCCTCCACCTCCAAACTCGATCCCGCTCCAGAGTACAGGCCTCAGAGTAACGCTCATTCCTTCGACGATAAACGCGAATCCGACCATCACCCCTGGTGAGACAAAACCGTGACTCGTCAGTGAAGTGCACTTTTTGCCAGTCCTGTTTGGTTCAGCGATGATGGGTTTGTGCCCATAGGCGACGTTGTTGCTGTTGATGTCTGGTGAGGACCTGCCTTACAACATGCTTACAAGCCCTCAGTCTACCCTCTCTCAGCCTATTGCGGACAGTCTGAGCACTGACAGAGGGATTGTGCGTTCCTGGTGTAACTCGGGCAGTTGTTGCCATCCTGTACCGGTCCCACAGGTGTGATGTCTGGATGTACCGATCCTGTGCAGGTGTTGTTACACTTGCGAGGACGGTCAGCTGTCCGTCCTGTCTCCCTGTAGTGCTGTCTAAGGCATCTCACAGTACAAACATTTAAATGTATTACCCTGGCCACATCTGCAGTCCTCATGCCTCCTTGCAGCATGCCTAAGGCACGTTCACACAGATCAGCAGGGACCCTGGGGATCTTTCTTTTGGTGTTTTTCAGAGTCAGTAGAAAGGCCTCTTTCGGCGGTCGGAGCTCCGTGGCCCAAACCTGACCCCGATAGGGGAGAGAGCTGAGGCCCCTCAGTTTTTATAACTGTGACCTTAATTGCCTACCATCTGTAAGCTGTTAGTGCCTCAATGACCGTTCCAAAGGTGCATGTTCATTAATTGTTTATGGTTCATTGAACAAGCATGGGAAACAGTGTTTAAACCCTATACAAAGAAGATCTGTGAAGTTATTCCGATTTTTACGAATTATCTTTGAAAGACAGGGTCCTGAAAAAGGGATGTTTCTTTTTTTGCTGAGATTATTATTATTACTACTACTACTACTACTACAGTCTTTCCATTGTCATTGGAGGAGTGGAGGAGCACACAACCTAGGCTACACTGGTGAGAAAAAGGTTTGTGTTTATTTCATTCCATTTATGAGTTGTCAATTACTCACTGTCTTTTGTTCGGAGCGCTCCAGACTTGTCTACCTGGCCTACGTGCAAGTGTAGGCCTATAAATGTGCCAATTTGGGGATCTGATACCATTTCTGATGGTCTTAACTCTCCATCACTGTGGCGCTTCTCAAATTTGTTTTTGCTTCGCCTCAAACGGCAAGTGATCAAAGTCTGTTTTAACATCCATTGAGAATGGCAATAGTTCCTCAACGTAGCCTATTGTAAAAACTTTTCCAGCTCTCTCGCCTTTGATTAGCACTCGGCATGACAGGGGAAACAAATGTGATGCGCTGATCCGGTGGAAACGTCATAAAAATAGGCCTACCTGAGTACTTCTTACCCCTTGCACAAAATAGCCTAGAGCTGTGTCTGTTTGTCTGGAGTGCATTGGTGTGGAAAACCCTGGAGGACCCAGAATATTCCATACAATGCTCGCTAGCGGAAGTGCTAATCTTCCGGCGCCGACAGAGATGGCCGCCTCGCTTCGCGTTCCTAGGAAACTATGCAGTTTTTTGTTTTTTTACGTGTTATTTCTTACATTAGTACCCCAGGTCATCTTAGGTTTCATTACATACAGTCGAGAAGAACTACTGAATATAAGATCAGCATCAACTCACCATCAGTACGACCAAGAATATGTTTTTCGCGACGCGGATCCTGTGTTCTGCCTTACAAACAGGACAACGGAGTGGATCCTATGCAGCGACCCAAAAAAACGACTCCGAAAGAGAGGGAAACGAGGCGGTCTTCTGGTCAGACTCCGGAGACGGGCACAGCGCGCACCACTCCCTAGCATTCTTCTTGCCAATGTCCAGTCTCTTGACAACAAGGTTGATGAAATCCGAGCAAGGGTAGCATTCCAGAGGGACATCAGAGACTGTAACGTTCTTTGCTTCACGGAAACGTGGCTTACTGGAGAGACGCTATCCGAAGCGGTGCAGCCAACAGGTTTCTCCACGCATCGCGCAGACAGGAAAAAACATCTTTCTGGTAAAAAGAGGGGCGGGGGCGTATGCCTTATGACTAACGTGACATGGTGCGATGAAAGAAACATACAGGAAACATACAGGAACTCAAATCCTTCTGTTCACCTGATTTAGAATTCCTCACAATCAAATGTAGACCGCATTATCTACCAAGAGAATTCTCTTCGATTATAATCACAGCCGTATATATCCCCCCCCAAGCAGACACATCGATGGCTCTGAACGAACTTTATTTATCTCTCTGCAAACTGGAAACAATTTATCCGGAGGCTGCATTCATTGTAGCTGGGGATTTTAACAAGGCTAATCTGAAAACAAGACTCCCCAAATTTTATCAGCATATCGATTGCGCAACCAGGGGAGGAAAGACCTTGGACCATTGTTACTCTAACTTCCGCGACGCATATAAGGCCCTGCCCCGCCCCCCTTTCGGAAAAGCTGACCACGACTCCATTTTGTTGATCCCTGCCTACAGACAGAAACTAAAACTAAAACAAGAGGCTCCCACGCTGAGGTCTGTCCAACGCTGGTCCGACCAAGCTGACTCCACACTCCAAGACTGCTTCCATCACGTGGACTGGGAGATGTTTCGTATTGCGTCAGATAACAACATTGACGAATACGCTGATTCGGTGTGCGAGTTCATTAGAACGTGCGTTGAAGATGTCGTTCCCATAGCAACGATTAAAACATTCCCTAACCAGAAACCGTGGATTGATGGCAGCATTCGTGTGAAACTGAAAGCGCGAACCACTGCTTTTAATCAGGGCAAGGTGTCTGGTAACATGACCGAATACAAACAGTGCAGCTATTCCCTCCGCAAGGCTATCAAACAAGCTAAGCGCCAGTACAGAGACAAAGTAGAATCTCAATTCAACGGCTCAGACACAAGAGGCATGTGGCAGGGTCTACAGTCAATCACGGACTACAGGAAGAAACCCAGCCCAGTCACGGACCAGGATGTCTTGCTCCCAGGCAGACTAAATAACTTTTTTGCCCGCTTTGAGGACAATACAGTGCCACTGACACGGCCTGCAACGAAAACATGCGGTCTCTCCTTCACTGCAGCCGAGGTGAGTAAGACATTTAAACGTGTTAACCCTCGCAAGGCTGCAGGCCCAGATGGCATCCCCAGCCGCGCCCTCAGAGCATGCGCAGACCAGCTGGCCGGTGTGTTTACGGACATATTCAATCAATCCCTATACCAGTCTGCTGTTCCCACATGCTTCAAGAGGGCCACCATTGTTCCTGTTCCCAAGAAAGCTAAGGTAACTGAGCTAAATGACTACCGCCCCGTAGCACTCACATCCGTCATCATGAAGTGCTTTGAGAGACTAGTCAAGGACCATATCACCTCGACCCTACCTGACACCCTAGACCCACTCCAATTTGCTTACCGCCCAAATAGGTCTACAGACGATGCAATCTCAACCACACTGCACACTGCCCTAACCCATCTGGACAAGAGGAATACCTATGTGAGAATGCTGTTCATCGACTACAGCTCGGCATTCAACACCATAGTACCCTCCAAGCTCGTCATCAAGCTCGAGACCCTGGGTCTCGACCCCGCCCTGTGCAACTGGGTACTGGACTTCCTGACGGGCCGCCCCCAGGTGGTGAGGGTAGGCAACAACATCTCCTCCCCGCTGATCCTCAACACTGGGGCCCCACAAGGTTGCGTTCTGAGCCCTCTCCTGTACTCCCTGTTCACCCACGACTGCGTGGCCACGCACGCCTCCAACTCAATCATCAAGTTTGCGGACGACACAACAGTGGTAGGCTTGATTACCAACAACGATGAGACGGCCTACAGGGAGGAGGTGAGGGCCCTCGGAGTGTGGTGTCAGGAAAACAACCTCACACTCAACGTCAACAAAACTAAGGAGATGATTGTGGACTTCAGGAAACAGCAGAGGGAACACCCCCCTATCCACATCGATGGAACAGTAGTGGAGAGGGTAGCAAGTTTTAAGTTCCTCGGCATACACATCACAGACAAACTGAATTGGTCCACTCACACAGACAGCATCGTGAAGAAGGCGCAGCAGCGCCTCTTCAACCTCAGGAGGCTGAAGAAATTCGGCTTGTCACCAAAAGCACTCACAAACTTCTACAGATGCACAATCGAGAGCATCCTGGCGGGCTGTATCACCGCCTGGTATGGCAACTGCACCGCCCTCAACCGTAAGGCTCTCCAGAGGGTAGTGAGGTCTGCACAACGCATCACCGGGGGCAAACTACCTGCCCTCCAGGACACCTACACCACCCGATGTCACAGGAAGGCCATAAAGATCATCAAGGACATCAACCACCCGAGCCACTGCCTGTTCACCCCGCTATCATCCAAAAGGCGAGGTCAGTACAGGTGCATCAAAGCTGGGACCGAGAGACTGAAAAACAGCTTCTATCTCAAGGCCATCAGACTGTTAAACAGCCACCACTAACACTGAGTGGCTGCTGCCAACACACTGACACTGACTCAACTCCAGCCACTTTAATAATGGGAATTGATGGGAAATGATGTAAATATATCACTAGCCACTTTAAACAATGCTACCTTATATAAATGTTACTTACCCTACATTATTCATCTCATATGCATACGTATATACTGTACTCTATATCATCGACGGTATCCTTATGTAATACATGTATCACTAGCCACTTTATACTATACTATGCCACTTTGTTTACATACTCATCTCATTTGTACATACTGTACCCGATACCATCTACTGTATCTTGCCTATGCTGCTCTGTACCATCACTCATTCATATATCCTTATGTACATATTCTTTATCCCCTTACACTGTGTACAAGACAGTAGTTTTGGAATTGTTAGTTAGATTACTTGTTATTACTGCATTGTCGGAACTAGAAGCACAAGCATTTCGCTACACTCGCATTAACATCTGCTAACCATGTGTATGTGACAAATAAAATTTGATTTGATTTGATTTTAGCACGAGCTTCAGGCCGGACCAAGTTAATACTATAGTTTATACAATGTTTCAAGTTCCTTGTTGGCTTTATGTAGGCTATTTTTACATATTGGCAATGGCAATATGAGTTTTAGATTTGTATCATTTTCATTTAGAATTTTTATTAAAACCACATTAAGATAGTCTTTATTATAAATTAAATTAAAAACTGTTCCACAAAAATGTGTATATGAAAATCATAACTAGCACTCAGATCAGTAGAAATGGTAAGATAACTTGGCACTCCAAATGGAAAAAGTTTGCGACCGCTGGTGTAGCCTATTATCGGCAACTTCAGGAGCATAACAGTAGAATCTGCTAAAACCAGCAGCAGTGGGTGGAGGAGGCTCAGGAACAGGTTCCCTTTCTTCTAGTTAGGCTATATTTATCTCTGGCTCCCTCTTTAGTAATTTGTATGTCTTCATTTTTAATTGCAATGCTTAAAGCGTCAGACAAGCTCAGTAGCCTACATAGGGAGTGTCTATAGATGGAAAAATACACATTTTAAAAGTTTGACCTATCGTTTGGTCAAAAGAACAGAAGACTCAACAATTTTTTTTTTTTTTTGTCGGGGACAACCCTAATATTTATATTCTGGACCCTGACATTGCTCGTTCTGATGTTTCTTAATTTCTTTATTTTACATTTTTGGTTAATGTGTGTATTGCTAGGCATTACTGCACTCACAGTGCAACATCTGCAAATCTGTGTTCGTGACCAAAACTTTGATCATTTTTTTTATATTTGAACACTCACCTCGCTGACCCCAGGCTGCTTAAGAGGGCAGGGCCAAGAGCAGAAACCAGAGATACATGGGAAGCCATACAGTTGCTATATTCTAACCCACAGAAGTAGTCATGTGCAGCAATAATATATGCTTAACCAATGCTTCCCTAAGGATGGGCTTGCAGCTGCCACTCCTCAGCCACCAGACAGGAAGCCACAGCTGTAAGACCCCTCATCCTAGCTTTCACCCACACCCACCCACAACATACCAAACAGAGGCTTCTCCACCCCAAGAGAGATGATTGAATATGAAATGTATGAAATACAGAAAAGACAGAATGGGAAAGATCATGTTAAGAGAGCAAGAAATCAGCAACTAAAGTGTCTGGACTTGGATCTTTTTTCTCTCCGCCATCATGGCTTTGTGCCACTGTATGGCCTCCAGTGTTCAAATGGCAGAGCCCGTTGCTCTCCGCCATCATGGTTTTTGCAGTGGCATTACAACACTAGTCAATGGCACAGGGCAGAGGACATAGCCACAGACTTCAGTTTACACCGAAAATGATCGCCGCCGACAATACCGATCACTTATCGCGGGCATTTTGCTGACATCGTTCATAAAGATAATAGCCCATACTAGGGAAATATGAAGTTTGAAATGAAATACGTTTGCTAATATGGGTGATTGTTAAATGGGACAATGATGGCTATAACCAAAACTAGGAGTAGTTTAAAGGATAATAAAAAAAAAGATGGCGTTCTAAACATATATTTTTATTTATGGTTATCGCATCAATTCAGGCAATTTACTGCGATATGGATTTTCACCCATGTAGCCAAGCTCTAGTTTCCACACACTGATATTAATGAGTCAGGATCAATAGACTCACTACCAGTCAGGGCAAAGGGTTGGCTGTACGGTACCCAACCTAACCTCTCATTCACACCCCCTACCACCCGGTGAATAGTGTGACCTGCTGCCGTGCCATCGCTCGAGCTCATTTGCTCCAAATGAATGCTGTGAACATGTTGCCCAAGGCGACTCAGTCCATCCGGCCATAAGGCTTACAAATGGGCTCGGACACATAATTGGATAGAGTTCAATTGAGCATAAATATTGACAATGTTGCTGAATCAGTCTGTGTAATCACACAACCAGCCTGTATAATCGCATGTACTGTAGCAGCTTTAAACAAAGCGGGTCTCTCTTTTTATCTCAAGAAGAATAGCCTGGATAAAAGGAGGTTAAATCAAAGAAAAAAGAAAAACCAAGAGCTGCAATTCCACCAGAGATTTTGTCCAGAGTATAACAATGACCTATGAGGAGAGTTTACACTTTAACGTGCAATTAAGGCACTAAGATCTCTTAAAGACTCTTGCCTCTTTACTCCGAAGCTCCCGGCATTCTTCGGAAGAGGCTCCAGTTATAAACACATGATGCATCTCAGTCTAATCACAGTTTAGTGCATGTAATCATTACACTAGATCCAGGATAATTTAGGCACTCAATCCTCCACTACTATTATGGATGGATACACACTAACCTATGTATTTATTTGGACAGCGAAGCTTAAACTTGTAATTTGTCTCATTGATATCATTTGATTTGATATCAAATGTTTTCACATGAGGCGACAGCACAGAATGTCACCTTTCATTTGAGGTCATGTACATGTCTGTTTAGACTGTTTAGAAATTAAAGCACTACGTATCTAGTCCCCCCATTTGAAGGTGTCAAGTATTTGGACAAATTTCCTTGATGTATAACATTTTGTCAAAAGTGTAGTATTTGGTCCCATATTCTTAGCACACAATGACTACATCAAGCTTGTGACTCTACAAACTTGTTGGATACATTTGCAGTTCATTTTGGTCGTGTTTCAGATTATTTTGTGCCCAGTAGAAATTAATGGTAAATAATGTAGTGTGTCATTATGGAGTTACTTTTACTGTAAATAAGAATATATTTCTGAACACTTCTACATTAATGTGGATGCTACCAGGATTACGGATAATCCTGAATGAATCATGAATAATGAGTGAGAAAGTTAGATGCATAAATATCATTCCCCCAAAATTGCTAACCTCCCTGTTATTGGTAATGGTGAGAGGTTAGCACGTTTTGGGGGCATGATCTTTGTGCATCTGTAATATGTTGTTATTGTCTATAACTGTTCTGTACTTTGTGTGTTTTATGTGGACCTCAGGAAGAGTAGCGGCTGCATGTTCAGTAGCTAATTCGGGATTCTAATAAACTAAACTAAAACTCCAAAGTAACTAAACTAAAACTCCAAAGTAACTAAACCAAAACTCCAAAGTAACTAAACCAAAACTCCAAAGTAACTAAACCAAACTCCAAAGTAACTAAACCAAACTCCAAAGTAACTAAACCAAACTCCAAAGTAACTAAACCAAATTCCAAAGTAAGATCCAAAGGATTCAGCTACTTTCTATCCCGTTGATCTAATTATGGAGTCAGTCATTGTGTGGTAGTGGAGTCATTCACCAGGCTGCCATGTGTCTGTCTATAATCCTGCTAAACTAAACCAAGGTAGCAAGGCTAGGGTGACAGACAGCTTCTCAGAGGCTTGCGATGTACTGATGACACGCTGGAAAAATGTATGACACACAAAGAAAAAACACCCTTCTTTCACCAGGGGGAACATTCTGAGACCTATCCATGCTTCTCGTCTGTCAGAGGAGAGACACGCACACACATGCTTGGCAGGCAGCCAGGAGATTGGAGACGGAGGCCCCATAGCCTCTTGCTGCTTATCAAACAGCTGAGGAGATTCCTATGGATCCAATGTAGACTAGGACACAGCAGCAGCCAGTCTATCCTTCCAGCCTCCATCTTTCTCACTCACACACACACTTTTCATGAGGAAGAAAAGCTGAACCAGGGGGGCTCATTACATTTCTAGCCCAGCCGGCGTCAGGGTGTGTGAGGGGGCTGGTTGTTGGAAGGAAAGGGGGGCTGGTGGGGAGCGAGAGGGGGCAATGGGGATAAAGGAAGTCGATATGTCCCCCAAGGGTATGTCTGTACAACGGGGTAGTTTTACTGTACATTCGCTAAAACAGTGTGGCCAGGTTGGAGCGCAGTCAGTGCACACACTCGAGCAGACACAAAGAGGACGGGTAGCACAGCAAGCCAGTCTTTGTGTCTTTTGTGTGTCTCATCCACTGCATATTAAATATCCTCACTGTAAATCAGCCTATACTCCAGAGTTTTACGTTTGTTTAAGGTATTTAATAAAGTATATTGTCTATTCTGTATGGTGACAATGTTGACTGTCTATTCTGTCTGTACATTGTCTATGGCTGGCAGCACCTATTCTGGGCATGTGTAAATGTAGGCTACTTGGCGAATAAAGTGATTCTGATTGTGGTTGAATGGTTAATACGCCTTTTCAGACACTTCCTCTACCATCTCACTGTCTCCATCAAATGACCAGTCACATTTCACACAACTGGCACTTTCATGATGGAGATGTTATTTGAATATGTCTCAGGTATTTATTTAGTAATACACATAACAGTTTCTTAGTGAATACGCTGAACCCATTTCATTAGTGGAAATCAATGTAATATCTAGATCAGCTTTAGACTATAGCATGCAACAAGAGCTTAACATACCATGTGATCTGAGAGGAAAAATCCCTATTTTCTTTTCTTTTTTTTCGACAGAATTTCCTCCCATTAACATCCAAAAACAAAACTCCACCAAAGCTTGTTTGTCAGATCTGACCAAATCTACCCACGTCTCAGACAGCTGAGTGAAGTAAACATCAGATGGGTCTCAAAGTCTGAGCTCTGGGGCATTCCACCCTTCCTCTATTACACTACTGCTCAAACAAAAGAACTCTACTGTCAGCTCACACTCCCAGCAAGCCTTTACAATCAAACACAATTTATTTGAATAGACTCGATTCACACTATAGATCTGACCTGGATCGCCCTGCGTTGGCTCGGCTACTGCATGGTTTGAAACAGGCAGCACTTTGCCCATGCCCAAGCTACTGCGTGTGAGTGTGTGTGAGAGAGAGAGAGCGCTATACCACCCAGATTCTGCCCTTTGTGCATGTACACTGTGTAATAAACCAGTGAGGTCCTGTCAGTGCCTCATTGACTAATAAGATTGAGGTAACTAAACACCTGCTCTACTCACTACGATGCAGAAAGAAACCCGAAACCAGCAATGGTTTCCAAATCCTTCCAGTCTCATGGGCTTTGGCTGAATGGGGCGCGGGGGGGGGGGGGGGGGGGGGGGGGGGGTGTGTCGTCTTTTCACTTCGCTGCCGTTGTTGTTTTTTTTTGTATATTCTGTTGTTGTTCTCTCTTCATTTTTCTGTTTCTTCTGAAAGGATCATCTCCGACTAGGAAAGTGAAACAGACTATTCAAAGGCTATGGTGTCATTAATCTATTAAATCACTTCTTTGTCTGAACATTTCCTATTAATTCAATAACACATTGATCAAAAAAGAAAGAAATCCCTGATGAATTCAGTGTTTTTGCTTAATTTTTTAGCTCCTTACTGATAATCGAGAAGTTATCATTTACTCATGAATGGTGGTGCTTCGTGGCTCAGTTGGTAGAGCATGGCGTGTTCAACGACATGGGGTTGTGGGTTTGATTTCCGCTGGGCCCACCCATATGGGGCGGCCGGTAGGCTGGTTGTTAGAGCGTTGGGCCAGTAACCTGAAGGTTGCAGCATCGAATCCATGAGCTGACAAGGTAAAAATCTGTCGAGGGGTTGGGTTGAATGCGGAAGACACATTTCAGTTGAATACATTCAGTTGGACAAATGACTAGGTATCTCCCTTTCCCATATCAATTTGTATGCACACACTACTTGTAAGTCGCTTTGGAGAAAATAGTCAGCAAAATGTCATATTATATTATGAAAGTAATAAAACAGCGACCTGCTTGATTAGATTTTTTTCAGGCTAAGATTGAAGCCATGTAGCCAACTATGATGATGGACTGTAAGTGAGAATTGCATGCTCATTCCAGTGAGACAGCTGAAAACCACTAAGAGGAAATCAAAACAAAACTCATGAGAAGGAGAAATCGCCACGGGGGGGGGGGGGGGGGGGGGGAGACCAAACATAATGAGCCTGAAAGTCGTCATTGTGGCAGTTTGACGTCAGTGGTGAGGCTTGACATTTAAATTCCATCTTATCCACTAGCCTTCCTTCCACAGTCCTCCCATTACATGAGTGACAGAACAACAGGTGCCAGACAGGTGGAGAGATAATCATCGTGATTTTATTCTATTTGCATGAGTAAGACATCAAATATTGTTTTAATATGCTGTATGCATCTGAGACCTGGACAGCTCGGTACAGTGTGTGTTTTTTTAGGCTCAGGCCAGGAAAAACTACATTTCTTCTTTCACATGGTGTGCAACTTATAGTACATCTAACCCAGGGATGGGCAACTTTGATGGAGGTGGGGGCAACCCAAAATCTGAACTCATCAGATTTTTGGTCGTTGGTCTGCATACCCAAATATGCAGTCAGAGCCGGCCCTAGCCTTTTGGGGGCCCTAAGTACAATTTATTGGGCCCACCCCCACCTTGCGAACAAAACATTTAAGTTGTGAATTTCCTAAAATTCTACACATTTTGCTATGGGGCGTAAAGAAAATGTTGTAGTTTTAAAGCAGGTTTGCTGCAATTGTACACCTTTTGCCATAGGTTGGAGAGAAACATTTGCAGTTTTTTTATATAATCGGTCGCTAATTCGTCCATGATTACTACAAATTGATCGTCTAGCCAACTAATTTACTCACCTAAAAAATGTTTAGCTGACATGGGCTGATTGAGTGACTGTCAGTGACTGACATAACCTGTGTATTCTACCATTATAACTCTCAGTAAGTTGAAACCCCAACGGAGTTACTCATTTAGTATTTCTTTATGCATTTCCTTTAAATTAAAATCGGCCCGGACGTTTTGTGGCCAATCCATGATTTTACCGCATAGGTTCTAACAACAAATCAACATATAGCTCAACTCTTGTCCTGTTACATAACATGTGAACTGCTTCCCAGGCTACTACTATATCGTTATCAGCTGGAGACAAGTCTGAGCCACAGGTATAGTCAACTGGGAATGCTAAGGAAGGATTCAGATAAATACTCATATCAAAACACTAGGGTACTGTACATCAAGTATCGAAAGGTCGGATCATGGGCGAAATATCTGAGGCTACGGTTTCATATCATTGCTCAACGATGTTCACATTTAGGCAGAAGTTCCACATCAACTCCCTGAGAAAAAGAAGGTTGAGGGCAAGTTAGACCAGCATTGCAGCATGTGGTCTTGTGTCCGAAACAGTTACCGACTGTCATTCTTGCTTCCTCAATTCTTCTCAAAGTGAATTGAAGGAGAGGATCTAAGGTCCCTCCTCCAATAGTGAGGAACTGAGGAAACAAGAAATGGAGGAAGCGAGGAGTTGACTGCTACAGATGTAACTTTTATTTTTAATTTTTTTTTAGACACAGCCATGGATCAGGCCCTGGATGTATTCCTTCATCTTAATGCTCTCTAAGTAATTACTTAAGGGAAAGCAAGGAAAGTGGGAGGCTTTGGCTCGGCCCTCCTTTTCCTGCGTCACTGCCCACTGTCTGCTTCTTCTCTCCAGATTATCAACATCAATTCTGTAATCGTGTTCAGCTATGCCGTGATGACATCCCATTTGGAGAGTCAAGACTAGCTGTAACAGAGCAAGATGGCTACAACAAAATTGAAAGACGGGATATACCGGTCGGACTTCTACATGCAGCGAGCACATATCTTATCCTGCCTAGACAAATCCATCTGCCGCAGTGTGCTAAATACGAGAAGGCACCCAACAGTAAATCTCCCCTACAGACAGAGTGAGTGAGAGGACACTGGCATTCCACAAGCAACGGCCCAAATGCACTTGTACACCCACTTTTTTTCTTTTTCAGAGAAACGTGCAGAAAACAGCAGCAAGTTTATCAGATAAAGAGAGAAAGAGAGAGAGAGGGAAGTCTCCCTGGCTGTCTCGGAGCTATCAGGTTGGATGCCGGTCATGTCCTGAGAGCGACTGAAGTGAAATCACCCGGAAAATTCTTTCCATTTATGTTTGATCTCCAGAGAGTCCTGTAAAAACACAGGCCTGCATCCCAAATGGCAGACTATTCCCTTTAAAATTTGGCCCATATGTCTCCGGTCGAAAGCAATGTACCACATAGGGGATAGGGTGCCATTTGGGAAACTCAATGTATTGTAGCCTCATTCGGACGAAAGAGTAGCAGAGAAAGGAGTTTGCTTCTGGTGCAGAGTTTGCGGTAAAACATTACGCGTTGCGGCAGTGCTATGATTTGGGACGCAGTGTTTACCCACTTTCCTTTCCCCAGCAGTCTCTTAAGAGTCTACTGTACTGCGAAGAGTCCTGTTCCCGTTCACTGCTCAAGTATGTGTGTGTTTGGGGAGGGGGGGGGGGGGGGGTGGTGATGTGAATTTAACCCAATCTAAGTTCACATCACCTTCAGTTTTAAAACAAAACATCCGGTCAGTGTGACCATGAGCGCGAGTGACAGCTCTCTCGCCCTGAAAAAAAGCCTCAGAGGCTGAGGCTGGTTGGCCTTTACAACCATGTCTCTTCAGGCAGGCCTTTCATATTTACGACTTCACAACAACAAATGAGCCACTGGTCTGGCAGGGTTCCCAGATCCATGGATTTTCTAAAGGCCTGTTATCACCAGTTCTTAATCTCACTGCAACACATATTAAATCATTTGGGAATTTAGGCTCAACTCAAAAAATAATCTGGGCCATTTTGTATAAGAAGGGATTAGTTCAGAGGACAGTTCCTGTGACGTCATGGAGGGAGGGAGTGTAAAAAAATAGAAAAGGTACTTCACTTACCGTAGAGCAACAAAAAAGTAGGATATTTTCACTTTTTCAACCCTCCTTTTGCTTTCTTTAATCATCTCTCCCTTGCTTCATTCCTTCCTTCACTCATTCTTCATTCCCTAGCAGAACCACCCCACATCATCTCTCAAAGCACAAACTTATACCACTCCACATTCTCTATGCTCTTATAATTCAGTCAAGTCACTCAGCATAGGACACATCAATATTGTGCATCACAAAATTAGAGAGCGTTACAAGAGTAGAGAGGAGCAACTTCTAGCGCCCTCACTGCTCTCTGCAACCATGATTCAGAGGCAAAGTCATTCCAGGACAACTATTCTGTAACCAAATTGAGAGTGTGGCAAGCAAGAGCCGAGCTAGCAGCGCGCAGCACGCCCGTCTCTCTCCATCCCTGCAGTGAGCCTCCCACCCAGGCAAGCTTGGCCCATCTGATCTGAGCCACACACAGTAGGAGACGAGCCCCAGTCCCACAGCAGCTCTGTGTGTGTGAATCATCCACAGATTTAGCCCACACCGAGGTACAATCCCATGTTAGACAGAAGCACAGCACTGTTTCCCACGCAACTCTGACTGACTGAGCCATAGGCCTACAACCATCCCAACACAGACTTTGCTGTACCATGCCTAGTGGCTTATAAGAGGCTCTTAAGAGACAGACATGGAGAATTAAAAATGGTTAGCTTACACAAGTTTGGGAAGTGGATTTACAAAATATGACTCTTTCCGTCTCTGAGGTTCTGTTGACTGATTTTGGAATTGAAAAGCAAAAATTGGTTGACTGTTTTGAATCACGAGACTATCAAAAAGAGGTAAGTCCTAGAGTGCCAAAAGTGATCATCATTGCTTAACTAATAAGGAGGTAGCAAACAAAAAACACTACTGATGTGGACAGCTTCAAAGCAGTCATGAAGCCACTAGGACTGTCCCCGACAAAAAAAATAAAAAATCTTGGTAGACCGAAAGTAGTCTGTTCTTTTGACCAATCGATTACTCGAAAATTAAACAAAATTGTATTTTTCCATATATAGACACACCCCGTGTGTTTTAATAAAATCAAATTACACACACACATACATACATACATACATACATATATATATATATACACACACACATATATATAGAGATATATATAGAGATGTCTGATGCTTTAAGTTTATGGTTTGATGCCTCAAGAGGGTGCCAGATATCTAGATTATTTTTTTTTACTTCACCTGACCCAACTATTCTCTTCCTGCTCCTGCTGGCATTTGCAGATTCTGCCATTACTCTCCCGAAGTTGCCGGTAACAGGCTACACAAGGACTCGACAACCTTTCTAATGTGGAATGCCAATTTATATCTTACCATTTCTACTGATCTGCGTTCCAGTTTCTATTGTTTACATATGGAAAGTTCCATGAAACAGTTTCAATTGATTTATAATAACATATTCGTATCTCAAAATCATTGTCACGTGATTAATCAAAATTCTATCCAAATCTAAATGAAAATGATAAACCTAAAAAGTCATTTCTACTGCCATTGCCAACTGTTTAAAAATAGTCTACATTGCAGCTGCAGGGACAAAATATCCCGATGAAAATAAATATCCTATAAATCGCATTGGCTACACATGGCTTATCTGCAACGAACTTGAAACATTGTATCAACCATTAACTTGGGTCTGGCAGAAGCTTGCACTAGCAAACTTGCAACATTGTATAAAATATTCTGGGCCCTCAGAGTTTCCTGAGCCAGTGAGCTCGGGACAGACACAGCTGTAGACTATTTGCGCAAGGGATAAGAAGGAGTGCTTGACTTGGGCAGGAGCTTCTGTTGTGCTCCTGTTCCTCTTATAGAATATTAGCTCAAAAGTATTGTGAAGCTCCTGCACAATAATATAAACAGTAGCAGCACCAAAAACGATTACCAGAACCGATTTCAATCCAAGTCAAGCACTGATAAGAAGCCTATTTTATGACGTTTCCACTGGATCAGAGCATGACATTTTTTTCTTTCACGCTGAATGGTTATCGAAAGGGAGAGAGCTCTAATAAAAATCTAATACATTGAGGAACTAGTGTAATTCTCAATGGATGTACAAACGGACTTAATTTGCTTGCTGTTTGAAGTGAAGAAAACATTACTTTGAGAAGCTCCACAGGTCAATAGTGGTGGGTTAAGAAAAATAAGAAATACTATCAAATCCCCAAATGGGCACATTTATATGCCTACATTTGCACGCAGGACATGTAGCCTATAGGCCTACTTCTATTCGCAAGAGCACTGCAAACAAAAAGACAATGACTGAACTGACAGAACTCAAAAGTGGAATTAAATCAAACAAAAACTTGTTTCTCACAAGTGTAGCATAGGTGGTGCACTCTGCAAACAACGTGTCCACTCTGACAATGAGAACAGGAAGAATTATGGAATAATATTGAATGCATTAAAAGAAATGACCATGACCAAAGTAAGAAATATTGTAGATTTGAAGTTATAGGAATTAACGGTAAATGTACTACATGGGATGGGGAATACATGTACACTAAACAATCAAAACGCAAACAATTCACACAATGAAGTTATGAAACAATGAATGTGCACAAATTTGCGGGAGAAAGCGCATTCTGGAGAAAGAAGTGCATTGGGCATCTGGGCACATGGTCAATCCTATGTCTGCATTGGTGATGCAGCATTTACGGTGAAATGGCCTCCGCAGAAATCAAGGCATTCATACTTCTTGCGCTTCACGGAGCAGTGCCTAGCTGGAGTCAGAAGTGAGTTTGTGTTTATACAGGATGAAACGCCCCCACCTAGGGTCAACCAATCATGCCAGTGCGGAGCTATACAGAGCCCTTGGCATTGTTTTCAAAATTGGGGAGGCACATGGCGATGTGGTACAGAGCTCGATTTGGCCTCTGCATGCCTCTGGAAGCTCCGCAATTGTGTCAACCCTCCATATGGAGTCTCTGACCACATTTTTGGATCAAGCATAAATTGGCTTTTAGTCTAGGCCTCCGCAATGGATTAGTTCACTGAGATGGGCAAAAATAAATAAGTATTTCTACAACGTAGAAAATAGTAACAATGAAGAAAAAACCTTGAATGAGTAGGTGTCCAAACGTTTAACTGGTATACAACTGATTGGCTCAAACACATTGAGGAAATAAATTCCACCAATTAACTTAAAAGCACACCTGTTAATTGAAATGCATTCCAGGTGACTAACTCATGAAGCTGGTTGAGAGAATGCCAAGAGTGTGTAACGCTGTCAAGGCAAAGGGTGGCTACTTTGAAGAATCTAAAATATATTTTGATTTGTTTAACACTTTTTTGGTGACTACATGATTCCATCTGTGTTATTTCATAGTTTTGATGTCATCACTATTATTCTACAATGTAGAAAATAGTAAAAATAAAGAAAAAACCTTGAATGATTAAGTGTGTCCAAACTTTTGACTGGTACTAATATATATATATATTTATCACACACACACACACACACACACACACACACACACACACACACACACACACACACATACATATATAAATTGGGGTCAGCTCTAGAAGCCATACAGATTAGGCTGTTGTAAAAGCAGTTTATTCAGTTACAGTAATGTTGTGAAACAGTCTATACAAAGGCGTGTTTGATTTCAGGGCTCAGGATTCACGGCTGCTATCTTAGCAAAATATCTTCAGATAAATATAGAAGAGACTGAAGCAAGCAACCCAAAGCCTTAGTCACTTTCTCCTGCATTGAGAGTTAAGGATGTTAAAGAGATTGTTCATCGATATGTAATTCAGCAGAATCTCCAATTAAAGATTATTTTTTTTTGTGCGTAACAAATATGTACCTTACCATGCTCGTTTTAGAATTTAAAATGGTATTTAATTTATTTTTAGGAAAGCTTTTTTAGGAAACATCAATTTCTCAAGCAATAATTTTGCTGGGACATGTGCTACTGGGCACGAATATGGCATGTGGTTCATATTCAAACAGGTAATCAAACTCCAACTCATCTTGGCAGTTCCTCTTCCAACCCTAACTCACTAGGGTTTTTTTCCGTTGTAAAACGAGCTCATCTGTCTTATTGAATCAGTTTACTTATGATAAAAATGAAAGGAAACAATGATGTTACGCTGGCTACTCTCGTCATCCACTAAGGCCATGCGATGTCAGAGGCGTTGATGGAGGGGGAGAGGCTATGGGAAAATATTTAGACGCTCGATTGAAGCGATGATGCACCCTTGATGCATCAGTAAAAAGCTTTGAAAAGAACGAGCAGAAACGTAATAGCAGCTGAAGCTTCCTGGTTCAAAATTAACCGCATGGTGCGATAAGGCGTGTCTATTTTCAGAAAGTAAATAAATACGATGCAAGGTGTCAAAGGAGAAGTGATCACGCCTCTCTATGATCACTGGCATACAGGAACAGCTGTACAACTTCATAGTGATGAGTTGCATCAGTGGTACCGTTGATGTGCTGCTGCCCCCGGGTGTTTGACATCTTATGAGTGGTAGGAAAGGGAAAACTGAAAGGTTTGGAACTCTTTCTTATTGGTCTATTAAAGGTAGACTTTGGGTAAAAATAACAGCTTTAAACTGTACAACTGAGCAATGCACCACCACATCAGGGAATGTAATACTTAAAGAAAAATTGAAGGAATATGATATTTTGCTACAGAAGTGCCATTTCTTACCCATCTCTACAGCTTCCGATCAAAAACAAATCCTGTGAAATGAAATCGTCACATACTGGACGTAGTAGAGGTCGACCGATTAATCGGTACGGCCGATTAATTAGGGCCGATTTCAAGTTTTCATAACAATTATACCTTTATTTAACTAGGAAAGTCAGTTAAGAACACATTCTTATTTTCAATGACGGCCTAGGAATGGAGGGTTAACTGCCTTGTTCAGGGGCAGACCGACAGATTTTCACCTTGTCAGCTTGGGGGATCCGATCTTGCATCCTTACAGTTAACTAGTCCAACGCTCTAACCACCTGCCTCTCATTGCACTCCACGAGGAGCCTGTCTGTTATGGGAATGCAGTAGAAGCCAAGGTACATTGCTAGCTAGCATTAAACTTATCTTATAAAACACAATCAATCAATCATACTCACTAGTTATAACTACACATGGTTGATGATATTACTAGTTTATCTAGTGTGTCCTGCGTTGCATATAATCGATGCAACGCTGGGGGATGATTTAACAAAAGCGCATTTGCGAAAAAAGCACAATCGTTAGATGACTGTACCTAACCATAAACACCAATGCCTTTCTTAAAATCAATACACAGAAGTATATATTTTTAAATCTGCATATTTAGCTAAAATAAATCCAGGTTAGCAGGCAATATTAACAGGTGAAATTGTGTCACTTCTCTTGCATTCATTGCACGCAGAGTGAGGGCACATGCAACAGTTTGGGCAGCCTGGCTCTTTGCGAACCAATTTGCCCGAATTTTACGTAATTATGACATAACATTGAAGGTTGTGCAATGTAACAAGAATATTTAGACTTAGGGATGCCACCCGTTAGATTAAACACCAAACAGTTCCGTATTTCACTGAAATAAAAAACGTTTAGTTTTCGAAATGATAGTTTCCGGATTCAACTATATTAATGACCAATTAACGACGCTAATAGCGTTTCAAACGTCACTCGCTCTGAGACTTGGAGTGGTTGTTCCCCTTGCTCTGCAAGGGCCGCGTCTTTTGTGGAGCGATGGGTAACACTGCTTCGAGGGTGGCTGTTGTCGATGTGTTCCTGGTTCGAGCCCAGGTAGGGGCGAGGAGGGATGGAAGCTATACTGTTACACTGGCAATACTATAGTGCCTATAAGAACATCCAATACAAATGGTATAGAGAGAAATAGTCCTATAAATACTATATTAACTACAACCTAAAACCTCTTACCTTGGAATATTGAAGTCTCATGTTAAAAGTAACCACCAACTTTCATATGTTCTCATCTTCTGAGCAAGAAACTCAAATGTTAGCTTTTTTACATGGCACATATCGCATTTACTTCTCCAACACTTTGTTTTTGCATTACTTAAACCAAATGTTTCATTATTTATTTGAGGCTAAATAGATTTTTATTGATGTATTATATTAAAGTTAAAATAACTGTTCATTCAGTATTGTTGTAATTGTCATTATTACAAATAAATAAAATCAGCCGATTAATCGGTATCGGCATAGAAAAATCATACTCGGTCGACCTCTAGTTACAAGTGGCTAGCTTAGCTAACGAACTGGCTATGCCAGTTGCGTCGCACATGACCAGAATAACACATTAGTAGTTCAAAGCCACATCCCATTTCTGTTTGAGAATTGAGAAAGAGGAGTTGGACCAGTTCTCATGCCCAAAATCAGTCTTTTCAACCAGCTCTTACACTAAAAGGGCGTTTTCATAAATGTCACAGTATTATTTCAACCGGAAATGTATGTTTTTGACTGCACAGGGCCTTTAAGCATCTGGGGCTCAGCAATGAAAATAAAAACGGGACTGCACTGCAGTGACCTGTGTGTGCATTCTATAGACCATAAGCAGATCAATTTTGTTTATATTGTATATGGTATATTTACACTAAGAATAGAATGGCTGATTTAGTGTTGAATTGTTTAAAATCTGCTCTGCCATAGCGTCACTTTGGAATCCTGGAAGCCTTACCAGAAGTATGTATAATGTTTGGGTACCCTATATTGTTCTGCCATTGCCCCCAAACAATCACATATCCTCCCCATCTCTTTCCCTTCATCTGAATATGGTTATTATGTGCACAGAGACTGATGATCTGTGGTCATGTGTTTGAGGGACATGAAGAGTGAGTGAGAGTGAGGCAGAAGAAAAACATAATTCTAAGGGTTTAGCTTTTTCCAATTCTTACTCTCTCCTTTGCTGTCTCTTTCTCCAATCCTTTCAAGAGATTTCCAAAGGAAAATGTATAATTCAAAAGGCACTTGGCACATCTGAGCAACATTTTTTTTGCAGGTGCATGGTAACAGTTGAATAAAATGAGAAAGAAACCTGCACACTGCTCTTTAATAAGCTTTTATGTACCAGCCTCACCGCCATCCGTCAGAGCTTTTGTGAGTTTTTAAAAATTAGCACCCTTTGGGGCGGCAGGGTAGCCTAGTGGTTAGAGCGTTGGACTAGTAACCAGAAGGTTGCAAGTTAAAATCCCCGAGCTGACAAGGTACAAATCTGCCGTTCTACCCCTGAACAGGCAGTTAACCCACTGTTCCTAGGCCGTCATTGAAAATAAGAATTTGTTCTTAACTGACTTGCCTAGTTAAATAAAGTTTTTTTATTTTTTTATTTTACATGTAGACATAGCCCCACCCACATCTGTTCCACGCATCGAATGGGGTTGGAGTCGAGGGAGAAACAAATAAGTGCTACCAAATACAACGTGCATTTCATAAATATTATATATATTATAAGTGTGTACATAAAGTGTGTACATAAAACATTAAAACACATCTGTAAAACCACAATGAGGACATCGACCTACCAAGCAAGTTTTCATAAATCATTGGGTACAGCACAAGAAAAACGTCAGATGAATCTGAAATGGGGACATAATTCATATTCGCATCATAATATACACAGCATTTCATCATTAAGATCTCTAGGAAAACCCCCCCAAAAAAAAAACTCTCAAAAGCTATGACGAAGGCCGTGAGGCCGATACGTAAAGCTAATTAAAGAGCAGTGTTACTATCAAGAGTAGTGCACGGATTTCTTTTTTCTAAAAGGAAAATGTATAAAATATTCCAATTTCATCCACAGCCTATTACGGCACATGACAAGGAAAAACATCCTCTTTGCATGCTTCCCAAATATTACTGAACTAGTCAACTACAAGTAGTTGAAAAACACACCGATCCGTATAGAAATGTATTAGAAAATATAGCCAATGTATTTTCTTCCCTACGGTTTTGCTTGTTCACATTATAAAAAAAAAAACTCTGTCAGAACAGATTACCAAAACTATGCAACATAAATGACAAGGGCAGAAATATAGGATAATAAAGGAGAAAACTAGCAAACATGTTACAAAGCCTACAGAAGGCACTGAGATTCTATGAAGTATAACCCTTCAATGATGCTTCTAGCACTTTTCAATCTTATTTCAAAAGGAGGGAACATCAGAGCAGCTGAGCTAACATCTGACCAGCCAGCATCCACAGAGACCCGAGAGCACTGCATCCTTCAGTAACTCAGGGGTTTGACCATTTAACTTCTGATCTAGGCAGCAGTGCCTAGTACTGTTACCATTAAGAAAAATCCATGTAGCTCTGAAATCTGAAGTCCCATCAGGGAAACATATACACTACAAGACCAAAAGTATGTGGACATCTGCTCGTCGAACATCTCATCAAAAATGTTTACGGGCATTAATATGGAGTTGGTCCCCCTGTTGCTGCTATAACAGCGTCCACTCTTCTGGGAAGGCGTTCCACTAGATGCTGGAACATTGCTGCTGGGACTCGCTTCCACTCAGCCACAAGAGCACTAGTGAGGTCGGGCACTGTTGGGCTATTAGGCATGTCTCGCAGTCAGCGTTCCAATCCCTCCCAAAGGTGTTCGATGGGGTTGAGGTCAGGGCTCTGTGCAGGCCAGTCTAGTTCTCGACAAACCATTTCAGTATGGACCTCACTTTGCGCACAGGGGCTTTGTCATGTTGAAACAGGAAAGGGCCTTACCAAAACTGTTGCCACAAAGTTGGAAGCATAGAATTGTCTAGAATGTCATTGTATGCTGTAGCGTTAAGATTTCCATTCACTGGAACTAAGGGGCCTAGCCCGAACCATGAAAAACAACCCCAGACCATTATTCCTCCTCCACCAAACTTTAAAGTTGGCACTATGCATTCGAGCAGGTAGCGTTCTCCTGGCATCCGCCAAACCCAGATTTGTCCGTCAGACGGTGAAGCATGATTCATCACTCCAGAGAACGCGTCTCCACTTCTCCAGAGTCCAATAGTGGTGAGCTTTACACCACTCCAGCCGACACTTGGCTTTGCGCAAAGCCAAGTGTTAGGCTTGTGGGCGGCTGCTCGGTCATGGAAACCCATTTCATGAAGCTCCCAATGAACAGTTCTTGTGCTGACTTTGCTTCCAGAGGCAGTTTGGAAGTCAGTAGTGAGTGTTGCAACAGAGGACAGACATTTACACTTAACAATAACAACACTTACAGTTGACCGGTGCAGCCCTAGCAGGGCAGAAATTTGGCAGACTGACTTGTTGGAAAGGTGGCATCCTATGATGATGCCACGTTGAAAGTCACTGAGCTCTTCAGTAAGGCCATTCTACTGCCAATGTTTGTCTATAGAGATAGCATGGCTGTGTGCTTGATTTTATACACCTGTCAGCAACTTGTGTGGCTGAAATAGCAGAATCCACTTATTTGAAGTGGTGTCCACATACCTTTGTATATATAGTCTATAATAGATTGGAGAATTCCATCAGGAAAAGTGAATAAAATGTAAAATGGCAGTACACAGCAACTCTAAACACGTGTGCTTACACACAAGCCCAAATATTAGTCTCCGTTACAGGTATGAGCCATCAACAGGAATGAGGAATGAGACAACCAGGTTTGTGTGTGTGTGTGTAGTGGGTCGGTTTGTTGGGCGGGCTGTGTGTCTACGTAGTCTGTGCATTCAGGTTTGTTACAACAGTGAGAGAGAGTGAGGCAGCCCCAGTCATGGTTGTGGAATGTAGATTGGAGGATAAGGCAGGTCCTATCTCCTCTCCCACTAACACACCCCACTTGAGGAATGCTCTGGGTAGAGACACCGTACAGGTAGAGACACCGTATGCCCAGGATGTGGATAGATGTTCATGATGCCACAGGCCATAGAAACGTTTTACAATAACTTAGAGTAGGAAAAAGGTTACGGGAGTGTTTCCATTCTTAAAAACAATAAGCAGAACTAATGGAAGACTGATCGTTGTTCTCATCAACAACACAGACTTCAGACTAGTGGATGTTTGGATTTAGAACTTGGTAACTTGGTAACTTGGATTTAGAACTTGTAACACCAGGTTAGTGGGTTCGATTCACGGGACCACCCATACGTAAAATGTATGCACATATGACTAAGTCTCTTTGGATAAAAGCGTCTGCTAAATGGCATATATTATAGAACCGACTGAATCGGTGTTTGGTTCGTAATTAGCGTGGAAATAATTAAAGCTTTGATTATATTTTCCTCTTGAGGATTCAGACAAGAGCACTTCTTCAATGAGACAACTATCCTGCAGAACAGAACGGTCAAATTAAATAAAAAAAGTATTTCTACAAAAGTAGAAACATTCACTATAGCTTTTCCCTTTACTGTTGGAATTGTGATTGAATCAACGCAATATTAGTCACTTTCAACGCAACATACCGAAGCAAAACAAACTATGCAAGACTTAGTATGCAAAACTAACTATGCAGTACATTTTGTTGTAGGCATAATGCTACACAGACCGGTGCGGCATAACCAATCAGAGCTGCAATAGGCCTATACCATTGCCATATATGGATCTGTGCCATTCACTTTGAACTTGACTGTGTTTACAGCATGAGCGGTCGTGAGTAGATGCGCTTGTTTTGAGATCAAAGCGAGAGCTGCATGTAGCAACGTGTGCACATGTGTTCATATCCGTTGATAGTTAGTTAATTATTAGCCCAGTTATAGATAACTTGTAGTCAGCAATGGGGGAGGGATTGCTTCCTACAAGAGCACAAAACGTGTACATTTCTAGACATCTTTGAAAAGCGAGTCGGGTAATCAGCTTTTTTTTGGTCTTAAAAGGGGTAGCGTTGTATTTTAAATGGGCTTGAATAGGCTAAGAAGCCAATAGGCAGAGGGTAGCATAATTTATTTGATTTTCTGTAATAATGGTATGGAATAATAATGCACTTAATTTTTAAAAAGTGGTTTATTGCATCAAACAACATTTTTAGTCACCTCCTTGTCTGAAGGACAAGTGGATAAACAGGTTAATGTCAAGCCCTGCATGTTCTTTTCAAAAGTCTCATGGAATGTAGGCCTACATTGAACACCACACATTGGCTGCTATTATAGGCTGAAGGACAGAACAGCCATTTCCATAATAAAATGTTATGGGATACATTTTCTAAATGTTTTATGGTAGAACACTCTGGTAGGCTGACATTATGAACAAATAGCCAAAGTAGCCTTCTTGACCTTTTGTCTGAAACTGTAACTTAAAGCGGGTTCAGCCTCAGTGTTTACAGTAAACGTACGCTGAATGTTGCACAGAATTTTCACAACGTTCAAGTTTGCGCTCAGCAGACCTGAAATTTGCTCAGTGCTGAAAATAAATTAGAGGGAACATTGGTCATAAACTAAGCATATTTAGAACTTTTATTATTCAAAAACATCAAATGCAGTCAAAACTAGTTGTTCTCTCGTTTATTACTTAACTATGTCAACCATGAGCTAGGCTAGTTATCTGGCTAGGCTAAAATAACTGATTTTAGCTGGCTGGCTTTCTGGCCAAGATAACAGCATATACCAGTGACATTATTTGATAACTGGTTAGATTGCGTGGTATATTTCCAAAACTTTGGTTTACTTTAATGTAGCTGGAAGCTATGTGTTGATAGCAACTGTCTGGGCTAAAATTAGCAGGCTATTTGGCTAGCAAGCTTGCAAACTGATTTGTAACCATAAATTATTTGCTTTTAAGTTGGCAGAAAATTAAATTGAAACCAGTAGTCATGAGAGCAAACAATTTGGTTCAATTTGAAGTTATACATTTGAAGGTATTTCTGTTGGAGTTTACATTATAGGGAATAGGCTGCTTGCCCATCCTTCATATTACGTCACACATTCTGATCAGTTTTATGTAATAATTGTAATTGTAACTTAATTGTAATTAATTGTAATAATAATTGTAACTTTGCATTGGGACTTTTGATGGGCATTCTAATGCAAATCCATATGTTACAATTGGTTATATTTATGCTACCTACCCTTTAAGGAAGTCCTGAGTTAGAATACCTCTTGATAAGCTGCAGACCATACTATTTACCAGTTTTCGTAGCTGTCTATTTACCACCACAAATTGATACTGACACTAAGACCACACTCGACGAGCTGTATAGGGCAATAAGCAAACAAGAAAATGCACAATCAGAAGCTGCGCTCGTGGCTGGTGATTTTAATGCAGGGAAACTGAAATCAGTCATACCTCATTTTACCAGCATGCCAAAGTTGTTCAACTAGAGGCGTCAAAATTCTAGATCACCTTTACTCCACACAGAAAAGCATACAAGGCTCGCCCTCGCTTTGTCAAATCTGACCATAAAACTCTATCCTCCTGATTCCTGCTTACAAGCAAACACTCAAAAAGGAAGTACCAGCTCAATAGGGAAGCGTTCCGATGAAGCAGATGCTAAGCTACAGGACAATTTTGCTAGCACAGATTGGAATATGTTCCGGGATTCATCCAATAACATTGAGGAGTTTACCACATCAGTCACTGGCTTCATTAATAAGTGCATTGAC
Organism: Oncorhynchus mykiss; assembly: GCF_013265735.2. Lineage (NCBI taxonomy): Eukaryota > Metazoa > Chordata > Actinopteri > Salmoniformes > Salmonidae > Oncorhynchus > Oncorhynchus mykiss. The sequence goes on from NC_048580.1 coordinate 42,515,133, forward strand.
GACATTGTCCTCACAGTGACCGTACGTACATATCCCAACCAGAAGCCATGGATTACAGTCAACAGCCGCACTGAGCTATAGGATAGAGCTGCCGCGTTCAAGGAGCAGGACACTAATCTGGACGCTTATAAGAAATCCCACTATGACCTCTGATGAGCCATCAAACAGGCAAAGCATCAATACAGGACTAAGATCCTACTCTGGCGCTTGTTGGATGTTGCAGGGCTTGCAAACTATCACAGATTAGAAAGAGAAACCCAGCCGCGACCTGCCCAGTGACGCGAGCCAACCAGACAAGCTAAATGCATTTACGCTCACTTCGAGGCAAGCAACACTGAACCATGCATGAGAGCACCAGCTGTCCAGACGACTGTGTGACCTCACTTTCCAGCGAAGTGAGTAAGGCTGGAGCCAGACGGATTACCAGAACACATACTAAGAGCACGCGCTGAACAGCTGGCAAATGTTTTCACTGACATTTTCAACCTCTCCCACGCCAAGGTAACATGTCTAAATTACTATCGCCCGTAGTATCACATCTGTAGCCATGAAATGCTGTAAAAGGTTGGTCATGGCTTACAGCAACACCATCATCCCATACACCCTGGGTCCAGTCTAATTTGCATGCCGCCCCAACAAATCCACAGATCACGCAATCTCTATTGCATTCCACACTGCCCACTCCCACCTGGACAAAAGGAATACCTATGTGAGATTTCTGTTCATAAACTACAGTTCGGCGTTCAACACCATAATGCCCTCCAAGCTCATCCCTAAGCTTAGGACCCTGGGACTAAACACTTCCCTCTGCAACTGGATCCTGGACTTCCTGACGGGCCGCCCTCAGGTGGTGAGGGTAGGCAACAACAAATCCGCCACTCTGACCCTCAACACGGGGCCCCTGTGCTTAGTCCCCTTCTGTACTTCCTGTTAACCCACGACAGCGCACGACTCCAACACCATCAGTAAGTTTGTTGACAACATCATGGTGGTAGGCCTGATCACCAACGGTGATGAGACAGCCTATAGGGAGGTCTGTAATCTGCCAGTGTGGTGCTAGGACAACGACCTCCCCCTCAACATCAGCAAAACAAAAAGGAGCTGATCGTGGACTACAGGAAACAGAGGGCCGAGCACACACCGACGGGGCTATAGTGAAGCGGGTCGAGAGCTTTAAGTTCCCCGGTGTCCACATCACTAAGGTATTAACATGGTCCACATACACTATCACAGTCATAAAGAAAGCAGGACAACACCTCTTCCCCCTCAGGAGGCTGAAAATATTTGGCATGGGCCCTCAGATCCTCGAAAAGTTATACAGCTGCACCAGTGAGAGCACCTTGACTGGCTGCATCACCGCTTGGTATGGCAACTGCTTGGCATCGTACCGCAAGGCACTACAGCAGGTAGTGCGAACGGCCCAGTTTATCACTGGGGCCGAGCTCCCCTGCCATCCAGGACCTCTACACCAGGCACTGAGGAAGGCCCTAAAAATGTTCAAAATATCCAGCCACCCAAGTCATAGACTGTTCTCTCTGCTACCGCAAGGTAAGCGTTACCGATGCACCAAGTCTGGAACCAACAGGACCCTGAACAGCTTCTATCCCCAAGCCATAAGACTAAATAGCTATCCGGACTATCTGCATTGACCCTTTATGCACTAACTCATCACATACACTGCTGCTACTGTTTTATTATCTATCCTGTTGCCTAGTCACTTTACCCCTACCAATATCTACCTCAATTATCTCGTACCCCTGCACAGACTTGTTACTGCTACGCTGTGTATATATAGCCAACTTTTCATTACTCATTGCATATTTATTCCTTGTGTTATTATTTTTTTCCTCTCTCTGCATTGTTTGGAAGGGCCCGTAAGTAAGCATTTCACCGTTAGTCTACGCCTGTTGTTTATGAAGCACGTGGCAAATTACATTGGATTCGATTTTTTCAACGATGCCTCCATTCTTTCAGCAGACATTGTTGAATCTTATTAATTCGGAGCAAATATTTAACAGAGTTTTTGGAAAACGAGGACAAACTGTTACCAAACTTTGCATCTGCACAGTCATTCTAATAAATGTATATATTAAAACAATTGTGTAAATTGTTAAAAGTAGTCCTTGTGCAGAGTTGTATGGTTTGTTAAACTTTTTTTATTTTTATTTATTTAATCAATGTTTAAGTGAAAATTCTGTTATTGTGGAATTGCGCATGATCATCAAAACATATCATTTCCAAAACTGATTTTAGGGTGAGGGCCCCATCAATGGAGCGATATCCTCCATTGCTTTTATATCAGCCTTTGTTCACCACAGAGCCTGATTTCAATATTCAAATGAACACTGCCATTCAGGCGTGAGGACCAGGGGCAACTTTCTTTGGGTAGGGGACAGCAGGGCCATGTTCATTAGGCACTAAATAGAAGAAAACAGACTGCAACAGGGAGGGACTACCTGGACATATCCAATAAGAAACGCTTAGCTTTGCTTTTCATTGCATAATGTTTTGCTACAGTGTGCACTAATAAATACACCAGCTGTATAGCTTCCAGTCCCCAGGGCGTGGCTGCTGCTGCTCAGCTCAGACGACTGATGAGGAGGAAGAGGACCCCAGGGAGCAGCTCTCGCACTCACACAGATAAGCATCAGGGCATTCAGGGGCAACTAAGGCCACCACTCAGGAAAACTGCTCGTCTGTCCATGTGAGGACTGGAACAGGTTCTCAGTTATAGATAAAGGCTGCTTTTCAAGCATGACTGAACCCATTCCCACTCACAGATAATTCCCCTATCTGTTTCTCCTTGACCTGCTCTGGCTTAGTAGTGGTTGTTGTCAACAAATAGCCCCCACAGGAATCACAGTGATGCAGGTGTGGTTTGTCTTTTGTTACGATAGACACTAAAGTCACACAGTGAATCCAGAAAGGAGAATTGTGTGTTTCCATTCCCCTGTAAATGAGAGGATATGAGATTGTGTTGTTATCTACCTACATCCTCTTGTGCTCATATTAAAATTTACAGAAAAAAAAAAAAAAAGATTCTGTGTTGTCTTTTCAGTCATTTTACAACCACAGGGTAAAGGACAGCAAGTCCAACTTGAGAGGCAAATTTTGTCAATACAACATTTACATAAAATCCATTCCAATATAGTGATTTTCAGGCAGGAACAAAGACCAAGGCTGGTCCAGCATCTCAAAATTGTATTTATCAACCAGGTGAGTCCCAAGCCGCAAGCAGTCATACAACTTCACTTAGTGGCCCAGCTGTGACTGCATTAAGACACGGAGACAGAGAGACACCTCTGAATGCAAAGGGGTGAGAAGAAAATATCCATACAAGATTTTTTGACTGATAGCCCTCCCATCCACACTCCCTTGCAACAGTGGAGGGATTGAGATGAGAAGTATGGCCCCTGTCACCCTGTTCACAGAGCAGGCTAGGCCAGAACAGGAAGTGACTAGCCTCAGTAGCCTGAAACCCTGGGAGGGCTGGGAGGACACAGTCCTTCCTCTGTTCTATTCCGCTCAATGAACCACAATCAGATATTCAATTCAAATGTCTCCAGCCACAGGAACAGCCACAGATAGCAGTCACTCACCCAGCCCTCTCTCAATGCAGCTACCTGTGCAACCCCTTTCCATTCTTATTATCATATACAGTGGTTGCTAAGCCAAACACTAACAACATTGATTTAACAAATGGTTTGACTTTTGCATATTGTGCACCCTTACGTAAATCTACTTATGCAACTCAGGTGACATCCTGCGGGGTGTTAACTGCTCAGTTGACTGTAACCTGTAACTTGGGAATACACTCCAGGTCATACGTTTGGTTCCCTTTACACACACGTTCACAAACACACTTTTACATGAAGCTTTGTCAGTAAATTACAATGAGGCTTAGACAGCCCCACCCAACTCTGTGAAGATGGCCAGGGCTCACTTGGCCAGGGATCACCTTAAAAACAGATGTCAATCTTAATGTGTCTGCCCTGTTTAAATAAAGGATAGGCCTGCATTAAAGGAAAAATAAGTTGTCCTCTTCCACCATTTATGGAAATAGTACCCCAAACAGTCTGCTTCAACAGAGAACAGGTGGTATTTCCATTCCCCTCTTAAAATGGCTGCCCTTGAACATCGCTGGGCACTAATTAGCACCAAAACTGGGCCAGATAGAGCAACAGAAGTTTGGTGTCTGTCGGAGTGTGCGTCTGCCACATGAAAAATTCAATGAGTTCAGAGGCTGTCACAGTCACAGTGCTCGCGCCAGCTAGCCAAAGTACCAATACAACGGCACTGAGCAGTGTGACTGTGAATCATACATCCGAAGGCCAAAACTTAGGGGGATTGTTGGCATCAGATATCAGGGAACGTTGTGCTGTTCTACTTGGACCAACAAAACAGCACGTCTATACTTCTGTATGGCTTATTGTTTTCATCATCCCACTATTTGTTCATAATTTCTATCCTATTCCCCGGGCCCAAAAACCAGACCCCTGCTCATAATATTATCGCTAATTAAGTAGTTAGACGTTTCCTCAAATGAATCCTCCTCTGACCTGAAGTGACCTGGAGCAACTCACCTGAAATGATCTTCACTAGAAAACTAACTAGACTGTTCTGTTTTCATTCTATTTGCCCAGTTTGAGTCCTACAGCCAAATTAGGTTAACATTTCAATTCAAGACAATAATATAGGGTCAAAACTGTACATATTAGACGGCCTCAAGTGAGATTCATGGTAATGCAGTCACTCCTCAAGTAGTTCTACAAGGCCTGTCGAAATGCCCTTTCCATTTTACTTTTTCATTATGAGCACAAAGACATTTTATGAAAGGAAGTCACAACTTGTTTCCGAGGCAGATCATTCTCAAGGCTTGGACGCCTGGCTTCAGAAACAAGCAAGTCATTGACTACCGCCAGGCCCAGTGTAGTGTACTGCCCTGTCAGACAGAGTGATTCAGTATATAGGGGGAACAAAAGGGGCCAATCCACCAATTGACAGGAATTTCTGCTTCAAGAGCCACTTTGCAGTGATCTCATCGGAACCAACATGAAGCGCCAAAGCTTTCACTGGTTGACATTCTTTCATAGGATTCCAAGGGGCCATTAAGTTCTGTCTGTGAGGCCTTTCCTTCGACAATGGCCCCCAAATCAGCCAGGGAAGATTCTGTTAGTCACGAGTGTTTCACCACCATGCCTGACTGGCCAGCTGAAAAGACATGTAAGAGAGTGAGAGGATGGCTCCCAAGAAATCGGCAAAATCATATTGAAATAAATATCCCATTGTTTTATTACAAAAGAAGCACATTTTAAATTAAATCTTCTGGAGGAAAATAAAAGGGCGACTAAAAAGACTGCAGTGCTCTTCTCGTCATATTTTATGCTTTGGGGCATTACAACGGTATAACTAAATATCCATGGAGCGTAAATCTGCGTGTCAGATTTTGGGAGACAGATTAACTGATTTTTGGAAAGGATATAGCCTATACAGAGATGTTAATAGCTTCAGAATGCTCTGCCAAACAACATAATTCCTCAATAATAGAGAAAGAGATATAGGCTTACTGTTCATGCACTCTAAATTCATTCTCATCCTCACAGAACACACAACTGAATGGTTCCTAGTTCATATTCAATTTAGGATGCGTTTTCAATTCATCTAATAAATCGATGAACAGTTGACCATTTTCTGGCGAATTCAATAGAATGAAATTCCTTGGCAAATTTGTGATTCTAAATTCTGGGTGAATTTCTGGATTTCAGATTAGATTTTTGCCTTTTGTTCACACAATATCTTGCCTTCAGGCAGATCAAAAAGGTACAAGACAACACACTCAGCAGGGCGTAAACAAAGTGAATGTATACTGTGTAACTTATGTGTGCGTGCTTAAGGAATATGACAACTCCGTGTTGGATACATTCAATTGCCATGAGGCTGAGGCGAACCCATTACTTCAAGTGTAGACCACTCCCTAAATCTCAACACTGAAACAGAGTTTAATGTCATTATTCTTTATAGCCATACTCAACTGGGGAAAACATAATTCATTCCGTATGTTCAAAAACAGGAATTAGACATGCTAGGATACCGCTTCATTAAGAGTCAATATTTGTCTAAGTCATCTTTTTTTATTTTAATTATTTCACCTTTATTTAAACAGGTAGGCCAGTTGAGAACGAGTTCTAATTTACAACTGCGACCTGGCAAAGATAAAAGCAAAGCAGTGCGACAAACAGAGTTACACATGGGATAAACAAACGTACAGTCAATAACACAATAGAAAAGTCTATATACAGCGTGTGCAAATGTAGAAGATTAGGGAGGTAAGGCAATAAATAGGCCATAGTAGCGAAATAAATACAATATAGCAATTAAACACTGGAGTGATGGAGGTGCAGAAGATGAATGTGCAAGTAGTAGAGATACTGGGGTGCAAAGGAGCAAAAAATAAATAACAATATGGGAATGAGGTAGTTGGGTGGGCTATTTACAGATGGGCTGTGTACAGGTGCAATGATCTGTACGTGCTACACCCGCAGCAGGTATATTTCACTGGTCATCCCCAAAGCCAACTGCACTTTGGCCACCTTTCCTTCCAGTTCTCTGCTGCCAATGACTGGAACGAATTGCAAAAATGCTTAAGGACTATGACAACTCTGTGTTGGATAAATTCAATTGCTGCTATGGTGACCAGTGAGCTGAGATAAGGTGGGACTTTACCTAGCAAAGACTTATAGATGACATGGAGCTGGTGGGTTTGGTGACAAATATGAAGCGAGGGCCAGCCATCTTGAGTGGGATAACACTAATCCTGAGCATATGACACAGCCCATAGTTTAGTAAATAGGACATAGGCACCGGCAGAGACTGGTCTATACACTGAGTATACATGACAAAGACTGACTAAGTGAATCCAGGTGAAAGCTATGATCCCTTATTGATGTCACTTTTTAAAATCACTTCAAATCAGTGAAGATGAAGGGGAGGAGAAAGGTTAAAGAAGGATTGTTAAGACATTTGAGACATGGATTGTGTATGTGTGCCATTCAGAGGGTGAATGGGCAAGACAAAAGATTTAAGTGCCTTTGAACAGGGTATGGTAGTAGGTTGCAGGCGCACCGGTTTGTGTTAAGAACTGAAACGCTACGCTGCTGAGTTTTTCACACTCAAGAGTTTCCCATGTGTATGAAGAATGGTCCAGCACCCAAAGGACATCCAGCCAACTTTACAACTGTGGGAAGCATTGGAGTCAACATGGGCCAGCATCCCTGTGGACCGCTTGACACATTGTAGAGTCCATGCCCCGACCAATTGAGGCTGTTCTGAGGAAGGTGTTCCTAATGGTTGGTATAGTCAGTGTATATCAACACCTTATAACATATCACCCCCCTCACACACTAGTGTATTGTTGATTGACTTACATATTGGCATACACATGTAGCTACTTGAAAAATATGATGCGATGGTCAATGGGGTTTGTGTCCCAATCATAGTACTAGCCACTGAATATCTATGTAAAATGGTAAGCGCACAATTAACATGCATTCAAATCATTTATTGGATTTAAAGCCCCTCCTCAGCACCCTAATCCAGCAATTTCATATCAACTGTAGCCTATCAGAAGAATTGTTGAGATCAGATGCATTTCAATAAATATTGCCGGACTGGATACATTTGTGATACATTGTTTCTGTTCAATCAATGGTTTCATCGTATACCAAAATAACAAGTCACTTACCCTAACGCGTACCAGTGTATTGCGTTTCTCGTTTATTTACCAGATGGACAATAGTTCATCGAATGTAACGACAGAAAACACAGATCCGTCATCGAAGTAAACCCAAAAATTATAACAGATTGCAGACGACGTTCACAGCAGAAAATCTATGGTCGAACTAATGAGGTTTCCCATCCATTCAACCAGAGGGGCGGGCTAGGTCATGACGGGGAATGCCCGAGAATCACTGTACGTAGGCAGTCAGAACTAGTCTGATTGCTGCAATAATTTTAATCCCAATAATTATGAAAAGGGAGTAGGCTTTTAAGCAGGTTGACAATTGCCTAAGAAATGGCTAGATTTTGCGATGGAAAAATATCTAGGCTACTGCGTTCAGTGCTGCGCGTAGTAAATCACACACACAAGCAGAGAGAATTCAGGACCAAAACATAGAGGGTGGCAGAGTGTGGGATAGGAGGGGGTAAGGGGAGGGATTTGGAGTATTGGGACAGCTGACTATGGAGACCTAATAGACTGTTTCTGCATAATTAGCTTTAGGCTCATTTGAATTGTTCCGCATTTGAGCACCGCCCGCAAAAAGGTGGGAGTCCACACACATATTCTATTTTGGAAGTATCCACAATTTTGCCATTGGCTGTGATTGGGATAAGGCGGGTCATGTTCACAATTAGATATGCATTTATTATACATAATCATGCATTATAATTTGACAGGTAATTTGTCCATTTCTCACTGCAGGTCATTAAAAATCAACGGACCTACAATGGGCACAGTCCTTGAGTCTACATTTTTAGGTTAATGAAAATATGCTATCATTTTAGGGCAGTAGGCTAAATATAGAAAAACAATATGTGGGAGGGTGGCGTAAATTTAGTCATTTTTTACTTTCAGCATCACGCGGTCAAGGGAAATATATTATTCTTTATCACAAACATATGTACACATATTTCAGGATGTTGTGTATCCCTGGAAATAATCTAATCTCTTGGCAAAACAAGCAAGTATAGTGTAGTAGAGAATCATTCTACCATCTAAACCGCTGTGAAATATATTTGCAGCTGTTTGATGCTGGTGTACCAAACCTCAAAGTAAAAGATGCAAAAACTAAATTTAAGCACGGGAAGCATAGAACAGATCTAACGCGTCTTAGACTTGCTTTCAATGAGAATGAAATATCTATAACAAAAAATGTCTGAATTGTCGGGTCGCCCAAAAAGGTACATAATGCAGCTTTAAGAGGCCTCTAAGACGCCTGCAAATTTCTGTACAGAGTATTACCACTACATTTTTAAAACAATGTCTATATTTATATCACATTACCTTTCTGTAATTCAATCACTAAGCATATTTTAACACAGGCTTCACACATAACATAGGACATGTTCTTACCTCAAATCCCAGCGATAATGCGTTGCATTACACCTGGGAAGAAAACCCTTCAATTTCAACTTGCTATTGACTGAACCATTGATTGGCTCAACTTACCTCATGGCCATTGGCTAAACTTACCATGGCAAACATTGCCTATATTAGCCCACACAACTACAAGGATGCACTTTCATACTAGATTTAGTACCTCCCATTGATGCGTAAGGAGACCAAAACTGATGTATAGAACAATCTTAAAATGATCTACTTTGATGTAGATACAATAATAACACCTCTTTCACAATACTTTCATTTGACTTGGTGCAAAACAAATTTGGGGACCTAAATTGCTTACCACTTGCTCATGTGGTTGCTTCCATCACAGAATCCATGAAATGACAACCTCTTCCTAAATATAAATGCAACATGGAAAGTGTTGGACTCATGTTAATGAGCTGGACCCATGTTAATGAGCTGAAATAAAAATATCCCAGAAATGTTCCATATGCACAAAAAACATTTCTCTAAAATGTTGGGCACAAATTTGTTTACATCCCTGTTAGTGAGCTTTTCTCCTTTAACAAGACAATCCATCCACCTGACAGGTGGCATACAAAGAAGCTGATTAAACAGCATGATCATTACACAGGTGCACCTTGTGCTGGGAACAATAAAAGGCCACCTGAAAATTTGCAGGTTTTTTCACGCAACACAACGCCACAGATGTCTCAAGTTTGAAAGTGTGCAATTTTTATGCTGAATGCAGGAACGTCCACCAGAGCTGTTGTCAGAGAATCTAATGTACATTTCTGTAGCATAAGCCGCCTCCAACGTCGTTTTAGAGAATTTGGCAGTATTGTCCAAACGGCCTCACAACCACAGACCATGTGTAACCATGCCAGCCAAGGACCTCCACATCCGGCTTCTTCTCCTGCAGGATCGACTGAGACCAGCCACCCGGACAGCTGATGAAACTGTGGGTTTTCACAATGGAAGAATTTCTGCACAAACTGTCAGAAACCGTCTCAGGGAAGCTCATCTGCGTGCTCGTTGTCCTCACCATGGTCTTGAGCTGACTGCAGTTCGGCATCATAACTGACTTCAGTGTGCAAATGTTCACCTTCAATGCACACTGGCACGCTGGAGAAGTGTGCGCTTCACGGATGAATCCCGGTTTCAACTGTACCGGGCAGATGGCAGACAACCTGTATTGTGTTGTGTGGGTGAGCTGTTTGCTGATGTCAACATTTTGAACAGAGTACCACATGGTGGGGGTTATGGTATTGGTACGGACAACGAACACGATTGTATTTTATCGATGGCAATTTGAATGCACAGAGATGTCGTGATGAGATCCTGATGCCCATTATCATGCCATTCAACCGCTAACATCACCTCAGGTTTCAGCATTATAATGCACAGCCCCATGTCTCAATGATCTGTACACAATTCCTAGAAGCTGAAAATGACCCAGTTTTGCCATGGCTTGCATACTCACCAGACATTGTGACCCATTGAGCATGTCCACCAATTTCGCATAGCCATTGAAGGAGTGAGTATAACATGCCAAAGGCCACAATCAACAGTCTGATCAACTCTATGCAAAGGTGGTGTCATGCTACATGATGCAAATGGTGGTCACACCAGGTACTGACTGGTTTTCTGATCAAATCCCCTACCTTTCTTTTTCAGGTATCTGTATTCCAAATCATGTGACATCCAAAGATTAGGGCCTAATTTATTTATTTCAACTGACTGATTTCCTTATATGAACTGTAACTCAATCTTTGAAGTTGCATGTCACATTTATATTTCGGTTCAGTATAGTTACTTTGCTAGTCTAAAGCAGTACTATTTGCCAGTCTAAAGCAGTTATTATAACTGTTCTTCAGTATTATGGCAGTTCACAAACAAATGTTACAGGTGCATGCCGCCACCTACTGTATTGACTGTGTATCAGCCTACTATTCTCCAGTATGAATTCATTGCAATTCATGAAAATAAATGGCCCTACCAACTAACCCTGCACCTATTAAAACCACTATTCCACTACCTTGATCGGATCCTACTCCAGGCCAGCAGGCTGGGAGGACAGGATACTATAGTTCAAAACATCTTGTAACTCATCTGCTGTAAAATCTAAAACACCCAAGTTCTTCTCTGCAGCTGCCACCACAACTTCTGTCCTCTGTGATTTACATTCCATTCCTGCGGTACAATTCCTGCGGTACAACTGACAACCATGAACATGAATGCCAAAAAATAAAAAATAAAAAAACTTACTGAAGCACATGTTATTCCTATCACTTTGGTCCTCGGCCTACTCACAGGGATCCTCTTAGGATCAATGAACCTGGACCCATCTTCCTCTACTACTTACTTTCACTGCCTCAGCATACGACACCTTCTGCACTACTCTGATCCTGGTAAGCTGAACCTGCCTTTCTCTCACCGGACACCTCTGATCTCCAGCACCATGGGTAGCCCTACAGTTTACACACACAACCTTTCCCACCGATACTACACATTCCTTTGTCTAATGTCCTCCCGCACATTTCTCACATCTAGGAGTCTCCCAGATTTACCTCCAAAAATACCACTCCCACTGGGCCATCTGTCTTACAAAATGTTTGTGTATGAGATCTGTCTTGTAGCATGTGGAGGGGTGTGGCCACCAAGCGTGCAGGTGACCATGGTCTGCCCATTAAGAAGGGACACGCCATTACTAATTAGGGGAAAATAGTTTCTTCACTAGTCCAGCTCTTTAAAACTATTCTATATATATCTGTCTCGTACAGGTTATAGTATCTAAACTGTCATTGTGGAGTTGTTTACTTTGCTAAGTGTTTATTGGCTTAGTTTGACCAAGTGAATTCAATTACAAGTGCTTCCTGTTTCCTAGTCTCTGCCAGGTTATAAATGCTCAACATACAAATCGACCGAACAGCAGTGGAGAAGGTGAGAAGCTTAAGTTCCTCGGCATACACATCACTGACAATCTGAAATGGTCCACACACACAGCCTCTTCTACCTCAGGAAGCTGAAGATATTTGTCTTGGCCCCTAAGACTCTCACAAACTTTTACAGATGCACCATTGAGAGCATCCTGTCGAGCTGTACCACCACCTGGTACGGAAACCGCACCGCCCGCAACCGCAGGGCTCTCCAGATTGTGGTGTGATCTGCTCAACACATCACTGGGGGCACACTGCCTGCCCTCCAAGACACCTACAGAACCCAATGTCACAGGGAGGCCAAAAGAGACTGAGAAACAGCTTCTAGCTCAAGGCCATCAGACTGTTTAAATATCTATCACTAGCCGGCCTCCACCCAATACCCTCCCCTGAACTTAGTCACTGTCACTAGCCGGCTACCACCCGGTTTACTCAAATCAAAATTAAACTTTATTTGTCACATGCGCCGAATACAACCTTACAGTGAAATGCTTACTTACAAGCCCTTAACCAACAGTGCAGTTCAAGAAAGAGTTAAGAAAATATTTACCAAATAAACGAAAGTAAAAAATGTTAAAAAGTAACACAATAAAATAACAGTAACGAGGCCATATACAGGGGGTCAAAGTGCGGGGGTACAGCTTAGTCGAGGTAATTTGTACATGTAGGTAGGGGTGAAGTGACTATGTAAGGGGGGGGGTTCAATGTAAATAGTCCGGTGGCCATTTCATTAATTGTTCAGCAGTCCAATGGCTTGGGGTAGAAGTTGTTAAGGAGCCTTTTGGTCCTAGACTTGGTTCCCCGGTACCGCTTGCCATGCTGGGGTCTTTGCCAATTTTTGGGGCTTTCCTCTGACACCGCCTAGTATATAGGTCATTAATAGCAGTAAGCTTGGCCCCAGTGATGTACTAGGCCGTACACACCACCCTCTGTAGCGCCTTATGGTCAGATGCTTAGCATTTGCCATACCAGCCAGTGATACAACCGGTCAGGATGCTCTTGATGGTGCAGCTGTATAACTTTTTGAGGATTTGGGGACCCATGGCAAATATTTTCAGTTTCCTGAGGGGTAAAAGGTGTTGTCATGCCCTCTTCATGACTGTATTGGTGTGTTTGGACCATGATAGGTCGTTGTGATGTGGACACCAAAGGAACTTGAAACTCTCGACCCGCTCCACTACAGCCCCTTCAATGTTAATGGAGGCCTGTTCGGCCAGCCTTTTCCTGTAGTCCACGATCAGATCCTTTGTCTTGCTCACATTGAGGGAGAGGTTGTTGTCCTTGCACCACATTGCCAGGTCCTGACCTCCTCCCTATAGGCTGTCTCATCGTTGTCAGTGATCAGGCCTACCACTGTTGTGTCGTCAGCAAACTTAAAGATGGTTTCGGAGACATGTTTGGCCATGCAGTTGTGGGTGAACAGGGAGTACAGGAAGGGACTAAGCACACACTCCTGAAGGGCCCCAGTGTTGAGGATCAGTGTGGCAGGTGTTGTTGCCTACCCTTACCTCCTGGGCTTTGTGGGCACTATGGTGTTGAACGCTGAGCTGTAGTTAATGAACAGCATTCTCACATTGTTGTTCCTTTTGTCCAGGTGAGAAAGGGCAGTGTGGAGTGCGATTGAGATTGTGTCATCTGTGTATCTGTTGGGGCAGTATGCAAATTGGAGTGGGTCATGACCAGCCTTTCAATCACTTCATGTCTACAGAGTGCTATGGGTCGGTAGTCATTTAGGAAGGTTACCTCCGTGTTCTTGGCCACAGGGACTATGGTGGTCAGCTTGAAACATGTTGGTATTACAGACTCAGACAGGGAGAGGTTAAAAATGTCAGTGAAGACACTTTCCAGTTGGTCAGCGCATGCTCTGAGTACACGTCCTGGTAATTCGTCTGGCCATACGGCCTTGTGAATGTTGACCTCTTTAAAGGTCTTACTCACATTGGTTGCGGAGAGCGTGATCACACAGTAGTCCAGAACAGCTGATGCTTTCATGCATGTTTCAGTGTTACTTGCCTCAAAGCGAGCACAGAAGTAATTTAGCTCGTCTGATAGGCTCGTGTCACTGGGCAGCTCTCGATGGTCCTTCCCTTTGTAGTCTGTAATAGTTTGCAAGCCCTGCCACATCTGACGAGCGTCGGAGCCATATAGTACGATTTGATCTTAGTCCTGTATTGACGCTTTGCCTGTTTGGTGGTTTATCGGAGGGCATAGCGGGATTTCTTATAAGTTTCCGGGTTAGAATCCCTCTCCTTGAAATCGACAGCTCTACCCATTAGCTCAGTGCGGATGTTGCCTGTAATCCATGGTTTCTGGTTGGGGTATGTATGTATAGTCCCTGTGGGTACGACGTCATCGATGCACTTATTGATGAAGCCAGTGACTGATGTGGTGTACTCCTCAATGTCATCAGAAGAATCCCGGAACATATTCCAGTCTGTGCTAGCAAAACAGTCCTGTAGCTTAACATATGCTTCATCTGACCACTTTTTTATTGACGAGTCACTGGTGCTCCTGCGTTAATTTTTGCTTGTAAGCAGGAATCAGGAGGATAGAATTATGGTCAGATTTGCCAAATGGAGGGCAAGAGAGAGCTTTGTACGAGTCTCTGTGCGTGGAGTAAAGGTGGTCTAGAGTTGTTTTTTTTCCCCCTCTCGTTGCACATTTAACATGCTGGTAAAATGGATTTAAGTTTTCCTGCATTAAAGTCCCCAGCCACTAGGAGCGCCATTTCTGGATGAGCGTTTTCCTCTTTACTTATGGCCGTATACAGCTCATTGAGTGTAGACTTAGTGCCAGAATCGGTTTGGGGCGGTAAATAGACAGCAAAAACGAATATATATGAAAACTCTCTAGGTCGATAGCATGGTCTACAGCTCATCATAAGATAAGTAAAATTAGGTGACTATGATCTTCTCTACAAAAATGTAAGAAATAACAGATTTCTTGTGTTATTTTATAGACTATCCACTATATTGACCAGATACTGTAGTGGCTGCTCTAACATCAATGAAAATAAATGGTGTTCGAGAGGATCAAAACCGCAATGTATAATGGTTCAATTGTGACTGACTGATCTACCAATAATTAGTTGTTATTTATGATGCAAGGTTTGTAGATCAGTCAGTCACCTGCAGTCGTTTTGATGCTCTCAAACACTACCAATGGGTGTGTTTGAGTTGTAAGCGAAAGCTACCGACTGTAGACAAAAGTCGAGTAGTGAAGTGGGGGAGGTGCATCTTCGATGGCCAAAAGTTGGGCAGTGATTTTCTAACAGCAATGCTCAGACCAACATCCCAGTGTTGTCATTGTTTATCAAAGTTTTTCTTTATAATGTCGAAATAACATGGCTCCAATACCCATATCACACGCTCACAAACTGAAATGATGTGTGTTCACTGTTCAATTATTTACAGAGAGTATCAAATATCACATTAATTTGTATATAGGTTATCCACTGTATACAAGAAGTTGGTTCCTGTTTCAGACATGTCTTTGGTCCCATTCAGATGGATCAAACAAAAACACCCAATTGATTGGTTTACAATAGTGCCTCCCACAATGCAGACAAGGCTGCAGGAGGAAGTTGGTGAAGAGCAGCTTGCAGTCAATTTCATTACCTTTGATCACATGATTTCTGTAAAGTCCATGCTGTCTACATGTGGGAGCAAGTCAGACTATTGTTATGCACATAACACAACACGTTTTGAAAGGCGGTGACCAACGATACACTCAAACTTGTCCCATGTCTTCAAAAATGGAAGGCAGTTGGAGAAGGCAAGATCAGGTGGGAACATTCTAGCCAATGAGAGAACGGATATGCATGTGAACAGGTGCAACGGTTTCCACTAGTTACCACAGCCACAAAGTTAAAACTGTATCCTAAAAATGTATGGAGAAAAAAGTGCTTTTTGGTCTTAATTTATGGTTAGGGTTAGGCATAAGGTTAGTAGTGTGGTTAAGGTTAAGGTTAGAATTAGGTTTAAAATCACATTTTGAGAAGATAGATTGTATAAATAGTTTGGATTATACGACTTTGTGTTTGTGGTAACTAGTGACGACAAGGCACCACGTTGTTGCCAGACTTGTATAGCCATAATGAACAGTTTTGTGACCTTGTGACCTTATTTGACCTTTTCTGCTGCTTTTGGTACATGGTTCGATCCCCCCTTGGGGCACTACTTGTTGACTAATTATTACACTTAAACAATCACAATACAGTAACTATTGGTCACTCTTATGTATTATTATTCTATGTATTAATTATATAATTGTGTCCGTTATTAATGATAATTTTTATGATAAACCTTTTTTACTAGATATCTTACAATGTATTTATATATTTACAGACTGTGTGTGTGTGTGTGTGTGTGTGTGAGAGAGAGAGAGAGAGGAGAGAGTGTGTGCAGGTTGTTTTATTTTTTTCCTTGTCAGCCACCCATCTCTGCTTTTCTGCTTCATAAAAAGCTGAGGTCTGGAACTCCCTCCAGGTCATCTCTCTCTCCATTCCTTGGCCTTGGTTGCCTGATGACTCACCCTGAATTTAAATTGCTACATACATCCATTGTGGAGAACAAACATTAGTTTGGCCAGAGCAATGTGATGGGTAGCTACAGGCCTTAGTACATTAAAAACACTTTTGCAGGACAATAAACTATCTGCCTGCCACTCCTGGGAACCTTGTATAAGCTGTATGTGAGGGAGAGAGAGAGATGAGAGGGAGTAATGTTTTTCAACAGAAAAAGCACACAGAATTTCCTCAAACTGTACACATTAAGCAATACTCTTTTACAATATTATTAATCACACTTGGATTTGATAGCTATTTAGATTCATTATGTAGATGTTGATAATGGATATGCAGGAGTAGATATCTCCAATCCTAAAATAAAATGGAGCATACATAAAATAAACAAGTAATTACAAATGATTTACATTGGGGATAATGTGTGTGTGTGTGACAGCGAGAGAGAGTGTGTGTGTGTGTGTGTGTGCATGTTATGTTTTATTTTTCCTTGTCACTCTCCCATCTCTGCTTTGTCAGTCTTGATAGGCCCAGTGTACGCACGTCTGGGTGAGGCTTTCGGCCTTTGGTGGAGTGCATGGTAAATCTGAAAGAGAGATGCACAAAGTGGCAGTAAGTATATAGCTCAACAACATGTTTGTGTGTGCACATCTGTTGCTCTGAGTTAATGTGTGTGTTAATGTAATAAAAGTTTCTCCCTTCACGGCCAGTGTAGTAGGACCTGGTGCAGCAGAGGACTGCAGAGGACTGCTGTGGCTGCAGCTGAACTGCTGAGGGTGGCAGATCAGAAAGAGAGAGGCACACATTTTAAGATTCAATCAGATACTAAAGATTTTTTTTTACCTTTAATTAATAAGGCAAGTCAGTTAAGAACACATTCTTATTTACAATGACAGCCTAGGAACAGTGGGATAACTTCCTTGTGCAGTGGCTGAATGGGGCGGCAGGGTAGCCTAATGTTTAGAGTGTTGGACCAGTAACCAGAAGGTTGCAAGTTCAAATCCCCGAGCTGACAAAGTACAAATCTGTCGTTCTGCCCCTGAACAGGCAGTTAACCCACTGTTCGTTCCTAGGTCGTCATTGAAAATAAGAATTTGTTCTTAACTGACTTGCCTAGTTAAATAAAGGTTAAAAAAATACAGATTTTTACCTTGTCAGCTCAGGGATTCAACCTAGCAACCTTTTTGTTACTGGCCCAACACTCTAACAACTAGACTACCTGCCGCAGATAGCCGACTCCCGCATAGCTGATGTTTTGGCGGTGTCTGAGGTTTAACTACGTTGGAGTTGTAAAATCGGTATGCAGCTGCTCTTTATCATTGTCACAAAGCCACACCCATCCTACTCGTGAGACAAGTTCCGAACGAGAAAGTGTAGGCTATATAAAAAAAGAAATGTGCCTTTTTCAGGACCCTGTCTTTCAAAGATAATTTGTAAAAATCCAAATAACTTCACAGATCTTCATTGTAAATGGTTTAAACACTGTTTCCCATGCTTGTTCACTGCACCATAAACAATTAATGAACATGCACCTGTGGAACGGTCGCTAAGACACTAACAGCTTACAGACGTTAGGCAATTACGGTCACAGTTATGAAAACTTAGGAAAGAGGCCTTTCTACTGACTCTGAAAAACACCAAAAGAAAGATGCCCAGCGTCCCTGCTCATCTGCCTTAGGCATGCTGCAAGGAGGCATGAGGACTGCAGATGTGGCCAGGGCAATAAATTGCAATGTCCGTACTGTGAGACGCCTAAGACAGAGCTACAGAAAGACAGGACGGACAGCTGCCACTGATCAAGTGGCACACTTGCGGGACAGGTACAGGAAGGCAATAACAACTGCCCGAGTTACGCCAATCCCTCCATCAGTGCTCAGACTGTCCGCAATAGGCTGAGAGAGGCTGGACTGAGGGCTTGTAGGCCTGTTGTAGGCAGGTCATCACCAGACATCACCGGCAACAATGTCGCCTATGGGCACAAACCCACCGTCGCTGGACCAGACAGGACTGGCAAAAAGTGCTCTTCACAGACGAGTCGCGGTTTCGCCTTGCCAGGGGTGATGGTCAGATTTGCGTTTATCGTTGAAGGAAGGAGCGTTACACCGAGGCCTGTACTCTGGAGAGGGATCGATTTGGAGGTGGAGGGCCCGTCATGGTCTGGGGCGCTGTGTTACAGCATCATCGGACTGAGCTTGTTGTCAGTGCAGGCAATCTCAATGCTGTGCGTTATAGGGAAGACATCTTCCTCCCTCATGTGGCACCGTTCCTGCAGGCTCATCCTGATATGACCCTCCAGCATGACAATGCCACCAGCCATACTGCTCATACTGTGTGTGATTGTGAGTGTTCTGTCATGGCCAGCGAGGAGCCCAGATCTCAATCCCATTGAGCACATCTGGGACCTGATGGATCAGAGGGTGAGGGCTAGGGCCAATACCCCCCGAAATGTCAGGGAACTTGCAAGTGCCTTGGTGGAAGAGTGGGGTAACATCTCACAGCAAGAACTGGCAAATCTGGTGCCATCCATGAGGAAGAGATGCACAGCAGTACTTAATGCAGCTGGTGGACACACCAGATACTGACTGTTACTTTTGATTTTGACCCCCCATTTGTTCAGGGACACATTATTCCATTTCTGTTAGTCACATGTCTTTGGAACTTGTTCAGTTTATGTCTCAGTTGTTGAATCTTGTTATGTTCATACAAATATTTACACATGTTAAGTTTGCTGAAAATAAACGCAATTGACAGTGAGAGGACGTTTTAGAAATAATGATGACACCGCCAATGACACCACCAAAACAAACACTATGCGGATGTCGGCTAAAGCGGATGTGATTGAATAGAGCCCCAAGTGATGGAGACTATGGATATGTGTATACATGTACAGT
Organism: Oncorhynchus mykiss; assembly: GCF_013265735.2. NCBI lineage: Eukaryota > Metazoa > Chordata > Actinopteri > Salmoniformes > Salmonidae > Oncorhynchus > Oncorhynchus mykiss. The sequence goes on from NC_048580.1 coordinate 42,534,609, forward strand.
ACTAGTCAAAATCTTGGAAACACCTACTTATTCAAGGGTTTTTCTTTATTTTTACTATTTTCTACATTGTAGAATAATAGTGAAGACATCAAAACTATGAAATAACACATATGGAAGTAACCAAAAAAGTGTTAAACAAATCAAAATATATTTTAGATTTTTCAAAGTAGCCACCCCTATGGTGGATAGAAATTCTACAAATTAACTTTTAACAAGGTTAATGGAAATGCATTCCAGGTGACCACCTCATGAAGCTGGTTGAGAGAATACCAAGAGCGTGCAAAGCTGTCAACAAGGCAAACGGTGGCTACTTTGAAGAATCTAAAATAAATATATATTTAGATTTGTTTTAACACTTTTTTGGTTACTACATGATTCCATGTGTTATTTCATAGTTTTGATGTCTGCACTATTATTCTAAAATGTAGAAAATAGTACAAATAAAGAAAAACTCTTGAATAAGTAGGTGTGTCCAAACTTTTGACTGGTACTGTATGTGATAATTCCCTGTATCACCTGTCGCGGCCAGTGTAACAGGTGAAAGGAGCAGATGACTGCATCTATGAGGGCTATGCTTGAGCTAATAGGGGTGTCAGATCTAAAAGAGAGCGGCACAATTTTCTTAAGTGAAAATAATTATACAAAACAGAGAGTGATTAAGTGAGTGAGTGTGTATACGTGTGTGCGATAATTATCTGGACCACATCACACTACTTCAAGTCTACAAGCCTCTAGTTCCAGAGTGCCACTCCAGGTCTGGAACAGCTTGGTGGAAACACGGTTACCTGTCACCCACCGAGCCTAGTTGGCAGATCTGAACGATAGGCACAATATTATGTTAATGACAAAGCCTTGACTACACACTAACCTAAATGAAGTGTGTGTGTTTGTGTGAGTGTATAGGGCAACCACGCAGCCGACTTCATTTTCCCAACTGCTCATTGTACTTGCACTCACAAACTGTGGTGTATGTGTTCTGTGTTATTGTGAATCAGTGTCACGTTCTGACCTTAGTTCCTTGGTGATGTCTTTGTTTTAGTATGGTCAGGGCGTGAGTTGGGTGGGCAGTCTATGTTCTTTTTTCTATGATTTGGTATTTCTGTGTTTGGCCTGGTATGGTTCTCAATCAGAGGCAGCTGTCAATCGTTGTCTCTGATTGAGAACCATACTTAGGCAGCCTGTTTTCACCCTTGCGTTGTGGGTGATTATTTTCTGTTCTGTGTATTCACCGTACAGGACTGTTTAGTTTTCAGTCGGTGTCACTTTATTGTTTTGTTTCAGTGTTCTGTTCTATTAAATCAATATGGACACTTACCACGCTGCGCATTGGTCCTCCTCTTCTTCCACCACCAACAACGGCCGTTACACTCAGAAGTGTGTCAACCTGACCACATCTTTGTAGTAGGACATTCAGTGATTAGCTTTGGAAAAAATTACTATCAACATTGTACAGTAAAAAGGATATCAAATATTCAGATTAGGATTGACAAGTTGGCTAAATCATGTGAAGTTACAAAACCTCTCGGGCATAGTCTACACTTAAATTAAATAAAGAATTTAGGACCTGAGCTCTAGGACCATGCCTCAGGACTACCTGGCCTGACGACTCCTGTCCCTGTCCCCAGCCCACCTGGTCGTGCTACTGATCCAGTTTCATGCTGTTTCTGTCTGCGCCTATGGAACCCTGAACTGCTCAGGGCTCACTGGAAGTGCTACCTTTTCCCAGACCTGCTGTTTGATCCTGTCTCTCTCTATCGGACCTACTGTCTCAACCTCTAAATGCTCAGCTATGAAGAGCCAACTGGCATTTAATCCTGAGTTGCTGAACTATTGCACCCGCTATAACCATTGTGATTATTATTTAACCCTGCTGGTCATCTATGAACGTTTAAATGTCTTAAAAAACAATCTGGCCTAAATAGCTGTACTCTTGTATAATATCCACCAGCACAGCCAGAAGAAGACTGGCCACCTCTCAGAGCCTGGCACCTCTCCAGGTTTCTTCCTATGATCCTGCCTTTCTAGGGAGTTTTTCCTAGCCACTGTGCTTCTACAGCTGCATTGCTTGCTCTTTGGGGTTTAAGGCTGGGTATCTGTATAAGCACTTTGTGACAACTGCTGATGTAAAACAACATTGATTGAGTGCTTGTATATTGCTTCTCTTCATGTCAGTAACTCTAAATATGACATTGAGTTTAGAGGTTGACCGATTAATCGGAATGGCCGATTAATTAGGGCCGATTTCAAGTTTTCATAACAATCGGAAATCTGTGTTTTTGGACACCGATTTTTTTTTTTACCCCTTTATTTAATCTTTATTTAACTAGGCAAGTCAGTTAAGAACACATTCTTATTTTCAATGACGGCCTAGGAACGGTGGGTTAACTGCCTTGTTCAGGGGCAGAACGACAGATTTTTACCTTGTCAGCTCCGGGGATTCAATCTTGCAACCTTACAGTTAACTAGTCCAACGCTCTAACCACCTGCCTCTCAATGCACTCCACGAGGAGACTGCCTGTTACGCGAATGCAATAGAAGCCAAGGTAAGTTGCTAGCTAGCATTAAACTTATCTTAAAAAAAACAATCAATCAATCAATCATAATCACTAGTTAACTACACATGGTTGATGATATTACTAGTTTATCTATCCATAATCGATGCAGTGCGTATCGTTGCTCAAATGTATACCTAACCATAAACATCAATGCCTTTCTTAATATCAATACACAGAAGCATATATTTTTAAACCTGCATATTTAACTAAAAGAAATCCAGGTTAGCAGGCAATATTAACCAGGTGAAATTGTGTCACTTCTCTTGCGTTCATTGCACGCAGAGTCAGTGTATATGCAACGGTTTGGGCTGCCTAATTTGCCAAAATGTTACATAATTATGACATAACATTGAAGGTTGTACAATGTAACAACAATATTTAGACTTATGGATGCCACCCATTAGATAAAATACAGAACGGTTCCGTATTTCACTGAAAGAATAAACGTTTTGTTTTCGAAATGATAGTTTCCGGATTCGGCCATATTAATGACCTAAGGCTTGTATTTCTGTGTGTTATCATGTTATAACTAAGTCTATGATTTCATAGAGCAGTCTGACTGAGCGATTGTAGGCAGCAGCAAGCTCGTAAGCATTCATTCAAACAGCACTTTCATGCGTTTGCCAGCAGCTGTTTTTGACTTCAAGCCTATCAACTCCCAAGATTAGGCTGGTGTAACTGATGTGAAATTGCTAGCTAGTTAGCGGGGTGCGCGCTAATAGCGTTTCAAACGTCACTCGCTCTGAGACTTGGGGTGGTTGTTCCCCTTGCTCTGCATGGGTAACGCTGCTTCGTGGGTGGCTGTTGACGATGTGTTCCTGGTTCGAGCCCAGGTAGCTGCGAGGAGAGGGACGGAAGCTATACTGTTACACTGGCAATACTAAAGTGCCTGTAAGAACATCCAATAGTCAAAGGTTAATGAATTACAAATGGTATAGAGAGAAATAGTCCTATAATTCCTATAATAGCTACAACCTACAACTTCTTACCTGGGAATATTGAAGACTCATGTTAAAAGGAACCACCAGCTTTCATATGTTCTCATGTTCTGAGCAAGGAACTTAAACGTTAGCTTTCTTACATGGCACATATTGCACTTTTACTTTCTTCTCCTAAACACTTTATTTTTGCATTATTTAAACCAAATTGAACATGTGTCATTATTTATTTGAGGCTAAGTTGATTTTATTGATGTATTATATTAAGTTAAAATAAGTGTTGATTCAGTATTGTAATTGTCATTATTACAAATACATTATTTTTTTTAATCGGCCGATTAATTGGTATCGGCTTTTTTTGGTCCTCCAATAATCGGTAATCGGTATCGACATGGGAAATAGGTCGACCTCTAGTTGAGTTATCTTACATTTCCTCAATAGGAAGTTGTACCTTAAGCCAACACTTTTCCTTGTCTTTCCTGCTGGGGACAGGGGGCTTCGGGTTTTGGAAGGACCTAAAGAATTGTAATATCAACAATAATTAGTGGACACATTTATGAATGAAATTCAAGGTGGGTTAGCTGTTTATCTCATCTGATTGCGAATTGCTGATGATATACTGCACGTCTATTTTCTTTTGAAAATCTAGTGAGAGTACACACAACCGTTAGCTTATTTCACCAGGTCAAAAATAACAAACAAAAAATTCAAGGAAGACCTAGCAAAGAGGGTAGAGCGCTCAAGTAAAAGGCATATCAATAGCAGCAGCTATGGTATGGATAAAGACAATGTGGCACCACCACATCTGCATGAATGTGTGATCGCTCGATAATAGTATCTAATTTAAGCTATTAGCTTAACTAGTTAACTTAGCTCCAAAGAGACAACCAATGGCATCAACAGTCTTTTTAACTAAAGGTCCATCTAGTTAGCAATGGTTGCATGTAAAACCACTTTAGAGATGATCACAAAGTTTGAAAGCAAAGTTAACTTATTGGTCTGCTGCTCTTCGGAACTAGAGGCATCCACATACCTAGCGTTGTTAGCATTAGCTAGCTAGCAGTGCTTGCGTGTTAGCTATCAAACTATCTATCCAGCAAGAATGTCAAAGTCGAAAAATTAAATATGTTAATTAAGCCATGCTGATTTAGTAAGGTAAATCCAATTGGACTGAAGTAATTAACAGGCTGAACGTACATTTCTGTGACTCACTAGCTAACTTTAGCTTGCTAGTTGTCCCAGCGTGCGGATTCTTTGGCTCAACAGCCCTAACCATTTCCCATGCATTGTCAATGGGGTTTCTAAAACAACCCGGGTGTAATGTAATTCTGGCCACTGGTTGGTTTTGTGTCACTAGTCTGATTTCCCATAAGGAACACTGAAAACAGGACGAGGTGCATATTTCTTAGCCCAGCAGCAGTCACTGAGACAACTGGCCTCTGATATAACGTTGTTGTTTTTTAGTTACTGGGATGTCACGTTTCCTATTTGTATCAGTACACTTCTAACAACCTAATCATTACGAAACTTCTATTCGATCAATAAGCCACACCTAGCAAATAAACCATTACCTTTTTTGTTAACCAGATTCAAAACTCTTAAGAATAGAATACACTACATTACCAAAAGTGTGTGTACATCTGCTTGTCGAACATCTCATTACAAAATCATGGGCATTAATACAGAGTTGGTCCCCCCTTTGCTGCTATAACAGCCTCCACTCTTCTGGGAAGATGTTCCACTAGAAGTTGGAACATTACATTGGGACTTGCTTCCATTCAGCCACAAGCTTTAGTGTGGTCGGACAATGATGTTGGGCGGTTAGGCCTGGTCCACAGTCGGCGTTCCAATTTAATAAAATTTGATTTGATTTATGGGAGATTTAGATGGTGTTCCAAGATTAAGATTTATAGTTGACCGGGGCAGCTCTAGCAGGGCAGAGATTTGACAAACTGACTTGTTAGAAAGGGTAGCTTTCAATGATGGTGCCATGTTGAAAGTCACTGAGCTCTTCAGTAAAGACCTTCTACTGTCAATGTTTGTCTATGGAGATTGCATGGCGGTGTGCTCGAGTTTATACGTCTGTCCAGGGGTGCAACTTTGGTTTTAGAAGTAGGGGGGCATCATTTATTTATTTATTTTTATCTAGTCGGATAAACACTCCAAACAGCCCACCCGACCACTCGGAGGCGTCCGCATTGTCCTAAAGCACACCGGTGCCTTGTTTTGTATCACATTTCAATGATAAAACTGGGGAGGACAAAAATCCAATTTCAGAATGTGGAGGGGACATGTCCCCCACGTCCCTAGTGAAAGTTGTGCCCCTGCATCTGTCAGCAATGGGTGTGGCTGAAATAGCCAAATCCACTTATTTGAAGGGGTGTCCACAAACTTTTGTATATATAGTGTATGTGAGTGGAGCTGGAACTGGAGCACAGCGATCCCAATTTGACTGGAGTGTGGAGCGAGATTCCCAAAGGCTGGAGCCTTGGCCTTCTCGCCCACTCTAATTTAGCTCCAGTAGCGCTCACTTCACGAGCTCAGGGCATGCCCTGACCCAGCATGCATTTGTAGTCTACTTGTGTGCTGCTATAGCCCCTTGCTTTAGCTACTGTAATGCAGTTTCCGTATATTCTCACAAAGAAACTGATGAAACACACAGGTGCAAAATCAAGGTAACTTACAAAGATGATGACCAGGAGCAAGAGAGGGAGTGTCGTGTTGTTGCGTCTACAACTAAAAAATTATCATGGAATCTGAAAAGACAAGTATCCCAAAAGCATGATAGTTTTCTTATTACATCCACATTGTAAATGAAAGGAAATTAGGTGGTTAGATAACTCAGTGTGTCATTGTAGCAAATCATTTAGAAACTAAAAATCCGATCTCTTAAACATTTCGTTCATTTTTTTGTTCTATTATCTATACAATAGACCATCTGTTATTTTGGCCCAATAGACCTGGCATATTTCCATGTTCAAAAAGCTTTCCATTTTGATTGGGTTATTTTGCCTAAAAACCTTTAGGCCTACCTATAAAAATAAAAGCAACTCTGTATCTCTGCCCAGTCTGTCAAGAACAGCCAAAAGGATGTTAAGCATCCCCAGTGGCTCTGCAAGTGTGGAGAGGATATTCTCCGCTCCTGGCCTGCTCTCCAGGCAACATTGCATGAGCCTGAAGCCACAGACTGGCCAAACTTGTGCTTCTAAAAATAAATTCAAAGGCACTAATAAGTCATTTTTAGTATAATTTGTATTTAATTCTAAGTACGTCCTAGGCTATATGTGAAATTTATAGTGGTGTAAAGTACTTAAGTAAAAATACTTAAAAGTACTACTTAAAGTAGTTTTGGGGGGTATCTGTACTTTACTATTTATAGTTTAAACAACTTTTAATTTTAGTTCACTACATTCCTAAAGAGGTATGAGGTAGGTTTGTTCCCGTTTGGTGGGTGTGGCAAGGTGTGGTCTTGTTAATATGAGTGTGACCATCTGAAATCGCTAAACTGGTGCAGCACATAATAGTAACTGCCCTCTCTCTGGCCCACCTTAATCACAACTTTTTTCAACTGGTCATTCAAATCCTACCCAACTCTATAAAATAAAAAAATAAGAAAAAATAGAATCACCTGTAATAGCGTGAAAGTGGTATGACTAAAAAGAGTGGGTCGAATGTTAAATTGTGTGATTTCTATGTTAGTCTATTATCGACACTATCAGACACTTTCTCTTTGCCCTTTACAGGCCTTTAGCGGTATAACATTCTCATAAATCCTATAGCTGAAAGTCAAATATGCCTGTTTTTATTCTTATTTTACGTCTGGAAAGGTCAAATCTAGGAGTGATTGCCTGTTGAAGGGTTTATTTTAAAGATCTGGCCCATGACGCTGTAGCCAAGTAATGAGAATATAGGTGGTAATCACATAGTTGACAGCATATAATCTTAAATGCATATTTGTATATTATTTACAGTATGGATAGACTTTGACAGATTCCCTGTGGCTCACATCTTGATCAATACGGCTTTTTTCACTTCAAGTGCATTATGTCAATAAAAGATCATGCACAGGCTTCACCCAGAAAACATAGTTTATAAGCGGTAAACTACAAAACAGTACAGCAGTCATTTATTGAAGTCTACAAGGGCTATTGTTTGTCTATCATTGAGTAATACTGGGCACGCGAGTGGTAAGCTGAAAGTAGCCAACTGTAGACGGAAGTCGAAGAGTAAAGTCAGGGCAGGTACATATGCACCGACAGCAAATCATAAAACTTCTGATGTGCTAGCGGTCAAACAAGGAAATGGTTCCAAATGTTTTTCCGCCGTTCAGAAACATGGGCTGTGTTTCATGTAGGCTTACCCTGGCTGTAATTACCCACCCAAAATGAAATTATAATTAGCTGCTAATGTGGCTATCAAAGAACTACAAATGCCATGATGATCTGGACGGGACTGCCAAACCGAGGCAAAGGTAAGAATCTCTGGATTAACCATCTAAGGCAATCAAACGTCAGAGACAAAGTGGAGTAGCAATTCAACGGCTCAGACACGAGACATATGTGGCAGGGTCTACAGACAATCACGGAATACAGAAGGAAAACCAGCCACGTCGCAGACACCGACATCTTGCTTCAGGACAAGCTAAACACCTTCTTTGTCCGCTTTGAGGATAATACAGTGCCACAAACTCGGCCCGCTACCAAGGACTGTGGGCTCTCCTTCTCTGTGACCAACGTGAGTAAGACATTTAAGAGTGTTAATCCTCGCAAGGCTGCCGGCCCAGACGGCATCCCTAGCTGCGTCCTCAGAGCATGTGCAGACCAGCTGGATGTTGTGTTTACGGACACATTCAATTTCTCCCTATACCAGTCTGCGGTCCCCACATGCTTCAAGATGGCCTCCATTGTTCCTGTACCCAAGAAAGCAAAGTATCCTCCAAGCTCATCATTAAGCTTGAGGTCCTGGGTCTGAACCCCGCCCTGTGCAACTGGGTCCTGGACTTCCTGACAGGCCACCCCCAGGTGGTGAAGGTAGGCAACAATACCTCCACTTCACTGATCCTCAACACTGGAGCCCCACAAAGGTGTGTGTTCGGCCCATCCTGTATTCCCTGTTCACTCATGACTTTGTGGCCAAGCACGCCTCCAAATCAATCATCAAGTTTGCAGATGACACAACAGTAGTAGGCTTGATTACCAACAATGACGAGACAGCCTACAGGGAGGAGGTGAGGGATATGGGAGTGTGGTGCCAGGAAAATAACCTCTCACTCCACGTCAACAAAACAAAGGAGATGATCATGGACTTCAGGAAACAGCAGAGGGAGCACCCCCCTATCCACATCGAAGGGACAGCAGTGGAGACGGTGGAAATGTTCAAGTTCCTCGGCGTACACATCACTGACAAACTGAAATGGTCCACCCACACAGACAGTGTGGAGAAGAAAGTGCAACAGCGCCTCTTCAACCTCAGGAGGCTGAAGAAATTTGGCTTGGTACCTAAAACCCTCCCAAACTTTTACAGATACACAATTGAGAGCATCCTGTTGGGCTGTATCTCCCCCTGGTACGGCAACTGCACCGCTTTCAACTGCATGGCTCTCCAGAGGGTGGTGCGGTCTGCCCAACGCATCACTGGGGGCAAACTACCTACCTTTCAGGACACCTACAGCACCCGATGTCACAGGAAGGGCAAAAAGATAATCAAGGACAACCACCCAAGCCACTGCCTGTTCACGCCGCTATCATCCAGAAGGCGAGGTCAGTACAGGTGCATCAACACTGGCACTGAAAAACAGCTTCTATCTCAAGGCCATCAGACTGTTAAATAGCCATCACTAGCACATTAGAGGCTGCTGCCTGTTTACATAGACTTGAAATCACTGGCCACTTAAAGAAATGGAACACTAGTCACTTTGTTAAATGTTTACATATTTTGCATTACTCATCTCATATGTACACTTCTGGTCAAACGTTTTAGAACACCTACTCATTCAAGGGTTTTTCTTTATTTTTACTGTTTTCTACATTGTAGAATAAGAGTTGTAACGTGTACGCTAATGATCAGGAATCAAGTACAGGGAGTGAATTTACTAAATAAACGAACCATGGAACAAAACAAGAAACACGAGTAGTGTGCAGACATATAACACAGGAACAGAATCAATAGCGCATAGGGAAAGAACCAAAGGGAGTGACAGATATAGGGGAGGTAATCAGGAAGGTGATGGAGTCCAGGTGAGTCTCATGAGGCGCAGGTGCGCATAACAATGGTGGCAGGTGTGCGTAATAATGAGTAACCTGGCGACACCGAGCGCCAGAGAGGGGGAGCGGGAGTAGACGTGACAGTACCGCATCCCTGATACACGGCTCAAGCCGCAGGATGCCAACCAGAGGGACATCCAAAGGACCAGGAGCGGTCCGGTCGCTTCTGCTGAGGCGTGGGAACCTGTAGAGCCGGCTGAGGCGCGGGAACCTGTAGAGCCAGCTGAGGCGCGGGAACCTGTAGAGCCAGCTGAGGTGCGGGAACCTGTAGAGCCGGCTGAGGCGCGGGAACCTGTAGAGCCGGCTGAGGCGCGGGAACCTGTAGAGCCAGCTGAGGTGCGGGAACCTGTAGAGCGGGCTGAGGCGCGGGAGCCTGACGAGCCGGCTAAGGCATGGGAGCCTGATGAGCTAACCGAGGCTTGAGAACCTGTCGATCCAGCTGAGGCATGGAAGCGTGACGAGGTAGCTGAGACATCCCTGGTAGCTTCTGCAATGGAAAACTGACAAGCCAACCGGGGCTTGTGAACATGTCTAGCCAGCTGAGGCATGGAAGCCTGATGAGCCAGCTGAGGCATCCCCAGTTGCTTCAGCAGCCACCCTTGGACCCGACATCACCAGTAAAAAATAAACAAAACATCCCTGTTGCTTCCCTTTGTACGCTAATAATTGGGAAGCAGGTACAGGGAGGGAATTTAATAAATAAATTAACCATGGACCAAAACAAGAAACACAAGTAGCAAACAGACATATAACACAGGAACAGAATCAATAACGCCTGGGGAAAGAACCAAAGGGAGTGACAGATATAGCGGAGGTGATCAGGAAGGTAATGGAGACCAGCTGAGTCTCATGAGGAGCAGGTGCGTGTAACGATGGTGGCAGGTGTGCGTAATAATGAGTAAACTGTCGACAATGAGCGCCAGAGAGAGGAAGCGGGAGAAGATGTGACAATAGTGAAGACATCAAACTATGAAATAACACATATGGAGTCATGTAGTAACCAACAAAGTGTTAAACAAATCAAAATATATTTTATATTTGAGATTCTTCAAATAGCCACCTTTTGCCTTGATGACAGCTTTGCACACTCTTGGCATTCTCTCAACCAGCTTCATTTGGTAGTCATCTGGATTGCATTTCAATTAACAGGTGTGCCTTGTTAAAAGTTAATTTGTGGAATTTCTTTCCTTCTTATTGTGTTTAAGCCAATCAGTTGTGGTGTGACAAGGTAAGTGGGTATACAGAAGATAGCACTATTTGGTAAAAGATTAAGTCCATATTATGGCAAGAACAGCTCAAATAAGTAAAGAGAAACAACAGTCCATCATTACTTTAAGACATGAAGGTCAGTCAATACTGAACAATTCAAGAACTTTCAGTTTCTTCAAGTGCAGTCACAAAACCCTTCAAGCACTATGATGAAACTGGCACTCATGAGGACCACCACAGGAAAGGAAGACCCAGAGTTACCTCTGCTGCAGAGGATAAGCCCATTAGAGTTACCAGCCTCAGAAATTGCAGCTCAAATAAATGCTTCACAGAGTTCTAGCAACAGACACATCTCAACATCAACTGTTCAGAGGAGACTGTGTGGATCAGGCCTTCATGGTCGAATTGCTGCAAAGAAACCACTACTAAAGGACACCAATAATAAGAAGAGACTTGCTTGGGCCAAGAAAGATAAGCAATGGACATGAAGGAAATGTGTCCTTTGGTCTGGAGTCCAAATTTGAGATTTTTGGTTCCAACGGCTGTGTCTTTGTGAGATGCGTTGTGGGTGAACAGATGATCTCCGCATGTGAATTTCACACCGCAAAGCTTGGAGGAGGAGGTGTTATGGTGTTGGGGTGCTTGGCTGGTGACACTGTCTGTGATTTATTTAGAATTCAAGGCACACTTAACCAGCACGGCTCCCACATCATTCTTCAGCGATACGCCATCCCATCTGGTTTGGACTTAGTGGGACTTCTTTTTTTTTCAACAGGACAATGCCCCAAAACACACCTCCAGGATGTGTAAGGGCTATTTTACTAAGAAGGAGAGTGATGGAGTGCTGCATCAGATGACCTGGCTTCCACAATCCCCCGACCTCAACCAAATTGAGATGGTTTGGGATGAGTCAGACAGCAAAGTGAAGGAAAAGTAGCCAACAAGTGCTCAGCATATGTGGGAACTCCTTCAAGACTGTTGGAAAAGCATATGAAGAGTATGCAAAGCTGTCATCAAGGCATAGGGTGGCTACTTGAAGAATCTCAAATATAAAACATATTTTAATTTGTTTAACACTTTTTTTGGTTACTACATGATTCCATATGTGTTATTTCATAGTTTGATGTCTTCGCTAGTATTGTACAATGCAGGAAACAGTAAAAATAAAGAAAAACCCTTGAATGAGTACGTGTTCTAAAACTTTTGACCGGTAGTTTATATTCCATTCTACTCTTAGTCTATGCCGCTCTGACATTGCTTGACCATATATTTATATATTCTCAATTCCATTCCTTTACTTAGATTTGTGTGTATTGGGTATATGTTGTAAAAATGTTAGATATTACTTGTTAGATATTGCTGCACTGTTGGAGCTAGAAACACAAGCATTTCACTACACCCACAATGACATCTGCTAAACAAGTGTATGTGACCAATACAATATGATTTGATTGAGAACGGTAGCTGAATTTAGCAATGAATAAATTGGCTACATTATTAAATGAACAATTCTGTGAACTGTCTCGTGCATGTTTTAAATGGTCACAATACCTGTTAGCATAGGTGTCAGCTTGAGATGACGTGCAGGAGCTTGCAGGGATTTGTAGTCTTGCATGATGTTTACTTTGATGCTAATTAGCATTTTCAAATCTGAGAGTAAATAGAGCCTAATATATTGATAACAGTCACCTTGTCCGAGAGAGATTTACATGGTTATCAAAATGTCACGCCAGGGTAAGCCTACAAGAAACACAGCCCTTATTTTAAGTGTTTCTAAAATTCCCAATGGGAAAAATGAATGGTGGAAAAATTATTGGAACTATTTCCCTGTTTGACCGCTAGGTTTTATGGGTATTATTACACCTCCACAGTGGGGCTCTATAGGCAGTTTTCCATTGACCCAGGTTTATTCCATAATGGAAACGCAGAAAGGCCAATAGCAAACATTTTCTAAAGATCAACAAAAATGTTATATGTTTGACAGGTGGATTTGTCTTTTGTCGAACTTTCTTTATTGCGACAAATTATGATGGAAACAGTGTTTTAAAAATGTCACCCACATAACTATAAAGCTCCACTCCACCCACATTTACTTCTAAATGCCTACTGCTTGCAAAATCCTTTTTTTTCAGCTATAAAATGTATGTTTCTTTGCAGGACAAGGATTGTCCTGACTTTCCAGAATACTCGAATTGCTTCGCCTTGCTTTTCTAGTTTCATCATCCAATTATTTCAGATTTACATGAGTGCAAGTTCCACCCTGGCATGGACTGTGGCGATAGGTTGGCACAGGATAATTATTAGACTGGCAAATATTAGTCAATTATTGCATTCTATACATGCAGGCTTTTGGGGGCTACCTGACACATGACACATAGGCCTACAGGCTGTGGCCAGCTTATTAACGTGCAATTTGCCAAAATGGCTAATGGAAACACTTCAACCACCACATTTGTATTCGACACTGACCATAGGTTTTTGCAACAAAAAAAAATGTTTCTTAGGTGTGATGTCATTATGCTGCTTTTATCGACACAAGATAGTTAGCCTGAATGGAAACTCACCCTAGCAGGCAATTGTCGCTTCTATTTTCTATGCGAGCACTTTCTAAATGTCGACAAGAAAATCACTGGACACCTTAACAGAAACATAGCCAATTGCAGATGTGGCATTCGCCTTTGTTACTGCCGATGAAGTGGAGGCTATCGAAATTCGACATCTCATACCCGAAGCTGAACACGATCAACATGGTCCAAGGAATTAATATGCTGATGAGGAAATTAGATACCAGCCCAAGCTCTTTAACATTCACAGGAATTGTTCTGTATTTTTGTGATGGGTTTCTCAAAACACAACCAGATAGTGAGTGCATAGGCTACTAGAATGAGAACATATGTGTTTTTGCATCATGTGAGATATGATGTGTTGTTTACAATTACTTCATGGCCTTGCACCTTCCTCATTAATTGTGCAAGTGCAACATGGAGTTGTAACAGATGTGATTAAACCTAGTCCACAAAGATTCTTATTGTATGGTAATTGATTGAATGGCAGCATCGCTACAGCTGGGAGTGTAATTTCTTTAATTCTCAACCTTTAATGTTGCTTTTGTCAGCATGGAAATAACAGAATTTGATTCAAGCACATGAAGGACAAAACACTCACTGTACAGAAAAGGCATCATTTACATGTACATCAGTTCACATACTGGGTAAACACTATGAACAGGATTAGACTATACATGTATGTACATCAGTTCACGTACTGGGTAAACAATATGAACAGGATTAGACTATACATGTACATCAGTTCACATAAATTACTTGGCAAACAATATGCCAAACAACATGCCAAGCAGTCAAACGCAGTTGGTATTGACCCCGCGACTGGCGTCTGGGATACTTGCTCATTAAGGGCTGGTTTCCCGGACACAGATTAAGCCTCTAAAATTGCCAGTGTAGAAATCCCCTAAAATAAGCCATGTGTAGCTTACAATATGTATTCAATTTTATTCACACTTAATAGACAATCAACACATTTGCATTTGTTTGGTGACAACAATATTACAGACTGAACAAATAAATTGCAGGATATAACATGGGACACAACGTTACAGTAGCATCTAGTTGGATATTTCATTTATCTATGTTAGAAATGTGGATCACATGTAGGCCTATGTAATTAGATTGTTAGGATGTAAAGATAAAGATGTATTTATGCTCTAAATAGTCATCCACCCAAAAACAGTAAACATGCATTGATAATAACCAACGATAGGTGGCAACATCAAAAAAAATTGAAGAGGCTCATCTCACACAATGCTTTTGTTTCGAATTCAAGTTTCAGTTGCTGAGGAGCAACTGAAGAAATCTTCAGTTGACTGCAGTCGAAGTTCATGACCTTTGATCGTATGATGTAGTCAGACAATTTTTATGCCCATTATTGCAACACACTTTGAAAGTTGGTGACCATCGTTGGTCACTATCTTGACAAAAGTGAACGCGCCATCTTCCTATAGATCCTCCCACATGCCTCTTCTGCCAAACCGGGTACCAAAAGAACCCAAAAGATTCTAATTGATTGTAGTTATAGACGTGCCGCATTCAGCAAATCAGCAAGTCAGACATTTCAGAGTTTCCTAGTTATGACTAGCATGTGGCGTAACACCTGAAACATCAGAAACGTGAACCTGAACTTATCATTTGAGTAACTGTTTGGGTTTGTTTATGGGTTCTTTTGGTACCGGGTTGGCAGAGGAGGCAGGTGGGAGGATCTATAGGAGGACGGGTTCATTGTAATGCCTGGAATGGAATAATGGAACGGTATCAAACACATCAAATATATAGAAACCACATGACAATGTGGGAGACAGTCCTCCTATAGCTCCTTACACAAGCCTCCATTCTGTTTGGAGTTATTTTGGGTACCTGATTAGGTTTTTTTGTTATTCTTTTGGGTTCTTTTGGCTATTATTGGGTTATTTTGGGTACTTTTAGGTACTTGTTGGTACTTTTGGGTTGTTTTGGGTTGTTTGGGGGGATTAGTAGGACCCAATAGACATATAATTGTTTGGGAAATAGCAACAAAGTCAGTGAAATTACAAATAAGTCCAAGCAATCATGAGGCAGATCAGCTTCAGTTCAGTTGTAAATATTTAGCAACCGACAGCATTATTTAGAAACACATTTTCAAGACACGGAGCACACAACAACTACAGACATATACATGTTTCTTCAATGTTTCATACATAAAATTGCATATGCAACCCCTAACAGTGCTGAGCACCAATGCACCTCCAATACATCTAACTCTTTTAAGAAATATGGTTATGGACTGGACTCTTCACAATTGAGACACAAAAATGAATAAGAAATCGATCACATATTACATATAGCTTATACTGTAGGTTATTTTGGATTTATGCATTTATGGAATATAATGTACTGTTATACAGCAAAATGTCAATGATCTAATAGGATTCATTACAATCTTCTTTCTGTTATTGTGCAGATCTTCTGGTTTATGGGAATATTTCTGGCCTCTATTACCGCATAATGGCAGACAGAGATGACATCGTCCAGAGAAGAATAATAAACTAAAACATTTTTAGCAGAGCATTGCCAGGTCCTCTTAACCCTTATTTGTTTCTCTCTCAGATTTTCTCTCCATTGTCTCTGTGCTTTGTGTCCTTGATTTCTTTCTCTCATCATCCACAGTCATTTGGGTCGCTGTTCACAGATGAAGTTGACAAGTCCTAACCCCTCTTTTGTTTTATTCTCTCTGTGCTTCATGTCCTTTAATTCTCCCTACTCCACCTACTGCTTCTCCTACTGCTCCTCCTCCTCCTCCTCCTCCTACTCTTCAGTCATCCCGGTCCCTGGTCTTAGTGGAGCCACAGCTGGGGTAGTCACTCTCCAGCGACATGTTACTTCCCAGCCCACCCATCCTCCTGCGTAACAGGAAGTGTGTCCGTCTTTGCAGTAGCCTCTGCTGCTCCTGCTTCAGTTCCACGTAGGACCGGGAGAACGTATGAAAGATGGAGGTGACTGGGAATGCCATGAGAAGAATCCCGCTCAGGATACTGCTTAGCGCCACCACCTGACCCGGGATGCTCCTCGGAACCATGTCCCCGTAGCCCACCGTTGTCATGGTAATGACAGCCCACCAGTAGGTGGCGGGGATACTGCTGAACTCGTGGGTGGCGGCCATCTCGTTCTCGATGAGGTAGAGCAGCGGGGAGAAGAGGGCAATGGCCACACAGAGGAAGAGGAGGAGCAACCCAAACTCCCGTGTGCAGCGCCGCGCCGTCAGCCCCAGAGTCTGCAGGCCCAAGGAGTGGCGGGCCAGTCGCATCACATATAGGATCCTCAGGGCGCGGAGGATACGGAGCACAAGGCCCACCTTATCCAGGTAACTACTTCCCGAGCCCAGCTTCTTCTCCCCCTGGTAGCTGTCCACGACCAGGGTGATGTAGTAGGGCAGGATTGCCACCACGTCTATGAGGTTCAGAGGGCGCCTCAGGAAGGCTAGTTTGTCTCGGTCCTGGATGAAGCGCAGGGTGAATTCTAGGGAGAACCAGCCCACACACACCGTCTCCACAATGAAGATGTTGTAGCACATCTGGGAGCACTTGCCCTAAGAGACACGAGATACTGGTTACCACCTGTATATAAACATCTAGCATATACAGCAGTGTTCTATACACCAAGCCACAAGGTGTATAGGCTTTTGCTCTGAACTCGTTCTTGACTTTTGGTTGTTGCAAGAGTAGTTTGACACTAGAGGGAGCTATGGTGCTGCCTAAAATAGAAGGTACGTCATTGAGGTATGCCAAATTCTATTCCTCAAATGTCAAATTGTAGACTGCAGGGCATTGAACACAGACTCCATTCATTACAGCCCAAATATTTTATGTTCACAGCTTGTTACCAATATGTTTTATGTTCTCTGTTCTCTGCTCAGACGGTTCTTGCACAGAGTGAGGTGCTGTGAAAGTACGTGTTGCTTTATTCAGCTACATCAAATATTTTTAAAAATCTATGTACTGAAACAAAAACATAAACAAATTCCTGAAGGTTATGTACTATTTGGGAGATTGTTTCTTAGAAATTGTTTTTCAATTATGGATATTAAATTATTAACCAATTCAAAGCACATACGGTATGATATAAAGTGGCCTTTGAGTTGATTCTATTTCAGAAGAAAACATGCAGTATTATCACGAAACACTCCCACAGAGTAGGAAACAACTTATAGCAGTGTATCATTTCTACACAGAGTGTACAATAAGCTTGTTCTCAGACAGAACAGCGTTTAGATAGCAAAATACTCATCTTCAATTGATTCTAACCGTCTAACAATAGAATCTATCAGGGATGCAATTTTGGAATGCTCTGCTCAGGTATCAGCCTCTGGGGTAATGAATTACCTTCTGGGTTACAAAATATGTTCCATGATGGTTACCACCAGATAACGGAGGCTAAAAATGAATTAATTGCTTTTGCTCCTGGAAGTACTCTCCTAGAACTCACAGTGAAACCAGAGAAGTGCAGTGGTGTGTGTGTGTGTGTGTGTGTGTGTCACTCCAATTTTATTTTTCTCTGGCTACCGAGGCCAAAAAAATAGGAATTACTGCAGTGATTCAAGTCAGCCATGATCATGAGCATGTATATTCAATTCGAACAAGACTTTTCCAAATGTTTCAGATGTGTTTTCTTTGCAAATTATAGCCCATGCACATAATCCATTATTACTTTAACTTGACAAATGCTCTTTGTGCTTTACATTACAGCTCTGATATTCAAAATGTTTTTTTTTTTACAATTTCAAAGTGCAAGTTTTGTTATCAAGTGTCTGGGAAGTGTACAGAGTGTATGACCTGTTGCCCTGTACTGAGGCCTCCTGGTCCTCAAAATTTCCACCTACTTGCTCCTCCTCCTCTCTCATAGCCGGCATGGTACTGATGGACAGGTTGACAGCTGTGATGGTGACAAACAGCACCGACAGACAGGCAAAGATCTTTCCTGGCAGGCCCGAGTGGGGCCGCTCCACCATGTCCCTCAGCTTGTTCATACAATGTCCCATCCGGGTCTCCGTAGCCAGGGCGGTGGAACCCCTTCGGTGCCCGCTGGCCGTGTCCATCATCAGCTCCTCCTCCTCGTCCTCCTGGGCAGCCCGCTCCAACTCGTCACACTCATCCACCCGCTGGATGAGGCGGCGACGGCAGCACCACTCCAGGTTCTCTTCAGGGACCCCCCAGTAGTGCAGCTCCTCCCTGAAGGAGAGGGCACACATCTCCCTGAGGGACCGCAGCTTCCCAGCCCGCAGGAAAGTCAGGATGGTGCGGAAGGCACAAGGCGAGCGGTCGAAGAAGAACTCGTTTTGAGCGATGTCGTAATCATCGCAGACGCACATGATCTCGTCGAAGCTGCTGCAGAGGCGCAGCTGGCCCAGTCGGGACAGGGGGAAGTCCTCCAAGGTGGTCCAGGGTAGTTGATAACGCAGCCCACCCACGTTGATGATGACGTGGAGTTTATGGGTAGCGAAGAGCGAGGTAGCATTGGTGAGGAGGTGGTCTGAGTCCTCGGGAAGTAATTGGGCTCGTTTGTAGTAGGCCCCCTTGAGGGCCTCCTGCTCTGACAGGGGCGGGGGTTGAGGGAGGAGGAGGGAGGCATCAGAGGCACAGCTCAGAGCGCTGTAGTCGTAGTCCGAGCCATCACCTGCCAGCAGCGTCATCTTTACCTATACAGGAACAACCCCTCTACCTCCATCGCTGGTCACATCCCTGTGGTCGACCTTTCTCTGGCACATGCTTACCTTTAGAAGGAGAGGAAAGGACAAACACAAAATTCTATGTATCATTATTTCATAATCTCATATGCAAAGGGTACAGGTACTGGGTAGGACTACATGTGCCACAAAGGAACGTTCGTAGATTGTTCTTTGTTGGATTGTGGGTTCCAGGACCAGGTTGAACTCTTTCCTGATTAAGATCTTTGTGTTCTTTTAGTGTTAAAGCCACCAACTGATCATATTAGACATTAAGTATTGAAAAATACTTTTGCTTGAAATTATGTTTTAAAATGTAGGATGTAGTATACATCAAACTCCAAGTTCTCCTCCACCCCAACAAAAATATTGTGTCTTTTTTTCTGAGGTAAAAGCACTCGAGTTGAAGTCAGACTCTGTCTGAAAAACAAACCGGTGACTCCAGAGTTCACTGTTTTGGTGAGTGTCTTTTTCCTAACACTACATCTTTTCATTTAACTGAATTACCGACCTAACTTTGGTAGTGTAGCTTGGTAGTTAGCTACAAAATACCGTCTCTGCTTTGACTTTTCTGGCTGGTAGCAAATAAAAATTAGCCGGGAAGATAGCTAGCTGCTCGTCCCATGTCCACACAACTCGGTGGACATTTCTCTTTAGTAACTTTATTAACTGTGCTAACTTGTTTTTAGTAGCATTGGTATTCTTGGCATATTTGTTTAATGACTACCCATTGTAGTCTGATGTCAGTCAGTCATCCACAATATCTTGATTAAGATCGAAGATAATGTTGGTTAATGTAATAATGGTAGCTAGCTAGCTAGTTTTCTATGTACTGAACATATGGGGGAATGTACTTGCTAACAGAGAGGAAGAGGCAAAGCATCTTTGTTGCTAGTTAGAATTTTTAATTGACTTTATGTATCCTGCAATTTAATTTAGAAGTTCATTCAAGTGGTCTGTTCATGTCACAGATGTAGTAGGCCTAAATCCTTTGACTTTTAAATAGGATAACATATTTTTCCATTTCAAGGATTACTATGTAATCAGGACAGTCGTGAAGAGGGCACGACAAAGCCTATTCACCCTCAGTAAACTAAAACTATTTGGCATGGGTCCTGAGATCCCCAAAAGGTTCTACAGCTGCAACATCGAGAGCATCCTGACTGGTTGCATCACTGCCTGGTATGGCAATTGCTCGGCCTCTGACCGCAAGGCACTACAGAGGGTAGTGAGTACGGCCCAGTACATCACTGGGGCTAAGCTGCCTACCATCCAAGACCTCTACACCAGGTGGTGTCAGTGGAAGGCCCTAAAAACTGTCAAAGACCCCAGCCACCCCAGTCATAGACTGTTCTCTCTACTACCGCATGGCAAGCGGTACCGGAGTGCCAAGTCTAGTACAAAAAGGCTTCTCAACAGTTTTTACCCCCAAGCCATAAGACTCCTGAACAGGTAATCAAATGGCTACCCGGACTATTTGCATTCTGTGCCCCCCCAACCCCTCTTTTACGCTGCTGCTACTCTCTGTTTATCATATCTGCATGGTCACTTTAACCATATCTACATGTACATACTTCCTCAATCAGCCTGATTAACCGGTGTCTGTATGTAGCCTTGCTACTTTTATAGCCTCGCTACTTTTATAGCCTCGCTACTATATATAGCCTGTCTTTTTACTGTTGTTTTATTTCTTTACTTACCTATTGATCACCTAATACCTTTTTTGCACTACTGGTTAGAGCCTGTAAGTAAGCATTTCACTGTAAGGTGAAACACACCGGTTGTATTCGGCGCACGTGACAAATAAACTTTGGTTTGATTTGATGTGACCATAATGTACAGTTAACACATAACAGATGTGGAATCATATGAAAAACTAAAAACATTAATAAATCATTGATTCCCTGTCTTTTCTCATTATATGTCACTAATAGGCAAAAGCCTCAATAAAATAAACCCTGTTACATGTATTGGTTGATTTTAGATGCTTGAAACGGTTGCTGATTGTGATTGATTTCCCCTGTAATGCACTTAAAAGCTCTGTCTAATGGATAGGCAACATATGATTTCACTGTGATGTTGATGCTCGATGGACAACACCTGAAATGATCTGGGGTCTGGTTGTCTAGTGGATGTAATTGTAGTGGATGCCACACATAATGTTGATTCTTTACAGCCGTAGGGCAACCATGTATCATGTAGAGGAGTCATGTAACTATGATAAACACTGGGGTGAGATGATAAATGTACTTGGAACGAAAACACTGGTGAGAACTTGGCAAGACTAATTCATAGCCGAAGGTGATATAGTTAAATTTACAGTACATGGGAATCAAGATCTTATAGCAAACTTCTATTTCAGGACTACTGCATAATGACACTGCATACACAGTACACATACTCACACACACACACAGACGCAAACACATAGGCAGGAAGACCTAGACTCAGCAATGTGATATCATCATAAAGAGCAGGGTGACTTCCTGCTTACAAAAATGGATTTCTAATCTGCTAAGACTGCCAATATTGGCTCTTCCCAATATGAACATTCCTGCCACATTGGTTAAACAACATTGGACAAATGTAGTTGTTCTTGATGTCCCCCTACTTGTACATCATATGGCGGACCCCTATAACTTTTAGGCAGCTAAGGAAAGGCAACCCCAACCCCAGTACCCAGTTCTGTCACAACAAACTGATCATTATCGTCTAATGATGCAACACTAAACCCACACTGTTGGTCCCTGTTACATAAAGATACCATGCACACATATTTGAACACGTTTACTCATCTAGATGAATTGATATAAACATAGCCAACCATTTTCTGTCAGAAAACATCTGCTATCCATTGCGTAACAGTTACAGTGTAGCTTTTCCAGTGCTGCTTTGATTTTTTCAGACTATATGGTAGCTATAGCACTTAGGGATGGATTGATTGCATGTGATACATAACACTTTTTTACAATACGATCACCTCTTAGTTATACAGCCTCACTCTCTGCAACTGTAAAGAATAGCCTTTTGAAACACTCCAATTTCCATCTTGCTGTGTGTGAAATGACTACCAATCCCACAATACAACACGTTTTAGCTGTGAATAAAAAACCCATATGACAAAACGCATAAGAATGTATGTATCAGAGTGCGTCACGGTCAGTGGGTGGTTATTAGGTGTTTGCACTGTCAGTGCCTCGGGCCAATGATTACTTCTCTGTTTCCCACCTGTCACATTAGAGTGAACCACCCCAAGCGAAGCCAAAGATGATGTAGTACATTGACATTCACCTATTCCTCTCATATAGCCTGCTTGGTTTCCCATGGGAGCAATCTGTGTTTGGTTTGCCACTGGTTGTTTCTAAAGAACAGAGGGCCCCATCTTAAATAGAAGGGAAAAGGTATCTTAACTTCTTTGATGTAGGGGGCAGTATTTTCACGTCCGGATGAAAAGCGTGCCCAGAGTAAACTGCCTGCTACTCAGGCCCAGAGGCTAGGATATGCATAAGATTAGTAGATGTGGATAGAAAACACTCTGAAGTTTCTAAAACTGTTTGAATGATGTCTGTGAGTATAACAGAACTCATATGGCAGGTGAAAACCTGTGAAAAGTCCAACCAGGAAGTGGGAAATCTGAGGTTTGTAGTTTTTCAAGTGATTGCCTTTCCAATATACTGTGTCTATGGGGTCAGATTGCACTTCCTAAGGCTTTCACTAGATGTCAACAGTCTTTAGAACATTGTTTCAGGCTTCTACTATGAAAGGGGAGCGAATAAGAGCTGTTTGAACCAGTGGTCAGGCTGAAAGCCTTTAGTTTAGTCACACGCACGGCTGTGAGCCCGAGCTCCGTTCCCTTTCATTTCTAATGACAAAAGAATTGTCCGGTTGGAATATTTTTGAAGATTTTTGATAAAAACATCCTAAATATTGATTCTATACATCGTTTGACATGTTTCTACAAACTGTAATGGAACTTTTTTGACTTTTCATCTGGACTTAGTCCCCGCGCCTTGTGCACTTGGATTACTGGACTAAACGCGCGAACATAAAGGAGGTATTTGGACATAAAGATGAACTTTATCGAACAAAACAAAAGTGTGTTGTCTAACATGGAGACCTGGGAGTGCCATCAGATGAAGATCATCAAAGGTAAGTGATTAATTTTAACGCGATTTCTGACTTTTGTGACACCTCTCCTTTATTGGAAAATGGCTTTTTGGTTTTCCTTTGCTAGGCGCTGACCTAATATAATCGCATGGTGTGCTTTTGCCATAATGATTTTTTGAAATCTGACACAGCGGTTGCATTAAGGAGAAGTTTATCTTAAATCGTATGTTAAACACTTGTATCTTAGATCAATGTTTATGATGAGTATTTCTGTGATTTGATGTGGCTCTCTGCACTTTCACCAGATGTTTGTTTGAGACAATACATTTCTGAAAATAACGCGCCAATGTAAACTGAGATTATTTGATATAAATATGAACTTTATCGAACAAAACATACGTGTATTGTTTAAATGAAGTCCTATGAGTGCCATCTGATGAAGATCATCAAAGGTTAGTGATTCATTTAATTGCTATTTCTGACTTTTGTGAGCCCTCTCCTTGGCTGGAAAATGGCTGTATGGTTTTCTGTGACTAGGCGCTAACCTAACATAATCGCATGGTGTGCTTTCGTAGTAAAGCCTTTTTGAAATCGGACACTGTGTTTGGATTTACAAGACGTTTATCTTTAAAATGGTGTATATTACTTGTATGTTTGAGGATTTTTTATGATGGGATTTCTGTTTTGAATTTGGCACCCTGCAATTTCACTGGCTGTTGTCGAGGTGGGACGGGACGCTAGCATCCCACTTGTACCAGAGAGGTTAATAATACTAATAATAATGCACTTAATATGTATAGTGCTTTTCATTACAGTGTTGTCTTAAAGTTCTACATAGGCAAAAATATAAATCATTATAATAAAATACAATATGCAGTACATGTGGCACCGTGAGAGACATGGGCATAGATGTGGCTGAAAGATGCCCAGTTCAGCACCATGAACAGAGCCAGCCACCTCAGCACAGGAGACAGGTGTGCTCACTTCAGCACCATGGGCAGCGGCCCTGGCTGCAGCATAGTGGTCAGCAGCACTGTGGAAAGCTGCACTGCCTTCGGCCCCAGGCCAGCGGAAGACTGTGCCACAGCTCTGCTCATCCAACACACCTGTGCAGGATTACTAATCAGCACACCTGCAAGGCATTCCCTAATCAACTGACTGGCACAAGAGTGCAGGCTGGACCTCACTCAAGTGAAGCAGTTAGGAAACTTTGTGGAGTAAAACTACAGAGACACTAAAAAGCTTAGCAAGTAATATCTGTCAAACTAAAAGCTAAAGTAAAAGCGTCACAACTCTTTTGTTGTGTGTTTACTCACTGCCGCTTGTGTAGTTGGGCACACCCCACTCTTCCTGACAATAGACATTCTATGTTTTGAATCAAGGCAGGAAGTGGCAATAATATGTCCTAAAGGGACTTTCCAGATGAGGACTATATGAATGACAGTATGTAGAAATGTGTTTTAAGGCTGTTTTAAAAGTTCTGATTGATTGAGCGTCTCTCAGATGGCTCGGTCCCCCATAGTACGGAGACGTGTCTTTGGGAATTGAAGCAGTAGGGAGTTGCTGAGAGTCCGAGGTGGCTCATTGATAGAAATGAGGTCACTGATGTAGGTAGGCCTCAATCCATTCAAGGCTTTAAAACACTACGAGGATTATTTTAAAGTTAATCGTATAGTTGACCGGAAGCCAGGGGAGTTCAGCAAGGATGGGATTGTTGATTAATCCCTCTGGATAAGAGGGTCTGATAGATGACTCAAATGGAAATGAAAAGTGTACATCTGGATATGTACGAGATGGGGTGAGGAGAAACATTTCGGTCACAATGAACTGCAGCTTGAATCTGCTCAACCACTTGAACAAACTATACAGGCCACTTTTGTGATGGCCAATGACACTGCAGTTATTCTCAACAGCATTCTGTATCTTGATGGAGTACTCAAAACATATCACCAGTGGTGTGATAAATAGGCCATTTTAGTTTCAACAAACAGTGTCCTATCTGCTTACAAAATCCTAAATATCCAGTAAAATGAAATGGCCATTAAATTGGCTCATTTATTGATGCTCCAAGGATATTATACTGATAGATACCAATCTGGAAGAAACATTATTGTGAGACATTATTAAAACCCTTTCCACTTCTTTGCCCAAAGACAGTAAAAAGAACACTCCACTCTAAATTGCAGAACAATTATGTCTTCTTCATGCTCCAAAGATAAAATGATCAAATAAATCATCTTAAATTCCTCTCCTCTTCTTCGCCCAAAGACATGGATGGCAAAGACCGGACAGATAAAACCCTTCAATCGCTCTGGCACCGTTTGTTTTCTCTCTGGGGCCAGTAGTAACAGGTGGTCCTTTGGCCCGTTTCCAGTCACACCCGTGAAATAGTTGTTTCAGAACTCTACTGTGCCTTTAAACACCTCCTTGAGGGAGAGCTGTATCTCCCAGAAATCTCTGAGGAAGAGATGAAACAACACGGAGCCAGATAATGTTTCTGTCTCCACCAGATCGCCTAAGGTCTGGCCCTCTGTCGATGGGCCTCTCCGTGCCGGTGCTATGCCGTGCTGTCTATCGCAGCTTTGCCAAAGGGCATGTTCTCTCCAGATTGCTTGTGAGTCACTGGCCTGGGCTGTGATTCTTTCTATCTGCAGAGCTCATGCGTCTCCAACTGTGCTTCGAGAAACTGACACTAACTGTCTTTGAAAAGCACTACCAGATTACACAGGACACTTCAAGGGTCTGAGAAAGGCTATTACTGAAATGTTAAGAGTTGTCTGTGGCTTCGAAATGTAACAGAAATACAGCAGATTTCCTACAGCGCCATGAGAATCTGACTCAAACTGCTTTGGAAATGTAGTGATAAACTCACTTCAAGGGTCTGAGAAAGGCTATAACTGAGATCCTGGAGTCGTGTCGTTCACGGCATGGTAATGGACCAAATATAAAGTTGATCAGGGGTGATCCTTATTTGGTGATATTTTCTCAATTCTGGCACACTTTAAATAAACATTGACGTTTGTGTTAGCTTTCAGAGGCCATTGGTTTGGTCATGAGTAAAATATGTTTTGTTTTCAGATAAGTCTGTAAAAACAAGTACATTATAGTTGACTAATTATACAATGCTTAAATTCATCTTATCGAGTCCTTTTTGATCTATACAATTATATGTTAAGTTTAAATCCAATGTCCACATTTTGCTAATCTCTTATAAGTCAAATATTTACAATTAAATACAGAATCAAGGTCTATGAAATTCAAAACTCAGGTTGAATTTGAATATGCAAATCATATACAGTGACAGTCAAAAGTTTGGACACACCTACTCATTCCAGGGTTTTTCTTTATTTGTACTATTTTCTACATAGCAGAATAATAGTGAAGACATCAAAACTATGAAATAACACATATGGAATCATGTAGTAACCAAAAAAGTGTTAAACAAATCATTTGAGATTCTATTTGAGATTCTTCAAAGTAGCCAGCCTTTGCCTTGATGACAGCTTTGCACACTCTTGGCATTCTCTCAACCAGCCTCATGAAGTAGTCACCTTAAATGCATTACAATTAAACAGGTATGCCTTGTTAAAAGTTCATTTGTGGAATTTCTTTCCTTCATATTGCTTTTGAGACAATCACTTGTGTTGTGTCAAGGTAGGTTTGGTATACAGAAGATAGCCCTATTTGGCAAAAGACCAAGTCCATATTATGGCAAGAACAGCTCAAATAAGTAAAGAGAAACAACAGTCCATCATTACTTTAAGACATGAAAGTCAGTCAATCTGTAACATTTCAAGAATTTTGAACGTTTCTTCAAGTGCAGTCGCAAAAACCATCACGCGCAATGATGAAACTGGCTCCCATGAGGACCGCTACAGGAAAGGAAGACCCAGAGTTACCTCTGCTGCAGAGGATAAGTTAACTAGAGTTAACAGCCTCAGAAATTGCAGCCCAAATAAATGTTTCACAGAGTTCAAGTAACAGACACATCTCAACATCAACTGTTCAGAGGAGACTGTGTGAATCAGGCCTTCATCGAATTGCTGCAAAGAAACCACTACTAAAGGACACCAATAATAAGAAGAGACTTGCTTGGGCCAAGAAACTTGAGCAACGGATATTAGACCGGTGGAAATCTGTCCTTTGGTCTGATGAGTCCAAATTCGAGATGTTGGGTTCCAGCCGCCGTGTCTTTGTGAGATGCAGAGTATGTGAACGGATGATCTCTGCATGTGTGGTTCCCACTGTGAAGCATGGAGAAGGAGGTTTGATGGTGTGGGGTGCTTGGCTGGTGACACTGTCAGTGATTTATTTAGAATTCAAGGCACACTTAACCAGCATGGCTACCACAGCATTCTGCAGCAAACAGAGTTTTAGTTATATAGTAAGCATAATCAAACTGCCTTACTGTGTTTGAACTGTGCTAAAAGAATCTGGTTTGCATTTGGTGGGAATATCATTTGTTTTTCAACAGGACAATAACCCAACACACCTCCAGGCTGTGTAAGGGCAATTTAACCAAAAAGGAGAGTGATGGAGTTCTGCATCAGATGACCTGGCCTCCATAATCACCCGACCTCAACCCAATTGAGATGGTTTGGGATGAGTTGGACTGCAGAGTGAAGGAAAAACAGCCAACAAGTGCTCAGCATATGTGGGAACTCCTTCAAGACTTTTGGAAAAACATTCCAGGTGAAGCTGGTTGAGAGAATGCCGAGAGTGTGCAACGCTGTCATCAAAGTAAAGGTTGGCTACTTTGAAGAATCTAAATCTTTTGATTTGTTTAACACTTTGTTTAATGTTGGTTACTACATGATTCCGTATGTGTTATTTCACAGTTTTCATGTCTTCACTATTATTATACAATGTAGAAAATGTAAAAAATTAAGAAAACCTTTGAATGATTAGGTGTGTTCAAACTTTGAGTGGTGCTGTATATTTCTTTAGTAATATCGTTCGTTACTTTTATTCATTTTGTATTCTCTGTCATTATTTAATAATCCTGTCTATGTGGTGTGAGTAGAGTGACAACTATTTTTCACCCTCTACTACAGACGTGTCTTACTTTGCCAAAATTGATCAAAACAAGTCTGCCTGGAGGACTGGGTCCCTGTTTTTCTAATGGCTTGTGTGCTCTCCTCTCCTGGGAGGACTATCCTTCCCATCAACCCCGTAACAATGTCTACCTACTGTCGACCGAAAACCATTTGTTTTTGACCCCGATCTCAAATGTGTGGTGCAAGTAGGCTATTCAAGATGACAACAGTATACAGCCTGGCCTGGAGTCTTACAGTCTCCTCTAATGACCATTCAGACCACATAATGACCATCTGAACAACATTGTTTTCCTTTAGAAATCCATCTAACTTAATGAACTCGAAGTGGGTAGTGTTGAAATGGACTTCTGACCACAGAAATACTGAGCCAATACTCTGTCTCTGTCTCTCTTGCTCGCTCTCTCCCTCTCTGTTTTCAAATCTGTTTTTTATGCAGGCAAGATTCAATGCCTGGAGCAAACCTTACATTGTAAGACCTATGCCAACAGAAACTCCGTCAGGAATTGCGGAATAGAAAAAAATACCCTTTTCTGATGTAAGTGGGTGGATTTAATAAATACGGACTACATTGGAACAAGAAATATCTCAAGGGATGTAATTGCCTTGCTAGCCCTCACCGTGGTCCACAATATCCAAATGTGATTTACTTTAATCCACACCATACTTTAACACTTTTACTTTATATCTTTCATATAACTAACAGTTGGTTTCATACAGTTTATCGTATATTTTACATACTGTACTACCATCTTTATCTTTCCTGTCGCTCTTACTTTAAAAGAAAATCCTGGGGCCTCCCGGGTGGCTGCAGCGCAGCACTAGCTGTGCCACCAGAGACTCTGGGTTTGCGCCCAGGCTCTGTCGCAGCCAGCCACGACCGGGAGGTCTGTGGGGCGACGCACAATTGGCCTAGCGTCGTCCGGGTTAGGGAGGGTTTGGCTGGTAGGGATATCCTTGTCTCATCGCACACCAGCGACTCCTGTGGCGAGCCGGGTGCAGTGCGCGCTAACCAAGGTCGCCAGGTGCACGGTGTTTCCTCCGACACATTGGTGCGGCTGGCTTCCGGGTTGGAGGCTCGCTGTGTTAAGAAGCAGTGCGGCTTGGTTGGGTTGTGTTGTGTTTCGGAGGACTCATGGCTTTCGACCTTCGTCTCTCCCGAGCCAGTACAGGAGTTGTAGCGACGAGAAAAGATAGTAATTACTAACAACAATTGGATGCCACAAAATTGGGGAGAAAAGGGGGTAAAAAATATTTTTTTAAAGGAAAATCCTTTATGCCATCTTTCTAATTTATGTGTGTAGTGGAGAACCTTTCGACGCCAGCCTATGGAGATGTCCTTTCTTGCAATTGCAGTTGTCTTTCCTTCGGTAGATTCTTTTCACTCTCAGCAAATGTCAGGCCGCTAATGGGAATTATCGAACTTTTACCATTTTCTCCATTAATCTTAGTGTTCCGTCCTTGTCCTTCTTCGTGCCCTCTGGACTACCCAGACAGAAACTGAGAAGACACTGCCAATTCCTCCTTTTCTGCCTGGCTGCTCCATATTATGCCTCATCACTCCTCCTCATCCCCTTAAGCCACCACACCGTGACTGACAATATTTCGGGTAGCACCCAAATGCTCACCCTCAACCCTTCACCTTCCACCCTCCACCTTAACGTAACCTCCATATTCTTCTTTCTGAAGTGTCTTGACTTACTACGGCACTGGTTTGGAATAGAGAGTAGTTTTCCCTGTCATATTTAAGTGATCATTAGGCTACAGAACTGGAAACATAATTGGCTAATGGACAACACTTGGGGAATTCTGCTCACAATCTACTGTATCTTTCTGCCCAAAGAACTTAGATTTTCTTGTAAATTGTAGAGAGTGCCTCTCAATCTTCAAAATTTAGATGAATTATGCCTGTAAAAGGACATTTGTAAAGCAAAATGTAGTTTCGATCTAGCTATATGAGGTAAGTATTCTTATCTTGTTCTCATGGGTTTGGTTCTTATGCATATGGTTTCTTTCTTGCCCATCCACATTTTCTGTGATCTCTTTGTTTTATATCACACTCTCTGAGTTGGAAAGTAAACTCACAGATGGAACAGAACACAACTTTAGATTGCGTAATGATTACGCAAGATCTCAGCTGTGAGACTGTGTGCATTACATAACCACACATTAGTATCCTGTTATAGTACTGTCCATACCTGTCTCGGACGGCGCAGGGTATGCATGTTTAATTAAGGTTCAATTGACCCTAGTCCTGCTCTTCACCGATAAAAGAGTCCCAGTAGGGATGTGCACAGACAGACAGTCTGATGTTTGATGTTCATGAAGAGAGCTGCCTGCCCTGTCTGTCCTGTCACTGCAGGGACAGAGTGTTTGAAGGGATTGCTCTGAGTGGCTACGAGACCAAACCAGACCCCACTACAGGCCTCATTGGGATGGTCTGGCAGGGAGGACATTGAATGACAGATAAAAGAGAGATGGGGGGGGGATGAGAGATGGATCGTTTTGGACTAAAAATGAGAAAAAAACAACATCCAGTCTTTCTGGAAGCCCTTATTAGATTTGTGTCAGCCTGAACAGAGAGGAGAAACTACTTTAGTTGATGGGATGGATTAACAGATCTGGGCTCTAGGAAATTACAACAGGGGACAAAGTTGTTTTGTGTGGAGTTGACTGAAGGCTAGTATTTTCTGCAGTGGTAGCAAATAGAATGGTAGTGAGTCAAAGGGAAAAGTTGTTTTGTGTGGTGTTGAGTGAAGACTGGTACTTTCACCAGTGGTACTGGTAGCCAATATGATCGTTTTGATAGAATGGTTAGTGACTCAAAAAGATGGACAGTAGGTTCCTCTGTCAATTATAATCTGCTGTCAGCAAGGATTTGTACGTAACATGTTATTGTAGAAAAGGAGATGTCTAATGCTGTTTAATGTTTAATGTCTAAATGTGCATATAAACAGCATTAGACATCATTTTTTATGTAAGCTTCTGTCTGCTTACTGTTCAGCCAGTGTTGGTTTGCCCAAATTACTCAGACCCAAAATATCTAAATCATTCTAGATGGGAGATTTGTACTGTACATCAATTGCTATTGAATATTTAATGCTGGAACTAGCCAACGTTTTAAGGCACTCAACTCAAGTTATGTGAAAATTGGGGAAGAGTGAAGTGTTTTGCTCTCCAATCACACACCACCTATCCCAGCCTAATTTGTGTCGACAGTTAGCCCTGACCCAAGAGCAGAAAGGGCTCTGTAGACTATTTTCCTCAGGTGCATTGACAATGTAAGTTAATTAATGCCGTTAAAATGGCGACTCTGTGGTCTGATCTAATGACATGCAAGGACATGTCGCTCAGGTCCTCCACTTCTAAAGACATCTGGGAATAAGCAGATGATATTTACTCTGGCACTAGCCCAGTCGGAGTGGAATGGGGGAGCATGACTGCCAGAGATGTAAATACAAGAAAGTCATTAGTTCATCTCATTCCAATCGGAATGACCTTGCAGAGTGGGTGAAATAGATCTATGGATTACACAACATACATCATAAAGGGGTCTGAAGAAATAACTTGCATTCTGTGCACGATTGCATTTGAGGAAAACCAAGGTCAGATTATTGGTAGTATCACAATTGATTAATGACCCTCTTACATATGTGATCCAACAACAGTGGCGCTAGTAAATCAACGCAGCTCATAGTGCTTCCCTTCTTAGGTCTGGTATTGCTCCTAATTTGCCATGAATCAATTTCCAGTAGTGGCTTTCAGAGATGTAATCAAGGTTTTGAGCATTGCTTCCTTCGTGTTGCCGGTTGCAACTAAATATAGAAAATCTGTGTAGGGGTTTACAGTGTAGAGCAGAAATATGTTAGGTACTGTATGTAGAGTGTGGAAATGCCTAAAGCAGCCAAAAGTCTCTTAGCTCCTTATGCATAGACTCGACATTCATGTAGTCAGACTGATATAGCTATCAATGTCTGTCTAACTTGTGTCTCCAAGCCCTGAATACATTAATGTAGCGGGTCTCTACACTTACAACCAAATATGGGGAACTGTGGGCAAGGAGTATGATAAAACATTGTTATGAGTTTTTGACTCCAGAAACATATATTATATTGAGTGACCTATCTGTCAATCAATAGTATTCACTCTCTAATGTTTAATACGTCTGTCAGACTGTGAAATTACTAGGTATCAATAATGCTGGAACCATTGTGTCTTGTGAAGCTCGGCGTTACTCTGGACGCTGACCTCTCTTTTGACGAACATATCAAGACTGTTTCAAGGACAGCTATTTTCCCATATATGTAACATTGCAAAAATCAGAAACTTTCTGGCCAAAAATGATGCAGAAAAATGTACCTTGCTGTCTCTGCCTGGCCGGTTCCCCTCTTTCCACCGGGGATTCTCTGCCTCTAACCCTATTACAGGGGCTGAGTCACTGGCTTACTGGTGCTCTTTCATGCCATCCCTAGGAGGGGTGCGTCACTTGAGTGGGTTGAGTCACTGGTGTGATCTTCCTGTCTTGGTTGGCGCCCCCCCTTGGGTTGTGCCGTGGCGGAGATCTTTGTGGGCTATACTCGGCCTTGTCTCAGGATGGTAAGTTGGTGGTTGAAGATATCCCTATAGTGGTGTGGGGGCTGTGTTTTGGCAAAGTGGGTGGAGTTATGTCCTTCCTGTTTGGCCCTGTCCGGGGGTATCATCGGATGGGGCCACAATGTCTCCTGACCCCTCCTGTCTCAGCCTCCAGTATTTATGCTGCAGTAGTTTATGTGTCGGGGGGCTAGGGTCAGTTTGTTATATCTGCAGTACTTCTCCTGTCTTATCCGGTGTCCTGTGTGAATTTAAGTATGCTCTCTCTAATTCTCTCTTTCTCTCTTTCTTTCTCTCTCTCGGAGGACCTGAGCCGTAGGACCTTGTCTCAGTGGCCAGACCTGGCATAATGACTCCTTGCTGTCCCCAGTCCACCTGGCCGTGCTGCTGCTCCAGTTTCAACTGTTCTGCCTGCGGCTATGGAATCCTGACCTGTTCACCGGACGTGCTACCTGTCCCAGACCTATTATTTGACCCTGCTGGTCAGTTATGAACATTTGAACATCTTGGCCATGTCCTGTTATAATCTCCACCCGGCACAGCCAGAAGAGGACTGGCCACCCCTCATAGCCTGGTTCCTCTCTAGGTTTCTTCCTAGGTTTTGGCCTTTCTAGGGAGTTTTTCCTAGCCAGCGTGCTTCAACACCTGCATTGCTTGCTGTTTGGGGTTTTAGGCTGGGTTTCTGTACAGCACTTTGAGATATCAGCTGATGAAAGAAGGGCTATATAAATAATTCTGATTTTATTTTGATTTGAAGCTTAAAGTCTTTTTGGCCCTTTTGAATAGAACATGTACTATATTTTCTGTATGTTGCTCGGATGCTACAGCTACGGAAGTTCAACAAAATCTGGCAAATATTTTTTTTTTTAAAGTGACTTACCATGTACCATATGTAGTATATCGGCCACTCTATTCCCATGTAGTGATCTACGGTATGCTAATCATAGTCATCTGTCAGAGACATGGAGATGGAGCGATAACATTATAATAAATGAACAGATGGGACCCATTGGATACAATCAGAGTGGACAGTAGCTAAAATGTTCATGGCCCTGGAAGAATAGTATATCATTCATATTAAATTCAAAAACCTGAGGGGAAATGTAAACTTGCAGTATATACGTAGCTACTGTACATGTGAAAATATCAACGTGTGCAAGAGTATCATTATAAAAACGTCAGAATTATGACGTTTTTATAATGATACTCTTGCACACATTGATATTTTCACATGGTTGACTCATTTTTTCCAACTAACTGTTGCTGAATATAAAAACATGCTCGTTAGATAAACATGATCATAATCATGGCAACTGTGGGGGTGATTAGTACGTTAGCAATTCTAATATTACACCACTCAATGGTTTATCATGTGTTACACTGAAAATTACAACAAATTACAGCCCCTAAAATGTTGATAGGGTGGTCAGCATCAACAGATGCACACTTACTGAAGTCTTGGTGAATACTGACAGCACTTAGTTGATACCGCCATGCATTTTACTGTTACATGAGCTGTCAAAAATGGATTGATATACGGTACAGTATGTGTATTAACATCCTCTGAGATGAGGTAAATAAGAACAAATATGATGAAATACTCACTGTGGTTGCGTATCAGTTCTTCCCACAGCTGTGAGTTTTAGTTCGTACAAAGTGATCAGAAATACAAGAAAACCTGAAGTCCTAACTGTTGCTGTCGCTTCTGCATCGAACACCAACTCTGCTCTCTCTGCGCACAGGAACAAGGCTTATAGAGTACTAGCAGGCTATTTGATGATCATGAGCAACAGGCTATAGGCTCCCCCTTCCTCTCTACATCAACAGCTAGTCTCGCAGCTCTGACATCACAGGTGGGATGTGCTGTTCTGCCATTATTCTGAGAGCTTTTCACAGAAATCCACAGCAACCAGCATCTAGCTGGTGTGCATAGCGGAGGGTTCCACCTTCGAAAGAGGAATAATCACTCATGTGGACGGTTTATATTTATACAGCTCGGGGCGGCAGGTATCCTAGTGGTTAGAGCGTTGGACTAGCAACCGTGAAGGTTGCAAGATCGAATCCTTGAGCTGAAAAGGTAAAAATCTTTTGTTCTGCCCCTGAACAAGACAGTTAACCCACTGTTCCTAGGCTTTCATTGAAAATAAGAATTTGTTCTTAACTGACTTGCCTAGTTAAATAAAGATGCAATATATATGTGCGCCCCCTGAAGTTATCCTCCTGAGGTTCACATAGTGTGGTTCCTCATCACTCTTGTGTACTCCGACAGCCGTCACTGTGTCCAGAGTTAGTGGTTGGTGTAGGTACAGTCGACCATTGTCAATGTACAAAAAAAGCGTTAACAGTACAAAAAAAAGTGTAATTTTTTCACTGTCACCCTCTTCCTACATCCTATTCTCTATGTCCATTTCAAAATGGTATAAATATATTCACTCAAAATGTTAAAGATATAGCCTACTATCTTAATTTGACCAGTTTCTCAGCAGGAAAATAATCCTGCAGCAACAGGAAATGTGAATTATTATGTGGATTATAATTGTTCAAATTGCTCAAACCGTAATTGCTCAAACCATACACCCCAACCTGAGCACTCCGTTCTGGCGCCTCTGGTCTCTTGGCCCTCCCACCCAGCTCCTGTTCAGCCCAGTCCAAGCTCTTCTCTGTCCTGGTCAATGGTGGAACCATCTTCCCCCTGAAGCTAGGACAGCAGAGTCCC
Organism: Oncorhynchus mykiss; assembly: GCF_013265735.2. Classification (NCBI taxonomy): domain Eukaryota; kingdom Metazoa; phylum Chordata; class Actinopteri; order Salmoniformes; family Salmonidae; genus Oncorhynchus; species Oncorhynchus mykiss. The sequence goes on from NC_048580.1 coordinate 42,570,309, forward strand.
TGCCCATCTTCAAAAAGCACCTGAAACCCTACCTCTTCAAAGAGTATCTTAAATAATACCCCTCCTCACCTCAACTGACCCCCCCCAACACAATTGCACTTGGACCCCCCCTAACTCTGACTTTGCGGATAGCTACTTTATTGAGGATGTACTGTGATGTACTTGTACTTGTCCCACCTAACTATTCTAAGATGAATGCACTAACTGTAAGCCGCTGGTTTGCTGGAAGATTCTCTGCAACAACAGATCAGATTAAGATTTTTCCACATTTTGTAGTGTTACAGCCTGAATTCAAAATGGATTGAAAATATTGTTTTTCTTCACACATCTACACACAATATATCCATAATGACAAAGTAAAAACATGTTTTTGGAAATGTATTGAAAATGAAATAAAGACATATCTAATTTACATGTCTAAGCACAGCCCTTAGCCGTGGTATACTGGCCATACACCACAACCACCTGAAGTGCAATATTTCTATTATAAACTGGTTAGCCAACGTAATAACAACGGTAAAAATAAATGTTTTGTCATACCCCTGGTATAAGGTCTGATATACCACAGCTTTCAGCAAATCAGCATTAAGGGCTCAAACAATAAAGGCCATTTAGAACTTAACATGAATTTGGAACTTAGAGTATTATATAGAGTACCAGTCAAAAGTGTGGATACACCTACTCATTCAATGTTTTGCTTTTTTTGTGACTATTTTCTACATTGTAGAATAATAATGAAGACCTCAAAATTATTAAATAGCACATATGGAATCATGTAGTAACCAAAAAAGTGTTAAACAAATCAAAATATATTTTATGCTTTAGAATCTTCAAAGTAGCCACCTTTGCCTTGATGACAGCTTTGCACACTCTTGGCATTCTCTCAACCAGCTTCACCTGGAATGCTTTTCCAAAGGTCTTGAATGGGTTCGCACATATGCTGAGCACTTGTTGGATGCTTTTCCTTCACTCTGCGGGCCAACTCATCCCAAACTATCTCAACTGGTGTCACGACTCCGACCGAAGGTGGCTCCCCTTCCCGTTCGGGTGGCGCTCGGCGGTCGTTGTCGCCGGCCTACTAGCTGCCACTGATTCTTTTCTCCCCCTCCTTATTATGTGTTTATTGAGTACACCTGTTTTGAGTTGGTTATAATTAGTGATGCTTTATTAGTCAGCCGGCCCGCCTGGTTCATTGTGCGGGATTGATTATTGTTACCTTGGTGTTTGCATTAGATGTACATGTTTGTGTACTTAGTGTTAGGCTGTTTTCGTTTCCCTGTGTCTGGGGCATTTGGTTTGAGCACCCGTAAGTGGGGTGACCGTAGTTCACCGTGTGTGCATTAAAAAAAGCTTTCCTGCACCTGATTTCACCCTCACGACACCCAGGACCTTACAACTGGGTTGAGGTTGGGTTATTGTGGAGGCCAGGTCTACTGCTGCAGCACTCTATCACTCTCCTTCTTGGTCAAATAGCCCTTACACAGCCTGGAGGTGTGTTGGGTCATTGTCCTGTTTAACAACAAAAGATCCCACTAAGAGCAAACTAGATGCGTATTGCTGCAGAATGCTGTGGTAGCCATGCTGGTTAAGTGGGCCTTGAATTCTAAATAAATCACAGACAGTGTCACCAGCCAAGCACCCCCACACCATCACACCTCCTCCTCCATGCTTCATGCTGGGAACCACACATGCGTGAACCACACAAGTCTCTTCTTATTATTGGTGTCCTTTAGTAGTGGTTTCCTTGCAGCAATTCGACCATGAAGACCTGATTCACGCAGTCTCCTCTGAACAGTTGATGTTGAGATGTGTCTGTTACTTGAACTCTGTGAAGCATTTATTTTGGCTGCAATTTCTGAGGCTGGTAACTCTAATGAACTTATCCTATGCAGCAGTGGTAACTCTGGGTCTTCCTTTCCTGTAGCGGTCTTCATGAGAATCAGTTTCATCATTGCGCTTGATGGTTTTTGCAACTGCACTTGATTGACTGACCTTCATGTCTTAAAGTAATGATGGACTGTCATAACATGAACTTGGTATTTTACCAAATAGGACTATCTTCTGTATACCACCCCTACCTTGTCACAACACAACTGATTGGCTCAAACTCGTTAAGAAGGAAAGAAATTCCACGCCTTGAATTGCATTTCAGGTGACTACCTCATGAAGCTGGTTGAGAGAATGTCAAGAGTGTGCATAGCTGTCATGAAGGAAAATGGTGGCTACTTTGAAGAATCTCAAATAGAAAATATATTTTGATTTGTTTATTACTTTTTCGGTTACTGCATGATTTCATATGTGTTATTTCATAGTTTTGATGTCTTCACTATTATTCTACAATGTGAAAAATAGTAAAAAAATAAATAAAAACCGTGGAATGAGTAGGTGTGTCCAAACTTTTGACTGGTAATGTAGGTAGAGAGCATTGAACAGAACAAGACTATGTCAATAACAAAATGTGGACAAAAATGCAGATAGTTCCAAATGTTTATACTTTTTTGGGCCTATTCCAATTTATTTTCGCTGCTCTGCTTGACGGAAGCTAAGCTTTGGTGTTTGGTTAATTGAATAATTCCAAACAGAACTGAGTAAGTGCCGATGTTGCCAGTAGCGGTGCGTGGGTAACATCACTTGGGAAGCCCGGAAAAAAAAGCCATATTATAGGCTATGTGTTGTGATAATTGCGTTGTTTGCTCTATAACATGTTAGTTAATATGCCTTGCAACTGTGATATGTAGGCCTAAGGCCAAGACAAAACCGGAGAGCAACCTCTGTCCAGTGAAGTCCACAAAGCACATTGTATGTAACAAACAGTTACATGACCTACAGTATGGTCAAGCAAGTTAATGTTTCCAACATTGTTGGACTACTCAACAACTATTGATTTAGAACCACAGAGGGTTACCGCAAGTCACAAAGACTAGCGGTCTTTGTGGTCTCACTATTCCAGGACCATTTCAACATCATCAAATCCCCTATGCTTACAGCGACAACTAAAAGATACCAAAAACGATTTAGTCCAATCAACGTAAGATAAATATGACGTGGCTGTCCATGGTTCTGATTTGTGTGTCTGTGTGTGTGTGTGTGTGTGTGTGTGCATTCATGCAAGTAGAAAAAACATAATGACTCACCCTACTCGTAGAAACGCCAATGTCATCCTCCTCTCTTTCATGTTGATGAAACGTTCTATGACTCAATACTGTACACTCTTTTAGTTTTTGTTGTCCTAGGCTACCTGGCTAATATCCTTTCACGGGTAACGATGAGCCAGCAAGTTAACATTAGTCTACTACATCTAGCTACATATTAACCTCCCATCCTCACAAGCCAGGGGCACGATGTATGAATTTATGGTTGGATCAGAATCATCCTTATAATCATTGGCCAGTACAGACTATTAGAAAGTCAAATTCCCTATTTCCATCCATGGCTAATTTATGAAAGGGACAATTTTAGCTTGATACTGTAGCTAGCCACCGGAGGACAACGACACAACGAGATGCAGTCAAGTTTTTTCTATCAATTACGTTTTGCTTTTGATTGACTCCAAACTGGGTTCCCTTGACACGTTTCCTTAGTGTGCAAGGCCCATTCACAGTTTAGCACACTCAGTTTAGCTCAACGGTAATTTGCTATTATTTTATACTTTTATTATCAAGCGAGGCCAAATGCTCACTGGCTTCCCCTGCATTCAATGCCATGGGCAGAAACAATGCCATACTCTTTTTGACCAGACGGCATCAGGTAGATACTGTAGGCTACACATACAGAGACAGAGGGGTAGTGTTTTGCTCGCTTGGATGCTTTCTCCGGTGGCATACAGTCAGCCTCTTGCGAACTATATAAACATGAGAAAAGTTTTTATTTTTTTCTCTGTACGTTTTTGGCATCCATGAATACAGGCCACTGGATGTTGCACGCAACTTAAAAAAAGGGAGATCGAGAAATTGAAAAGGCACATGTCTTATGATTCTTTCTGTGCAATATATGTGTTGTAAGCTTTTGAGCATTTTATACAGATGTAGTATCTTCATTTGATCACCCTGTTGCAGGAGAACGTTGCTGCAATGCAGGACATATCAAACTTGTAGTGTATTTGATTGAGGTTTAAAATGGCTTCTGAAGTTTGTAATTTCCATTTTGAAATGTCAGACTTGATTTCTTCTCACGAAAATCTATCAACCACTTTAAAAATGTCCATTAATTGCAATCCACATAATAATTCACATTTCCTGATGCTGTTGGATTATTTTCCTTCTGTGTACAAACTGGATCAAATTAAGATCCTACATCTGTACCCAGTACATACAGTAGTTGTTACATTCGTTGGATGAATTAGACCAAGGTGCAGGGTGGTAGGCGAACATCTTACTTTATTTAAAATGAACACCGAAAAACCAACAAAATACAAAACGAACGTACAGTTATGCAGGCTACACAGCACCTATACAAAATCAAGATCCCACAAACTAATGAGGGAAAAAGGCTGCCTAAGTATGATCCCCAATCAGAGACAACGATAGTCAGCTGCTCCTGATTGGGAACCATACCAGGCCAAACAAAGAAATAGGAAAACTAGAATGCCCACCCAAATCACACCCCGACCTAACCAAATAGAGAAATAAAAAGGCTCTCTAAGGTCAGGGCGTGACAGTAGTGCTGGAAATACATTTTCCACAAAGGGATAATAATAAATAAATTGACACCACCAGTACACTGTATTGTGTGAAGTGAATATCACAATAGGTTCATCAACTGACCATTCTGAGATACGAAGGGGATACAGTATTTATTAGATAGGCCCTTGTGGTATTCTACTCTGACTCCATTGATAAAAAGCTGATCAACTCATTTTCATGCAAGACAACCCTCACACTGGGCACAAACTGGTTGAATCAACTTTGTTTGAGCTTAACTTGTCAACATATTGTGACGTGGAATCTACTTGGATTGGATTCACATCTCTGACTAAAGCAAAAATAAAAGTTAAAGAAGAGGATTGAGCCAGTGGCTCAGATGAAACTTTCTAAGCTTTAGATATCCTTTAAATGTTGATATTTGGTTGAGTTGTCAACCAAACACAATTTAATATTACTTTTGTAATACAGTGAATAGCCTAAAGTTAAGGCAATCTTGTAAACTAATGTAAATGTGTTTATTCAACCTTAATTAAAAGGAGTAACATCCATGGCCATGTTTTGAGGTTAGCTTACTGTAACTATCAATGTCTTCTTTTGTAAGCATAGAAAGTGTGCATGTTCAAGATAGCATGCAAAGGTCGCAGGTCTGTGGATATCTTCACAATTGCTGTAAGAATCTGTGGACAATCTCGAACAGCATTGATCACTTCCACTTTGTACTTTTTAATGTAATCTCAACTACAATCCAGGTCATTTGGTTGTGTTATTAGATGAAGCACAGTGATAACACATTAAGTTGATGTAAAATTCAAAATATCTGACATTACATTCCCATTTGATCTTTGTTGTGTTTTTAAAGGGTTGAAAGTGCAGTGAAAACACATTTAAATAACAAATAAACCAAAAAATCAGACATTGTTTCTCCATTGGAATTGGGTTGTGCTTAGATGGTTGAAAGCTTAGCGGTAACACTTTGGGAATTCAATGTTCAAATTCTGGCTATCTTTTAGAGTGGGTGAAAAAAGGTTGAAGTGTCATTGATCCAACTCTCAACTAAATATTACCCAAATTTCCATGTTGAAATGAGGTGGTGTGCCCAGTGGGCTGTCTCTTGGTAGATAAATACTATTGTTATTCTGGAGCCAAAATCCACAGTTGCATCTCCCTCAGGCAACCGACAATTGTTGATAGTGGTAATGCTTATACTTCACTTGGAGAGCCAAAGAGTCTCTGTATTTGTGTTTCTGATCAACTCACACTACGTGACTTTTGGGGTTGGTTACCAAGTGAATGCATTTAATGCCTACTTAAGAATATGTGTTTATCATCTTGTTTACATATCTTTATATATCATGACTGAATAAGACGGTTTATTCAAGGTACTAAATCATGTGGCTACTCGTAGTTATCAACAAGAGACATGATTAGATATTTAAATTTGTTTTCCTTCGACAGAAAATTGTCATTTGGTATTTGGACTACAGTACATAAGATAAATAAAGTTAATATTCAGTTAAGAGTAATTAACACAATGCTTAGCATATGTATATGTTTTCAATTTATGCAATACATATGATTTCCAGTGTTCTATTTGTGACACTCATTTGTGTACTGGTTGATGGTCACTAGACTTGATACTGAATGCCGCACAGCTGCCACTCAGCTTCCTACAGTAGGGTTGGATTACCTTACTATATTGTTATCATTAGAATGTAGATCTACCATGCAGCAGCAGCATCACACAGTGTGGAAGTACAGTTGAAGTTGGACATTTATATACACCTTAGCCAAATACATTTAAACTCAGTTTTTTCACAATTCCTGACATTTAATCCTAGTAGAAATTCCCTGTCTTAGATCAGTTAGGATCACCACTTTATTTTAAGAATGTGAAATGTCATAATAATAGTACAGAGAATGATTTATTTCAGCTTTTATTTCTTTCATCACATTCCCAGTGGGTCAGAAGTTTACATACACTCAATTAGTATTTGGTACCATTGCCTTTAAATTGTTTAACTTGGGTCAAATGTTCCACAAGCTTCCCACAATAAGTTGGGTGAATTTTGGCCCATTCCTCCTGATAGAGCTGGTGTAACAGAGTCAGGTTTCTAGGCCTCCTTGCTCGCACACTCTTTTTCAGTTCTGCCCACAAATTTTCTATAGAATTGAGGTCAGGGCTTTGTAATGGCCACTCCAATACCTTGACTTTGTTGTCCTTAAGCCATTTTGCCACAACTTTGGAAGTACGCTTGGGGTCATTGTCCATTTGGAAGACTCATTTGCGACCAAGCTTTAACTTCCTGACTGATGTCTTGAGATGTTGTTTCAATATATCTCCATAATTTGCCTACCTCATGATGCCATCTATTTTGTGAAGTGCACCAGTCCCTCCTGCAGCAAAGCACCCCACAACATGATGCTGCCACCCCCGTGCTGCACGGTTGCAATAGTGTTCTTCGGCTTGAAAGACTCCCCCTTTTTCCTCCAAACATAACGATGGTCATTATGGCCAAACAGTTCTATTTTTGTTTCATCAGACCAGAGGGCATTTCTCCAAAAAGTACGATCTCTGTCCCATGTGCAGTTGCAAACCGTAGTCTGGCTTTTTTATGGCGGTTTTGGAGCAGTGGCTTCTTCCTTGCTGAGCGGCCTTTCAGATTATGTCGATTTAGGACAAATTTTACTGTGGATATAGATACTTTTGTACCTGTTTTCTCCAGCATCTTCACAAGGTCATTTGCTGTTGTTCTGGGATTGATTTGAACTTTTCACAACAAAGTACGTTCATCTCTAGGAGACAGAGCGCGTCTAATTGACTCAAATGATGTCAATTAGCCTATCAGAAGCTTCTAAAGCCATGACATAATTTTCTGGAATTTTCCAAGCTGTTTAAAGGCACAGTCAACTTAGTGTATGTAAACTTCTGATTTGGATTGGCAGTGACCTCTGCCTATTTGTGACAGAATCCCTGTGTAATTCAGGTCTGAATAACAGCTTGATTGTACTGTACATTCTCTTTGTTTACCAGTGGATAACAGCCGCACAGCGTTATTGCATTTAAAAAATAATCATAATCAGTTAGCAGTCATTTTGGACACCTGCAGCTACTCCACTCGGGAAAAAAAGGATGAATTCAAACAACTATATTCTGCAGTGTTTGGTATTCAACTCACTTCCCATAACATCCTCCTCTGTAGGGCCAGCATTGTGGGGGGGAAAAAATCATCACAAAACACAAATCTAAGAGTATGAACTCAAACACAGTGTTTGGTATTCGACACACTTCCCCTCCCACCTCGTGAAATGTTAAGCCATTCTCTTGGTAGCTCTAAAAGCAGCATCTATTCCATTCATTTGTACTAGAAACGACTTCCTGGCAGAAACGCTAGCATTTGTATATGTGAGAACCATTTTGCTAAAGAGTAAGTCTCGTAACGTATAAGAAACAGTCGCTTACAGATCAGATCACCCTCTTGGGGCAATGGCCACTATGAATTAAAAAGAGACTTGATAAGTGTTCAAGCAGTTTGGGTTACAGTAACAGCATGAAAGCTTTTTATGAATCATCCAAAATCAAATGTTCCTAATTAGTGTATTTGACCATGGTATGGGAATAACATATTGTTCATATCATTTACCGTGAACAATGATTTCAATTCTGTAAGTGGTGTTTTGGATGTGTGCATGCACTGGCTATACAGTGCCTTGCGAAAGTATTCGGCCCCCTTGAACTTTGCGACCTTTTGCCACATTTCAGGCTTCAAACATAAAGATATAAAACTGGATTTTTTTGTGAAGAATCAACAACAAGTGGGACACAATCATGAAGTGGAACGACATTTATTGGATATTTCTAACTTTTTTAACAAATCAAAAACTGAAAAATTGGGCGTGCAAAATTATTCAGCCCCTTTACTTTCAGTGCAGCAAACTCTCTCCAGAAGTTCAGTGAGGATCTCTGAATGATCCAATGTTGACCTAAATGACTAATGATGATAAATACAATCCACCTGTGTGTAATCAAGTCTCCGTATAAATGCACCTGCACTGTGATAGTCTCAGAGGTCCGTTAAAAGCGCAGAGAGCATCATGAAGAACAAGGAACACACCAGGCAGGTCCGATATACTGTTGTGAAGAAGTTTAAAGCCGGATTTGGAAACAAAAATACTTTAAACATCCCAAGGAGCACTGTGCAAGCGATAATATTGAAATGGAAGGAGTATCAGACCACTGCAAATCTACCAAGACCTGGCCGTCCCTCTAAACTTTCAGCTCATCCAAGGAGAAGAATGATCAGAGATGCAGCCAAGAGGCCCATGATCACTCTGGATGAACTGCAGAGATCTACAGCTGAGGTGGGAGACTCTGTCCATAGGACAACAATCAGTCGTATATTGCACAAATCTGGCCTTTATGGAAGAGTGGCAAGAAGAAAGCCATTTCTTAAAGATATCCATAAAAAGTGTTGTTTAAAGCTTGCCACAAGCCACCTGGGAGACACACCAAACGTTCCAAATGTGGAAGAAGGTGCTCTGGTCAGATGAAACCAAAATTGAACTTTTTGGCAACAATGAAAAACGTTATGTTTGGCGTAAAAGCAACACAGCTCATCACCCTGAACACACCATCCCCACTGTCAAACATGGTGCTGGCAGCATCATGGTTTGGGCCTGCTTTTCTTCAGCAGGGACAAGGAAGATGGTTAAAATTGATGGGAAGATGGATGGAGCCAAATACAGGACCATTCTGGAAGAAAACCTGATGGAGTCTGCAAAAGACCTGAGACTGGGACGGAGATTTGTCTTCCAACAAGACAATGATCCAAAACATAAAGCAAAATCTACAATGGAATGGTTAAAAAATAAACATATCCAGGTGTTAGAATGGCCAAGTCAAAGTCCAGACCTGAATCCAATCGAGAATCTGTGGAAAGAACTGAAAACTGCTGTTCACAAATGCTCTCCATCCAACCTCACTGAGCTCGAGCTGTTTTGCAAGGAGGAATGGGAAAAAATGTCAGTCTCTCGATGTGCAAAACTGATAGAGACATACCCCAAGCGACTTACAGCTGTAATCGCAGCAAAAGGTGGCGCTACAAAGTATTAACTTAAGGGGGCTGAATAATTTTGCACGCCCAATTTTTCAGTTTTTGATTTGTTAAAAAAGTTTGAAATATCCAATAAATGTCGTTCCACTTCATGATTGTGTCCCACTTGTTGTTGATTCTTCACAAAAAAACAAAAATACAGTTTTATATCTTTATGTTTGAAGCCTGAAATGTGGCAAAAGGTCGCAAAGTTCAAGGGGGCCGAATACTTTCGCAAGGCACTGTATTATTTCATTTTTACAATTGTAACGTCTGCTCCCAACTCACACCCTCAAACACGTAGATCCCCTGAGCGCAGCTCACTTTCCAGCTCACTCTCAAACACCTAGATCCCCTGAACGCAGGTCACTCTCCAGATCCCATTCACCTGAATTCTAATCACCTGTTCACACACCTGTATGTAATTACCACTAGCTATTTAGTTCTGTTCTTTGCACCCCATCACTGTGAGGTATTGTTTGTTTTGTGACACGTCTTTCGGAGCGCTGGTTTTCCCGTGATTTACTCCTCCTGTGTATGATAGTTTTTGCCTGCCTCACTAACGACGCCTTTTGCCTATTCCCTGCCTGTATTTTAGCCTATTGGATTTCCTGTTATCTACCTATTGTCTGATCTCCTGGACTACGTTACTGTCCTTTTCCCTGCCTGTACTGTTGCCCTTTTGGATCGCCTGTGTATGAGCTTCTGCCTGCCCCTGGACCCAGCTACCTGCCTCCTCCTGTGGTACTTTGTAATAAACACCTGCTGCGCCCTGCTCTTGAAACCAGCTCTCTGTCTCCCCTCGTGTTCATTACAACAATAACAAAATATCCTGGAAATCAAATTCCACCTATCTTTATTCCTCAATGTTTATGCATGTTGACGATGAATATAATAAAACTATTCAGTACACTAAAGTAAATGTATATTGACACATGTATTACATATAGGGCTAATTCTAATACAAACAGATGAATATTAAAGAGCAAGAATGCTTTGAACATGTTTTTCTACATAATTCAATTGGACATTCAATAAGCAGGGATTTTCTGTCTAACATACAGAACAAAAAAAACGACTAACGAAAGTCTGTTTATCAAGCTTTCTCTAGACTGAAATACAAAACAATCAATTAGTTACAAGTTGGTTGTTTTGAGGCCTCTATTTGAGATTTATTGGCACGTTGACTCGCTGCCATTTGCCCTCCCTTTTTATTGCAATTTTAATGACAAAATTAGGAGCCAGTGGTAAACTCAATTCCCCTCCAAACCAACGGGGCTGGAGCAGAATCTCATTTGAGCAGCGTGGAGATAGTGACATGTCTGAGAACCATATGTCTGACCGTGCTGGAGTAATATAACCTGCTCTGCGCACAAAAACAACAGCATACAAAATGTCCCAAAGCATGTAAATATAACTATATGATTTTTTTAACCAAATTTTTTAAGATTTGAAGATGTGTCCTCTCCACTCTCCCAAATACCCCCCCCCCCCCCCTCCCCCCCCCCACTCTCCCAAATACACCCCCCCCCCCCCCCCCCAACCAATGGTCTGAAGTATGAACATTAACCAGGGGCAGAGCAGAGGTATAAAGTTACCCCTTTTTTGAGTGTTCATCTCATTAAGCAGTTCTAGATATGGGTCAGAATATTACTGTAACGATGGAGGTCTGGGATATAAACTGAGATGTGTGCATTGGAGGGTTCTCTGTACATCGATATATCAATAATGGATCAATACATCTCAAATTATCACTCAACTCCTGTAATGTGGATAAACAATCTTTCTCTCTCCAGTTTAAGTTATCTAGCAATTGTGAACATGCATTATGCATGTCGGAAAACCCATCCTGCCTCAGCCTGGCCACACTCAAATTCTGAGACACAACAAACACATCAAAGTTTAAATATATGCGGAAAATACCTAGACCTCTCTATCCCGCATCAGTTTCACAATAAACTGGAGAAACCTAGATGTGTTATTGTGGCTGTTATCACAATAACATATGTGTATTGTAGCCTTCCTTTAAAATAATACAAATCTAACGGCAGCCATTTTGTTTATGCTGTCAGGGGCAATACTAACACTAAAGTAATACTAATGGAAACATCAATAAAACACTCATCTCTATCTGTCAACTACAGTAGCTTAGGTTGTTTTGTAATTCTGGCCAGGTGATCACAGATCTGTGAATAAGGAGAGGATGAATTTGACTGCTCCACTCTGCTGTTGGAGACTTTTTTGTTGCTGCCTTTTAAAATTTGAATTACTTTTATGGGCTCTTCAGGGGATAATCTATGAAGGTGTTACCGCAAGTTTAGTCGCAACAGAGAGTCAAGACAATGGCACACATAAATACTATAGGTGCTCCAAGACAAAGCGATAAGAGCACATTCGCAGGATGTGAAACGTAGGCCATTTGTGTCTTACTTGTCTAATTTGTCGGTACGTTCATTGGATCAGCGAATCCTTTTATTGATAGATTCTTAGTCCATCTGGGATGTTTTTGTAGAAGAATGTACAGTAGGCCTATTCATTTGTCACAGTATAACTTCCAGCACGGCTCTGCAACACGGCTCTGCTTGCTACGAAAAAAGCTGAGCAGGCTTGATAACAGATATCAAGGGCCAGAGACTAAGCTTGAATTAATAATCATGTCACTGGAAGGAAGAGAAAAACGCAATTGCTTCATCAATTGTTTTTTATGTGGTCTACATGTCACATGTCCCAGGCCGTCATTGAAAATAAGAATTTGTTCTTAACTGACTTGCCTGGTTAAATAAAGGTAAAATAAATAAAATAAAAACTTTGGACAAGAAAGCAAATGACTCAAATGCAATTTCCCAGTGCTATAACGCAAAGCCGGATCATCGCATGATGCAAAACGCACCATGTTACACTTTCTCTATTTTGAACGTTCTATATCTTGAAAACTTGATTGCCAAAGTGCAAAACATTTTGGGACTGTATTAACAGTGGACTAATGAAACAAAAACCAAAATATTTTTTTTTATGTGTATTTTAATTTAACCCTTGCAGAAGTCCTTGTAAACCATTTGTTTACCTGGCTACAGTAGCAATATCAACTGGTAGACTACCTTCCGATAATTACCAAGGCATATCTCACCATCATACTCTAAGCTCTGCCTTAGAGCAGATTATTTGTGTCGTCTTTCTGGTTTCAGATGTTGGTGTATGACTGAGATTAGTTGGTGTACTAGCCTTAAGGAATGTCAAGTCCATTGAGCTTAGTCCCTTATTTTTTCACTTAAAATACAGAAGATATTGTTTATTTTACACATACTTAGTCCAAGAGAAGGAATTTGCCCATCTGTGCTACTTTCCTAAAGAAAACAAACAAGAGGTTCACAACACTCCTGCTAGCATTGTTTACATTTCCGTGGGAAGGAATACTCTGTTTGCTTGCTGCTGTCAGCCTCAGGGGAAAGTGGAGGCAGCAGTACGATCTATTCACGCTGAAGTCAGATGACAGGTTGATTGTGCTTCTGTCCCATTACCCGCCATTATCTACCATCGGAGGTTGGAATCTAATAGAAACAACATGGGGGAACTGGGAACATAATTGTAACCGGTCATAACCAGAGACACTGACTGATGTTGGCAAGAACTCCTACAGTACATGCCTCTCAGATCATTATTGTACTGTCTGTGTGATGAATTTGTATTTGATTTTGGGAAATGTTATGAGTTTACTTAGTATGTGAAGACGGTAATGGCCACATGTAACCGCACAGCTGAATATCCCTAACTTGTACCCCCAACAATATTTTTAAAAGCACAATACCCCCTTGAGAAAACAAAATCATCAATACACTGTCTAGAAGATGAGTGCTCCTCAAACTTTTCACACCTTTGCAGTCAGTTCTTTGGCATGCAGGAGAGGGGCTGTTAGTGTACTCTTCTAGCCTATTCACTCTATTGTTGGCAGTGCTTGTCTACTCGACAGCACAACTGTAGGTGCTCATACACAACCAAACATAACTAGACTTTCTACAAGTCAAGCCCCCTCTCAAACCTTTCACTTCTTTGCTAAAAGCCAATCGCAATTCCGCATTATTGACTCAGAGTGTAACAAAACACATACCAGTCTACTGTACCTTTTTTTGGTTACGCATGGTTTATTGTATGGTTACACATCCTCATGATCCGTCTTCATGTCTTTCCAGGAGACTTGCGTTACAAACAAATCTTCTGTAAGAGGTCGAAGCAGTGGGTGGTGAAGAAAGTGTACGAGAGGTTTGTCCACCTGGCTGTAGAGTTTAGAAAGGATCAGACCACAGCCCCTTTAACCCAACATCACTGCCAACATTGCCACGGTGACAAAGCTTGCTAAATCAGCTGCCATTACCCAACACAAGAAGAGGTTCACCAGCTGAAGAACATTCTGGAAATTGCCTGGAACATTCAACCCACACAACATCCATATTCAGTTACACCCGCAATAACATCTGCTTAATATGTGTACAGTATGTGACCAATAAAATCTGATTTGATTTGATGTTGTAATATAATGTAGAATGCTTAGTATGCTCACAACTGCATTGTGGTATATATATTGCTAGCTGTTGTACATATGTATGTTTATAATGGTGTTTTATATCATCATTTTTTTTTATATATATTTTTTTTTACATGTGACTAAAGTGTTGACTTCAACTTCTTGATCAATTCATTGTGATATTCATGAATTGTAATTAGATAAACTAGCTTTAGACTTACTGCTAAAACAAATGATGAGGAGTTGGGAGTTGGTGTATCATTTACAGTAATTTGTTGGCAAGTGAACATGCTTTAATAAAACAGTACATTAGTCTGTGAATATAGCAAAGAAATAGGCATGGCTTGTATTCAAGACAAAGGTTATTTGCTCTGGAGACAGGGGTGAGTTTACACAACAGTATGCAGGAACAATTATGGCAATGCATCACATAGAGTGCATTCAGAAAGTATTCAAACTCCTTCGCTTTTTCCACATTTTGTTATATTCCAGCCTTATTTGAAAATGGATGAAATTCATTTTTTTCCTCATCAATCTACACACAATATCCCATAATGACAAAGCAAAAACAGGTTTTTTCAATTTTTTGCACATGTATAAAAAATAAATACAAAATAGCTTTTCAGACCCTTTGCTATGAGACTTGAAATTGAGCTCAGGTGCATCCTGTTTCCATTGATCATTCTTGAGATGTTTCTACAACTAAATTGGAGTCCACTTGTGCTAAATTCAATTTATTGGACATGATTTGGAAAGGCACACACCTGTCTATATAAGGTTCCGCAGTTGACAGTGCATGTCAGCGCAAAAACCAAGCCATGAGGTCAAAGGATTGTGTCAAGGCACAGATCTGGGGAAGGGTACCAAAATATTTCTGCAGCATTTAAGGTGGCCTCCATCATTCTTAAATTTGAAGAAGTTTGGAACCACAAAGACTCTTCCTAGAGCTGGCCTCCCGGCCAAACTAAGAAATCGGGGGAGAAGGGCCTTGGTCAGGGAGATGACCAAGAACCCGATGGTCACTCTGACAGAGCTCCAGAGTTCCTCTGTGGAGATGGAAGAACATTCTAGAAGGACAACCATCTCTGCAGCACTCCACCATACTGGCCTTTGTGGTAGACTGGCCAGACAGAAGCCACTCCTCAGTAAAAGGCACATGATAGCCCGCTTGGAGTTTGCCAAAAGGCACTTAAAGGATTCTCAAACCATGAGAACAACATTCTCTGGTCTGATGAAACCAAGATTGAACACTTTGGCCTGAATGGAGGAAATCTGGTACCCTCCCTACGGTGAAGCATGGTGGTGGCAGCATCATGCTGTGGGGATGTTTTTCAGCAGCAGTGACTGGGAGACTAGTCAGGATCAAGGGAAAGATGAACGGAGCAAAGTATCCTTGATGAAAACCTCCTCCAGAGCGCTCAGGACCTCAGACTGGGGCAAAGGTTCACCTTCCACCTGGAGAACGACCCTAAGCACACAGCGAAGACAATGCAGGTATGACATTTGGAGAAGGCTCTGAATGCCCTTGAGTGGCCCAGCCAGAGCCCGGACTTGAACCTGATCTAAAATCTCTGGAGAGACCTGAAAACAGCTGTGCAGCGACGCTCCCTATCAAACCTGACAGAGCTTGAGAGGATCTGCAGAAAATAATGGGAGAACCTCCCCAAATACAGGTGCGCCAAGCTTGTAGCATCATACCCAAGAAGACTCTAGGCTGTAATTGCTTCAACAAAGTACTGAGTAAAGGGTCTGAATACTTATGTAAATGTGATGTTTAAGTTTTTGTATTTTCTTTTTATCGGCAAAATGTTCTAAAAACCTGTTTTTGCTGTAAGGTTCTGTATTTATTTTCTTTGTCAACTTTGTGTTCTGTCTTGTTGTCTTCTTGAACGTAGCCCCGTTTCTTTGTGTTATTGAACGTAGCCCTGTCTTTCATTTTTATTCATTGTTTTCACCTGTGTTAGTTACTCACCTGGTCTCATCAGCTCCTTATTTAGTTCAGTTCATTCTGTTTGTGCCTTTGTGAGGTTTTGTTCGTTTAGACTTTACTAAGCCTTTCCTAGAACCAGTTGTAGCCTTGAGTCTTAGTTTTGATTCACCTGCCTATTTGCCTACCTGTGTATGCCCATTACCTGCCTGTGACCATGATTCCTGCCTTCTGTGAAGGCGAAATAAACACCTGCCACTCTCTGCGCGTGAATCAACACCTTTTTCTCCCTGAGTATTCATTACAGTTGCTTTGTCATTATGGGCCATTGTGTGTAGATTGATGAGGGGAAAAAACAATTGCATCAATTTCAGAATAAGGCAGTAACGTACCAAAGTGGGGAGAAAAAGTCAAGGGGTCTGAATACTTTCCGAATGCACTGTATATACAGTTAAAAACAAATATACTACTAACACTTATTGTAAATACTACAGTAGTACAAAGGGAATACTTGAAAATTGTATGTTTGGATGGTGCAGCGAGGTGTTCAGAGTCACCTTTATATAAGGAGAGTTGTGGTTACGTGACCTCTTACATCTCCTCTTGAGAGTCACCACTGCTTGCTGGGCTCGCAATTATTTTTCTCTTCAGTCCAGCACAAATAAATGAGACTGTATGTTCCTATGTAAAAGGACATGAAAAGTGTTTACTTCGTCCAGCTCTTATTGGATGGAGGTATCATCAGAAGCAACATGCCTTTGACAGCAGAAGAAAGTGTTGAACTAGAAGAGTGAATTTCTTTGTGGTCTCATTGCTTTGTTATAGCACCGTATCATCACAGGACCTTATTGAAGAAAACTGTATATGGTGGAACTGTCTTGTCAGTCAACGGATTAGCATTAGACCTAGTCAATCAGATTGAGTGTTAACCATCCTTGGCACATAGCAGATGTTTCCACGGATATGGAGGTGTAACTGCAGTATGAGCTGACATAGGCTATTGGTGAGTGGCTGCTCTTGTGTGTCACAGACCAATCGCTTCCTTATTATCCCTATCACGTTATGAGTTCAAAATGGCGCTAGAAAGTGTAAGCTCCATCAATGTTAGAAAAGAATGACTCTCAAATATCAAACCAATGATGTTAGGCTAATGCATGTTTTCATGTTAATTTGGATGGGGGGGGGAATTTATGCGTGAACTTCTAAAGCCCGTCCCATGATTCCCAGTTGAAACAGTTCACACATATATTGTAACGAAGGTTTTTTTTCTTCGTTTTGGTGGGTTTTTTGGCTGTTCCTGCACACATTCTTTTTCTTGAGGGAAGTCGGTGTTCGGTAGCCGAAGTCTACACCCTTTTGTCGGTGATTGGTCAACAGTAAAACTAATGGTAGGAGTGGGAACTATGGACGGGATTCTTCAATGAACTGTTTGTTGTCATTCAACAACAGATGACTAGTTCTAATGCAATTTGCGTTAAACATCTTAGTTAGATGTAAAATTGCATGTGACTAAGACATCCTCTGCAAAAACGTATTTTAGATTAATTCTGACTAATTTGAGGAAGTGTTATAGCTATGCTGTTGCTACGATGGATCAAGAGGGACAAACGTAGGTCTTTAGGAAGTATGTGTAACAGTATAACTTTAAACCGTCCCCTCGCCCATACCCGGGCTCGAACCAGGGACCCTCTGCACACATCAACAAGCACAGACGTTCACTTCGCCTAGCCAAGTTCTGCTAAAAGCACACCAACCTATGTATGCAGACGCTTTAAAGAGGTTATATGGGATTTATCAGATTACAGTCTGGTGTGGTTTCGCTGCATCCGATGGCAGTGTAAGGTAACGTAACAAGCCACTTGTGGATTTGACAGCTCAGTTCCACCTCTGAAACCACCAAACACTATGAAAATGTAAATCTGATTTTATCTAGCCCTAAATCTTGTATTGAGGAACACTGTTTGTGTCTGCTTTCCGTTTCCAATTGACACCTGGGCTGAAGAAAACATGGGAAAGGTCATTATTATTGACTACATGTCAAAATGGATTTGTTTATCTAGTTTCAGGACATAACATTAATTTCCAAATGTTTGGGTATGACTTAGAGTTAAGGGATAGTAAACAACATTTGCTGATCACAGAAACAACAGTATGTCTGTTACGCAAGGGGTTTGTCAGTTGGTAGCTAGGTGTTTTCACACTGGCCTTTTCAACCTGAGAGTGGATTTTTTAAAATGGGATGACCCAACCTTGCTATGGACCAGGATATCCCCTTTTATGAACATAACATTATCAGAGAATGGTCCCACAGATCTACAATTGACAACTATGGCACACACTCAAAATGCTTTTTATGTACAATTTGGTGATCATTTATCTGTCCGACATATTCATTTCAGTGTATCAGTGAGAGGCTGCAGAACTGGGCTAAGTATCCCCATTAGCCTCACTGTAGAATAGAGTGACCATAACAGATTCACTTCTTCCCAAGTGGATCAAATGGCCTTTAATTGATAAATTAACAATGCGTACAGTTTGCAGTAATAGTATATTCTGTTATTCTTTGAGGCCAGGACGATTACAATAGCTGTGGATCTTGCATAGCTAGCAATGTTCATGAAAAGCTTAATATTTTTCTCTGATAAAATCATCATGCAACAGTACCTATAGGTTGAATCTCCTTGATGAAAATCCATAAAATGTCATGATGGGAGAGAATATGCCATTGGAATTCATTTCTGAACACATATGGTCAAAATGATGATAATGGAAAAAGGTTCAGAGACAGTAATCGAAAGAAAAATTGACCTTCAATTTCCATAATTTAAAAGGGTCATCTATTCCCTCCCTGTAATTGTCATCTTCATCTACATGCCAGTCAGTGGAATAAATCATGAAAATCCTGTCAGAATTTTTTTCAATTTCACATTTGTGTAATCCCATAAGTACCCTATTTGGATAAGGAACTCATGAAGCGGGCAAGTCTCAATGTAAATTCACACTCAAAATACTGTATTTCTTGCACATGACCTAAATCTAATAAATGAAACGTAGAAGAGTTCATAGAGTTCACTTCATTGATCTGCTTGAGTGCAATTTCTTCTGCACGTATCCTATAATGATCTGACTGTGAGGGTAAGCCTACTAATTTATATTCTGAGAGCAAAATGATGTGTTAAAAACAATCAGCGCCGCAGAGTTTAATAGATCACAGATTGAGGGAGCATAAGCTTCCTGGATCGCTCTGTCGACCAGTAACCAACGATTGAAATGCATTCCTCATCAATCACGTGGAGGACACTGGATCCGATTAGATTTGATCTATATACCTTTAATCGTTATGATAATACAGTACTTGAAGTGTCAGTATTTTACTCGGCTAAATGCAGTCCATCTTTTTTCAAAATTATTACATTATTTGATACAGACGTTGTATTGCAAAGTTGAAAATGTATAATATATATGAGTTACATTAATTATATTCAGATATAATCTATAAAGTAGCGAGTGGTATGCTGACTCTTCACTGTGTGACTGTGACACATTTGGCTTGGCATAAATTTGTGCTTAATTTTCACATTCCTACCAGAATGAGTGTGATAATTGAGTTATGACACGGGGGAACAGAGCTGTTGAAGGGGAGGTTTTAATGTTCAGCACTGTGTTGATAATTGTGTTGTTGCCATGGATAAGTGTCTTGTGTATTCTTCTCCGGAGACCATATTACAGTGTGACTCTGTTAGACTCTGTTTCTCTTAACATGCTAATATTAGTCCACTGGTACAATGTGTCTGTGTCCCAAAATGGCACCTTAGACCTTATATAGTGCCCTACTTTTGACCTAGATCCATACGGCTCTTAGTCGCCCTAGGAAGACGGGTTGCCTCCCACATTAACAATGTTCTGACATTGCCCTAGGCCAGGGATTTCCAAGACTTTAGGGCGATTCCACACCAGAGGGAGTGCACAATATTTTTGGATTGTTCTGGCAATTCTCACATGGGAACTTGCTCTAACATATGACGTATGTTTAGATTCTGAAATACAAATGTTCACATTCATATATTCAAAACAAAACATATGAATATCTCAAAACTAACTTTTAATTTTTGTAATTTTAAGACACATTGTTTGGAACAATATACTCTACAAGAACATCAAATTTAGAGAGTGGGCTCTCTGCTAATTGTGAGTTTATGATACATTTTACGAGTACCACCAATACAGTGAATGGTAAATAGAGTCCAAGGGAACTCCCTCTGCTGGTGATTTGCTTAATGTACAATCCTAAAGGAGGGATGTGATTGGTTAATGACCTATAATGTAAATGTTTATGTTTAAAATGGCTCATCATTAAACGTACCAGAGCACCACTCTGGAAATTGTACGTGTTTGAAGAGTATATTGTTATAAAAATGTTGTCTAAAAATAAGCAAAATCAAAAGGGTAGTTTTGAGATATTCAAATTAAAGGAGAACTGCACCCGCTGAATTGGCCTCGTTTTTGGCGGCCATGACTGAAGCCAGACGTGAGTTGGCTTGGGGGTGTGGTTTGATGTGGGTGATTCTTGCCACCACCAAGACACGCTCATCTGTCAGAACCTTGCTCGCAGCTGTTTTCCCCCACTCAATCACAACAAACAAACCTCCAGAACGTTGAGTTCAATAACTACAGGCAAATGTATGTGGAGATGCCAGAGGAAGCTTTGAAGAGGTCAGTAGCCTACAGAGTAATATTAGAAGAATGCAATTTCTGAATTTCTGTAGATATATTCTAAAATAAGGGTTTTGATAACTTTCAAATGTAGTAACAGGTCCATGTAGAATAAACGACCCTTTACATAATTCCATAGAAGCAGTGTTCTGCTAATATAACAATGTGCACGTTTCCCCTTTCATTGTCATTCCCAGCTGATACAGATACTTTTCCTAGCAGCATTTTGTCTGGTGGCAATGGGGCTACCTTAGCAACATTCCTTCCTGTGTGGTGTCCCATATACCTGGTGCAGAATACACAGGGGTTTTCCCTCCCCATATTGACTGATACCATTCAATTCAATAATAAAAGTAAAAGTTGTCTAGTAAAAATGTTACGCCGAGTGCCAGGTCTCTCTCCATTCAGAGACATCAGTATCAAACCCGTCGCTCAGTCGGGAATTCATCACAATCCTCTCCATGTGCTGGCTCCGTACATGTTTCTGTGAACACATACACGCATAGTCCAAGTTATATTACCAATTACCAATTACCAGTTAGGATAAGTGATATCTGACACACACACAGAGAGCACTGATTACATTATCAATGGTGGTTATGATTAGCCAGGTGGAACCAACCTTATCGTTGCGTTCACATTTTTATAAGCGAAGTGGGCTGAGGGGCAATTTGCACGTGGAGCTTGGGAAAAGGGGGGCATCATTTTGTTTCTGACACTTGAATAAATGTTTCTGACTCATATCGATGCCACATGGGCCGTTTTCAAAGGGATTAGTTGTTTTCATATTTTTTATTTTGAATAAATTAATGTAAAACCTTTTTTCAGAATCTATAAAAAAATACTCCATATTTGAGAGCACACTATAAGGAGTATAATGACACCAAGATGTTGTCTGTACCAAGTACGGTTACTGGATCGTAGGGTCTTACAGGAGGCATGTAAAGGGCCTAAAATGGCCACTTTTATTATGACTTTCCAAAACAAATGAAGTGATACAAACTTTAAAAAAAATTTAAACAAACAGTACTTCTTCCCAATGAAATTCTATGTGAGAATTGCCAAAACAATCTGAGATACCCAAATATATTCCACTGCCACTGGCTTGGAATCGGCCTATAGGGCTCTGGTTAAAAGTAGTGCACTATATAGGGAATTGCGTGTAATTTGGGATGCAGACTATGTTGCTGGAACCCAGCCTCCACATTAGCAGCAGCAGGTCAGCTACAGTACTCTAGCAGGTGTCAAAGCTGCATATGCTGAAAAACCTTGTTAGTGCATAGGTCAAATTCACTTTTGATGCTCATTTGAATTTCCTGTCTTTTTCGACTTCTGACATACGCTAAATATTTCACTTAAAACATACCTTTTTGTAATGAATATCGCATGAATTCCCGAGAGCTTCAACGTATTGTTGTTCAATTGTTTATTGGAGAGTGGTCGCTTGCTCTGACTGGCCGGTGTTCAAATCAGAGCCACATCTCTATTTATGCGCTGGTTGAAATTTACACTGCACAATGTACAGTATGATTGTGAATTTATTCAACAGCAGATTACTGTCATATATTTTAATAGGTGTCTACAAAACGCCAGGTTAGTCAATGAAAAGGTAGAAACCACAGCACACTGGTGATCTTGGTTGCGCCACAAACAATTTAATAGATCTCACAGTAGGTACAGTATATACCCCTGTCCACTCTCCTTCCCCTCAAATACAACTGGAGAACACTGATGCTCAAACCCAAAACTTGTGACCAGCCAGCTCGCATTGAGAAGCTCTTAGGAACCTGGTCAACCTGGTGATTGTTGTTGTGCAGTTCATGACCTTTGGTCCTTTCCAGACAGCTCCAAGCCTCATATCACCTCATCGCCTCATCCTAGCGGAAATCGCATACCGTCTCTTTCTCCATCTCTGTGGGAATTGAGGATGTCTCTCTCCAACAAAGCAAAATGATGGTGATGTATTGTCCTGGAGGGAAGGTTAGTGACCGGAGCACACGAGAAAACAAACTCAAGAGGCTCCTATTAAAAGATTCAAAAATGACTGTTCAAAGGCGTAGCTCCAGGTTAACTGCTGAAGTAAATGTACTTGACGTTCTTTAATGTCTCATGGTCCTGTCGGTGTGAGCAGCATACACATCTTGGGTTCGGTCTGTTTATAATTTAAATCCCATATATCCACTGTTGATGTTTACAGTCAAAAAGTCCACAGACTGCATGACAATTGTGTGAATAATTTGACTGGCAACGTTTTTGTCTGGCAATTCATTCATAGTAACAACATATGCACAACATCTACAAATGCTTTCCTCTGAGCAATGAAGTGATGTGACCTTTGCAGCAACATTAACCAGCCTAATACACAACCTGTTATACTAACGAGGAGTACAGATCTATTACAATACACAGTCACTCTTCCAGGACTCCATTTTAATTCCCATGCACACCCAAAACAAACAAAATGCACATCCAAATCTTATTCAAAGCAAACAAAAGGCAGCCAGATTTGCAATTCAAATGTCATTTCATTGCGGGTGCCAGTGTTGTTGTTGATAGGGGACGGCATAGTGTTTCAGTTGGAGTACCTTTTTAATTGGGAATCTGGCTTTCAGAATAATTGAAAAAAAAGCAGTACTGATGGGATGATGTGATGAAGAAATACTGCTACCAACTAAAAGTATTCTACCTCAGAACAAATGTCACATGTGAAGATGTATGCTGTCCATTTAGGCTGGATATAATCATATTAGACAACTGTATAGATTATTTAAACACTTTTTTTTTTTTTGGTTTTTGATAACCCTAAATGATTGACATATAAAAAAAAACTCGCATGAAAAGAACAGATGTGGTTTTCAGACACGTGTGAAACTTTTTTCTTTCATTTTATTTTAACATGAGTCAGACACTTGGTTTTTTTTTGGACACGTTTTATGTTTCACAGTTGACATGTTTTTCCCTCATGAATAAAAAAAAAATCCCCACATGTAAAAAAAAAACAAATCCACAGATTTATTTCGACCACTTCCAGCTACATCTGGTATCCCATCCAGGGACCGACCAGGACTGTTCCCGTTTAGCTTCAGACTGGAAACAAGGCAGCGAAGTAAAATGGCCTGGGTAACAATAATCAAAGAAATTGAAAATGTAACACATTATCACAGTTTATTGTGAAATAGACACAAATTACTTATTTGAAATTCATCACATGCACATGTCCATTGTATGTTTATGTATGTTATACGATTTTCATCATAACACAGTTTGTGTGTATTACACCATTTCTTTCTTCATAATGCATTTGTGTAAATGACACAAATTCCAATTTGTGTGGCTAATGTTAGCTTGGCTAGGTAGGTGGCTAACGTTAGCTAGGCTTGCTAGGTGGCTAACATTAGCTGTGTATTGTTGTGAATTGTTAGATACTACTGCACCGTTGGTGCTAGGAATACAAGCATTTTGCTACACCCGCAATAACATCCGCTAAATATGTGTGTGACCAGTGTTCGTTTACATTTACTTAATTTAAAAACAAGCAATTATTTTGGGTTCTGATGAGGTACGACAGTTGAACTAAGCTCATGAGGCATTTATATGTTATATTCGTCATATCATTAATTTATAAGTCCAAAAATGTATGTAGCAACTAAGGATTTCCCCTGTAACAGGCAGTGACCTTCATACAGTAGAACTATGTCCCCATTTGAACGTGATACATTAACCTGCCCCGCCCTCACCAAAGAAAATTGTCCACTGTTCCGTGAATGTCCCAAAAATTAATTCCCTTGTCCTGCATTTGGGCTTTTTAGATGTGGTCACACTAATTCTACCGGTGGAAACATTGCTACTGCAACATGTTAAAGGTAGACTCAGCGAAATGACGTTGCCACGAGCAGAAACTGCAGATATTGAGATGAGTGAGATGTAAGACTTCCATCTCACACAGTATCTGCGCACGTACACGGGTTCACTTCACACTGTTACAGCGTGTTAGCCATGGGACCAAAACAGTAGAGAAGTTGAGCCTTGCGCAGTGGAGAAGTTGAGCCTTGCACCCACTAAGTATGCTGTTGACTTTCTGTATCTACTGTATGTTATATTGCTGAGTCTACCTCTCATGTGCGTGCACTTCCACATGTAAAACTGCCTATCCAATTTTCACATGTGAACGTTTTTAACATGTGAAACTGCAAATTTCACCGGTGAAACTGCAATTCACATGTTAGGTGCAAACATGTTATTTTCGTCATGTAAAAATATTGTGTTAACATGTGGACTCTAAATGTAATACATGTGAAAACATGGTTTCATTTTAGCTCAAATTGTGAAAACAGCTATTTCACATGTGTAGGGTATGAGTGTAGGATACGATATGAGTGTAGGATACTACATGAGTGATGCCTGTGGAGGTTTTAGTATGTAGGCTATCTTTTGTCACAGTGGAGAAAATCCAGTACACTTTTTTGTACACTTTTCCTGAAGACATTTGTAGTCACATGGTACATTACGCTTATTTTCCCTACCTTATAAATAGCGCCTTTGGGCACATGTTATCTAGACAAAGGCATTTTAAAGTCTTACAGAAGGTAAAATACAAATAAACAAGAACAATTCACTGGCAATTAAATCAATCCACCCCTAATTAGAGAACCCTTTTATGCTGACAAAAGAGATATAAATATATACTTTTTTAGTTTGAAGCAGTTTCTATGGATACCATATTGTTGCTATGTGACAGAGTTGAGACATGAAGTGGGGAGACTGTGTTTTCCATGTATGGTGTACATCTTGTATCTTTACAGTTGAGTAGGTTTCAATCAATTTACAATTTTTTATCGATTTCAATCAGAATCATGTGAATTTCAAGAACACTGTTTAAAAAAAAAAAAAGTATAACATTTGCTGAATTTGCCATGCAAAAGCTACATGGAGGTTTTGATACAAGACTATCATTCACCATCACTGGCAAGTCAATTCATTTACCCATGTACTGATATAGGCTAATAGGTAGTGTGATGATAGGTACAAATCTACTATATATGCTGTGAACCACAACTAAAGACTATAGAGCCCCACAGTGGAGGTGTCATAATACCCCTGTCATAACAGGGAACTGGTTCCGATCATTTTTCCCATAGGAGATTTTAGAAACACTTCAAATAAGGGCTGTGTTTCATGTAAGCTTACCCTGGCTTGATGTTTTGATAACCATGTAATCTTTCTCGGACAAGGTGACTTTTATTAATAAATTCAACTCTATTTACTCTCAGATTTGAAAATGCTTATTAGCATCAAAGTATACTCCTGCACTACATCTCTAGCTGACACTTGAGCTAACAGAATTGTAAATTTAAAGACAAATTTGCCAATGTATTAATTACTACATTTAGCTAAAATTAGATAATTAATCCAAAGGTTCTTACCTTTGCCTCAATTCAGCAGTCTTGTCCAGATCATAGTGGCATTTGTAGTTCTGTAGGATAGCCGCATTAGCAGCTAATTTGCATTTAATTTGTTGGGGGTAAATACAGGCTAATATATTTAGATATTTTATATACTTTTTCATGTGCATGTGATGAATATATTTGTCCGAGAGAGATTTGCATGGTTATCAAAACGTCACGCCAGGGTAAGCCTACACAAAACACAGCCCTTATTTTAAGTGTTTCTAATCCCCCATGGGAAAAATGAATTGTGGAAAAACGATTGGAACCATTTCCCTGTTCGACCGCTGGGTTTTATGGGTATTATGACTCATTCTGTGGTACTCTATTTAGACATTACATACAATTATAGTAAGTTATTTGTCATGAAGTTAGTAACATTAGCTACGATGAAAGTAATTTTTCACAAAATCTGAGACAAATCTATATAGATCGAAATACTTGAGTATATGAATTTGTTACAATGAACCTGTCACGATCGTCGTATGAAGAGGACCAAAGCGCAGCGTGGTATGTGTTCATGATGATTTTTTAAATTAAAGAAAGCACTGAACACTGAATACAAACTCTACAAAACAATAAACGAATAACGACCGTGAAGCTATAATGAGAACTGTGCTGACACAAGCAACTAACATAGACAATCACCCACCAACAAACAGTGAAACCCAGGCTAACTAAGTATGATTCTCAATCAGAGACAACTAATGACACCTGCCTCTGATTGAGAACCATACTAGGCCGAAACATAGAAATCCCAAAATCATAGAAAAACAAACAGACTGCCCACCCCAACTCACGCCCTGACCATACTAAATAATGACTAAAACAACAGAAATATAGGTCAGAACATGACAGTGGTTCAGTTAGAGTATATATCTAATATTTTCTGAGAATGGAGCTGGCATGGGTAAAACTCAGCAGTCATGTCGATTTCTATTATGCAAAATAGCATGTCCCTCCCCAAAGCAATCGATGCACGTTTCTGACCATGGAACATAATACAATCTTCGCTCCAAAATTATGTAGTAAATGTTTTATTGTGTTGAGGCTCAGTTTGTTTAGCTTCATTGACCTGCATGTCAATGAAGGGACCATGGACCAGGATAATGGTAACATAGCAATCAATTAATCTATTTATGATACAGTGTAACATCTAACATTAATTTGATAAGCTGGGTAATGTAAATGATAACGATCTCCAACAGAGAGTGAATCATTGGAGATTTGACTATGTTCTGTGGTTGATGGAATAACAGAAGTCATGGTCATCATTAAAACTTGATATACTGTATATCTCATGATGAGGAAGGTTATTCACACCATGCACATTCGCACACTATCAGCAACAGCCAGTCTCTCACAGTGCAAATTGCATTTTTTTGGGGCATGGAAGATGAAACCAAACAGGAGGCCTTTGGTGACTGCCTCCTTTCAACTCGGCACAAGTATGTTTTTATTTTTAATAAAGTCAGGATCAGAGAAAATATAGATTCTCAATGCAGAGCCAACTTGGCATTAGTCGTGGTTCATGTAAATGAGTAAAGCCCATTGAGTCAAAATATCAAGAATGTACAAACCAAAGAGAGAAAATGTGAAAATGCATGCAATAGTATCTGCTTTTTCACCTCAGGTGTTGCACTCAACTTAGAATTTAAATCTCTTGAGGGGAAAACATCTTGATTATTCAGTTTTCTAGCTGACAATTGCTTTAAGATGGTCATACTATAGATAATTTATCTATTTTATTTAATTTATTTACTACCAAAGCCCAAAGAAACACATTGAATAACACATTCATAAATGGCAAAAATGACAGTTAATAAAATAAATCACACGAAACAAGGTTCTGTCTGTCCTAAATCTAGGATATATATATATATATATATATATATATATATATATATATATATATATATATATATATACAGTACCAGTCTAACCTACAGTACTCATTCAAGGGTTTTTGTCTTTTTGCTATTTTCTACATTGTAGAATAATGGTGGCTACTTTGAAGAATCTAAAATAATTTGTATTTGTTTAACACTTTTTTGGTTACTACATGATTCCATATGTGTTATTTCATAGTTTTGATGTCTTCACTAGTATTCTACAATGTAGAAAATAGTCAAAATAAAGAGTAACCCTTGAATGAGTAGCGGTGTCCAAAGTTTTGACTGGTACTATATATATTTATTTATTTATACATTTATTTTTACACATATTTAGGGCTAGGCAAAAAACTGCCTTCACACTTCCATTTGCTTTTTAAACCGTAGAGAAAAACAGAGAACAACATCGTGTTCGTGGTAATCTTCCCTTTCCACAGTGGGGTCCCATTAGTTTGTAGCCCACCATTCTGACGCTACCAAACAGCAGTTGGCACATCGACGGTACCAACTTCAGACAAGACTTCTGACACTTGTGGTGGTTGTAGAGCAAAAACGCGTCTCCTCTTTACATAGAGCTGTAGTCATAATAGTTTATAGGTCAAAAATCCGTCTTCTTTTGTGAGAAGACCCATTTTTGGTGATGTCTCGTGGTCTGACAGACAACGCTCTAGCTCTGTCACCTTTCATTGCAGATGCGGAAGTGCAACACTGGCAGATGCGGTGGATTCAGACTCTTCCAACGCAACAATTGGATTTCTAACTTAAAATTATGGATTTTGATGGGGATTTTTGGTTTTGTAACTTATATTGATGCACTAGTGTGTCAATCGACTCTACTGGGTTAAAGCTAATTACCTGCAATTTTATACATTAAGCCTTGGTTTATTACGTGTTCATTTGATATCTGGGGGTGGGCCTGACCTCTAGGGGATTGTGGGTCCCCCCAGTATTGCAGGGTCTGCAGGGGGGTGTGGGACGCTACTGACCATAACCCTAACTCCCAGTCCACATTCCGGTTCAACCCTAACCTCAACTCTAACCCTAAACCTCAACCCAACCATAACCCTAGCTTCATGTCCACATCCTGGTTCATCCCTAACCCTTGTATTCCTTTACAGCTGTGGACTATATTATACCGTTTAGAATGTGTAATGTAGAGCATATAAACTTTATAAGCTTTTCTGCAGGTTGATTAATTAAATGGAACAGGCAAGGAATACACAGAGCATTGCACCCCCAACAGTAGGAAAACCAAAGGAAATGGAAATGTTGTCCCATTAGCCCTACATGGGGTTCTCTCACTAATTGGACAGCCAATAACACATTTGTCAACACATTTAATTTAGTTCAGAATCAGTCAAGTGAAAAATGACAAATTGTCAAACCATCCGCTATCAACCACTAATGAATCTTCCTTTTTGGTGTTCAGCTAACAGCATCTGGGTATGCATATAAATTGTATATTTTAATAATGCATGGAGTTCAATATACTACATTGCATGGTGATTTCACAGAAAGGAGAAGAAGACTAAGTATGTGGGCGGTAGACAATGGCCATCATTACCGGTTAGCTGGGAAACACGTGGCTGGAATAGAAGATACAGTCAGTCTCTGTTGTTGTCACCTTCATTTCCTGGACAGACTGACTTCTCCCTCCCACAGGCCTGAGTGCATCTGAAATCTGAGAGCCTGACAGGATGTGGCAGAGTTTATATAATGTAATACTGGGCACTTTGGGCTGTCACAGATGTAGGACCTTAATTTGATCACCCAGTTGCAGGAGACATTTCCTGCAATGCAACTTGAGGTTCAAAAAGGCTTCTGAAGTTTGTAATTTCCAATTAGAAATTTCAGACTTCATTTTCCATTATGAAAGATGTATCAACCCTTACAAAAAATGTATATTAACTTTAATTGTCACGCCCTGATTGTCACGCCATGTTTTGTTTTCTATGTTTCTTTATTTCTTTGTTTTGGCCGGGTATGGTTCTCAATCAGGGACAGCTGTCTATCGTTGTCTCTGATTGGGAATCATACTTAGGTAGCCATTTTTCCCTCCTTTCAGTGTGGGTAGTTAACTTTGTTAGAGGCATCATAGCCCTGGTAAGCTTCACGGTAGTGTTGTATGGTTTCTGTTGGCGACATTCTAATAAAAAGGAAAATGTACGCTCACCACGCTGCACTTTGGTCCACTTCTTACGACGCCCGTGACATTCATGCACATAATAATTCACATTTCCTGTTCTTGCAGAATTATATTCTTGCTAAAGAATCTGGCTCAAATTAAGATCCCACATCTGTATTCATGCCGACGTCACTTTCCTTATTACAGTGCATGCCAGAATTACTGTGCACTACTTGGAGGATGACAAAACTTATTGGCAAACAGACACATTTATTCACCACACTTCCGTTTCCCCTGCACCGCCTCTATGGCATCTGGTAATCAATTACAAATATATTTTAAAAAAAGTAAAAACTCAAGTAGCCACAAATATTTGGCGTGGGTCCTCAGATCCTCAAACGGTTCTACAGCTGCACCATCGAGAGCATGGTTGCATCACTGCCTGGTATGGCAACTGCTCGGCCTCCGGCCGCAAGGCACTACAGAGGGTAGTGTGTACGGCCCAGTACATCACTGGACCAAGCTTCCTGCCATCCAGGACCTCTATACCAGGCGGTGTCAGAGGAAGGCCCTAAAAATTGTCAAAGACTCCAGCCACCCTAATCATAGACTGTTCTCTCTACTATCACATGGCAAGCAGTACCGGAGCGCCAAGTCTAGGTCCAAGAGGCTTCTAAACAGCTTCTACCCCCAAGCCATAAGACTCCTGAACATCTAATCAAATGGCTACCCAGACTATTTGCATTGCCCCCCCACCCCCCATTTACGCCGCTGGTACTCTCTGTTATTATCTATGCATAGTTACTTTAATAACTCTATCTACATGTACATATTACCTGAATTACCTCGACTAACCGGCACATTGACTCTGTACCAGTACCCCCTGTATATAGTCTCACTATTGTTATTTTACTGCTGCTCTTTAACTACTTGTTACTTTTATTTCTTATTCTTATTTGTATTTTTAAACTGCATTGTTGGTTGGGGGCTTGTAAGTAAGCGTTTCACTGTAAAACCTGTTGTATTCAGCGTATGTGATTAATAAAATTTGATTTGATACCAATCATTAGCTAGCAGCCAGCAGAGGAATAATACATCAGGCTTTGGTTTGCACTGTGTAGTAAAATCTAGCTGTGCTTTCTCTTCCTTTCTTGCTTTCTCATCCCTCTCTTCCTCTCTTCATCTCCGTTAGAAACCATATAGGTCATCTTCTCTGGTTAAAAGCCAACAGTCACAACTCATCCCTGACCACTGACTGCGTCTCCTCTGACTTCAAAATGTCCAGAGTCGCTCCATTCGTCAAGAAACCAACACTCGACTCATCTGACGTCAAAAACGATAGACCTGTACCCCTTCTTTCTTTTCTTTCCAAAACAATTGCGCACGCTGTCTCTGATCAACTCTCTCGTTATCTCTCTCAGAACAATCTTCTTGACCCTAACCAGTCAGGCTTCAAGACGGGTCAC